>NW_020884890.1:3172779-3772779 GCF_003945725.1 Corapipo altera
GACCAATACATCTGTTCTTGAGCAAGCAGCAGTCACAAGTATTGAGGCCATGTTGCTGAGAACAGATGTATTGGTCACATAATCTGACCAGTGGATGTTTAGGATTGTACAGAGGCAGTGTTGATGGAAGCGTTCTAGGAGACGCAGGTGGTGGTGGTAGATGACCCATGATTCGGAACCATACAGGAGAGTAGACAGCACTATGGTTCTGTAAACACTGATCTTGGTGCTTTTCTTCAAGTGTTTATTACGCCATACTCTTTTGTGGAGTTTTCCAAAAGCACTGTATGCCTTTGCCAACCTGTTGTCTATCTTTCCATGGCACTGCTTTCCAGAATCTCATTCGCCAGTCTGTACGTACATCCAACGTTGCTCCATCCCAGGTGTAGAATCTGGCACTTTCCCTTGTTGAATTTCATATGGTTGGTGATTGCCCACTGCTCTAATTTGTTGAGGTCTCTCTGAAGGGCCTCCCTGCCTTCAAGGGGGTCAACATCTCCTCCCAGTTTGGCGTCATCTACAAACTCACTTAGTATCCCTTCCAATCCTGTGTCTAAGTCATTTATCAAGATGTCGAAGAGCACAGGGCCTAAGATGGAGCCCTGTGGAACCCCAGTAGTGACAGGTCACCAGTCTGATGTTACCCCATTCACTGTTACCTTCTGTGCTCTACCCGTGGGCCAATTGCTCACCCACCACATGAGGTGTTTATCTGCTTTGTCTGGAAGGATTCTGTGAGAGACAGTATGGAGAGCTTTATGGAAATCCAAGAAGATTGCATCAACTGGCTCCCCTTGATCAGCTAGGTGGGTTACCTTGTCATCAAAGGAAATCAGGTTTGATAAGCAGGACTTTCCTCTCATGAAACCATGCTGGCTGTGACCAATGACTGAGTTGTCTTTCAGATGTTTCTCAGTACTTCCTAGAATAATCTTCTCCACAACTTTACCAGGCACAGAAGTGAGACTGCCAGGTCTATAGTTTCTGGGGTCCTCCTTCTTGCCCTTCTTGAAAATCAAGACAATATTCTCCAGCTTCCAGTCAACTGGGACCTCTCTGAATTCCCAAGATGACTCAAAAATCATCGAGAGGTTTTGTGGTGACATCAACCAGCTCTTTGAGGATTCTTGGATGAACCCCATCAGGTCCCATAGAAGATTTTTAAGGATCCAGCTGGAGCAGCAAATCCTGAACAAAGTCAGGATTGACTGGGACTTGATCATTCTCCCAGTCATGGTCCTTCAGCTCAGGGCACTGAGACCCCTTGGTCCATCATCTCTGTTGAAGACAGAGGCAAAGAATGTGTTAAACACCTCTGCCTTGTCTCTGTCGCTTTTTGTGAGGTGACCATCCTAATCCTGTATTGGGCCAATGATATTTCTATACTGCCTTTTGCCATTGAAGAAACTCTTTTTATTGTCCCCCACACTTCTAGCAACTCCAGCTGAGCTTTGTCCACATGAATTTTTTCCCCAGAGCGGCAAGCAGCATCTCTGAATTCCTGCTGTCAGTAGAGATTTTAAACTCTGTGGTCTCTGTGGCTAAGATGCCCACCAATCTCCACTTCTGCAACTATGGGGCTGTGTTTTTTCTCACTTATACCCTTCTGATTCTCTCCCCCATTCCACAAGGAGGACTGAGCAAGCAGCTGAAATGGGTGTTAGTTGCCAGCTGGGGTTAAACCATGATATTTTCTAATTATTAATGAAGATTGCTGGATAGAAAGTTTATTGCTATTCAAAGACTGTGCTACTGGAGAGAAATGGGAACATCGGAAGGCATTCTGTATCTATAGAAATTACCATAAAAGCTGTCCTGCAAGCAGGGTGAGACAGTCATATAGAAATTATTGGTGCAGAAAGAGTTAAAAATACATAGTACTGTTATGTATCATCTAGTCTTTCTCCCAGACTTAATTTCTAATTATATCTTAATACTGGAGAATGGCTGGCATGCATAAACACAAACATCATTTATTCATCAGTAATTTGGCATTTAATTAAAATACTACTTCATTCTCATTGAGAGCATAAGAAAGAACATTGTAAATATGACAGGTCAAAAAATCCCTATGATAATTAACTTATAGAATAAAAAATGCACTACTGAAAACATCCTAAATAGAATTTCACAAGGTAAAAAATAAGAAACTAAAATAATAGGTCTCATGTAAATATTTTTGAGGAGGAAAAAATTATTTTATAGTCAATAAAGTGTGTGACACTGATGAGAGAGTAAGCAAGAAACCCATAGTCAGGGTTTTACTTAAGAACAGAGGAGATTAGAGCTTTCACCCTACTTGTTTATCTCATGCACTCCCACATGTCCTCACTCCACCCATGCCCTATTATGTTCCTTAGATTTCTATTTTCCTTCCTAGTAGGGAGATTGCTGCTGGTCTGGGAAGCTTGAGTGGAAAGTCATGTTGGTTCACACCGAGCTGCTGTTTGTAGGAATTGGTCTTGACTGTTACCAGCCACGATCCCTGTATGTCTCCTGGTATTCATCTCCATGCACCTCTCTCTTATTACCAGTACCTTCCCCACTTCTAGGATCTTTCTTCCAGCCAGGATGTTTACCTCCTTCTTTCTCAGCCCCCTTCTTTTGTCCAAGACCATATCTTCTTTTCAGACTCTTATTTTTCAGCAGTCACTTTTCTCTCCAGAACACCCAGTACCCATTTTTCCCAATGAAAGTAGAATCATGGAATCACAGTCACAGAATAATTATTGTTGGGAAAGACCTCCAAGATCATTGGCTCCAACTTTTGACTGAATAGCACCATGTCAACTGAACAATAGCACTAAGTGCCACATCCAGTGTTTCTCAAACACTTCCAGAGATGGTGACTTCCCCTTTCTTGAGTAGCCCATTCCACCACTTAACCACCCTTTCAGTGAAGAAATTATTCCTTATGTCCAACCAGAACCTCCCCAGACAAAGCCTGAGGCCATTTCCTCTTGTCCTGTGGCTAGCTCCCTGGGAGAAGAGGCTAACTGCCAGCTAGCTACAACCTCCTTTCAGATAATTGCAGACAGTGAAAAGGTCCCCCTTGAGCTTCCTTTTCTCCAGACTAAATGACCCCAGCTCCCTCATCTGCTCCTCATATGATGTACTCTCCAGACCCTTCACCAGCTCTGTTGCCCTTCTCTGGACTTGCTCTAGCACCTCAATGTCTTTCTTGCAGTGAGGGGCCCAGAACTGAACACTGGTGACAAGTACAGAGGGATAATCCCTTCCCTGGTCTTGCTGGCCACAGTTTCTGATACAGGTGAGGATTCCATTGGCCTTCTTGGTCACCTGAACACACTGCTGGCTCATGTTCAGCTGCTGTTGACTAGCACCCCCAGGTCCTTTTCCACTGGTCAGCTTTCCAGCTACTCTTCCCCAGTCCTGTAGCACTGTCTAGGGTTGTTATGACCCAAGTCCACTTGGCCTTATTGAACCTCATGCCCTTGGCCTCAGCCCATTGATCCAGCCTGTCCAGATTCCTCTGCAGAGCCTTCCTAGCCTCCAGTAGATCAACACTCTCACTCAACTCCAGCAGATCAACACTCACTCAGTTG
This sequence comes from Corapipo altera, assembly GCF_003945725.1. Lineage (NCBI taxonomy): Eukaryota > Metazoa > Chordata > Aves > Passeriformes > Pipridae > Corapipo > Corapipo altera. The sequence continues at coordinate 3,176,346 of NW_020884890.1, forward strand.
TCTGCAAACTGACTTAGGGTGCACTCAATCCCCTCATCCAGATCATCAAAAAAGATAGTGAACAGGACTGGCTCCAATACTCAACTGAACTCCAGGTAGACTACATCCACAGCCTTTCCCTCATCTACTAGGCAGATCACCTCGGCATAAAAGGAGACCAGGTTGGTCAAGCAGGATGTGTCTTTCCTAAACCCTGCTGACTGGGCCTGATTCCCTGGTTGTCCATCTTGCCCCATAAACTTGTGAGTATTTAAGGGCACAACAGGTCACTAATTACTTCCTCCTGAAAATTACATTCTACTGGATTACTTCCTCTGGATTACATTGTATTCTGCTCTCTGTCCCTGTCTGTCAGCTCAGGGGTACAGTTGCCCTGGAGATAACTGGTCTTTCTGTTAAAGACTGAGGTAAAGAAGTCATTAAGTACTTCAGCCTTTTCCTTATTTTTAATGACGATGTTCTCCTCTGCATCCAGTAAAGGATGGAGATTTTCCTTGACCTTCCTTTTGCTTTTAATGTATCTATAAAAACACTTTTTATTATCTTTCACAGCAGTGGCCAGATTGAGTTCTAACTGAACTTTTGTCTCTCTAATTTTCACTCTACATGACCTAACAATATCCTTGGACTCTTCTCAAGTTGCCTGCATCTTCTTCCAAAGGTCTTAAATGCTCTTTTTTCCCCTGAGGTCATGCAAAAGCACCCTGTTCAACCAGGCAGATCTTTCTTGCCATCTCATCTTTTGGCACACAGGGACAGCCTCCTTTTGTAGCTTTAAGATTCCCTTCTTAAAGTATATCCAACCTTCCTGGACCTTTGTGTTATAAGGACTGTTTCCCAAGGGACACTCTGAACCAGTGTCCTGAATAGGCCAAAGTCTGCCTTCTGTAAGTTCAAGGTAGAGGTTTTCTTGACCCCCTTCCTTAATTCACCAAGAATTGAAAACTCTATCATTTCATGGCTGCTGTGCTGCAGATGGCCTCCAACCACGGAGAGTCTCTCTGTGCAGAAACACAGTGTGAGATCAGCCTCCTAAATGGTGCATTTATCTCATGTCTTTTTATTAACTGGAAGCTTCAGGATGTGCTACTGTTGTTTGGTCCAGACATTACCAAAATTTACAACCACTCATATTGATTGCAACTATCAAGTAAGAGTCTTCTGCTTGAGAATTAAAAAGTTCAATTTTGGGTATCTGTGTGTGTGCCCTGTTATCTGCTGCCTCCTATTGTTTACAATTTAATAATTTTTTTTCCTACAGCAATATCATATTTTAGAGTGTCCCAACGTAAAATACAATGCTGAGAGGTGAATTTTCCTTCTTGTAATGACTGTAAGGGTACACTAAACAATGTTATGGTATCTTACTAATTGGATTTTCCTAGAGGAAGATTGTTAGATGCTGGAGTAAGGAATATTTATCTTTCATGCAATTGGAAAACTATTTGAATTATGGCCCAAATGTGTTTTTGTAATGAAGACTCTCACTTGAGAGGGAAAAAATACTGTAACAATGGCATTGATAGCAGCAACAAGAACCATTAGCAACAAAGTAATTAAGAAATTCAGTACTTATGACCTGATGTGCTATCTCTTTTAAATTCCTAATCCAATCCTTACTCAATTTTAGAACATCAGTGAACTTTGTTAGACAGTTAGTTCTAAGAAATTAATGGATTTAAAATTTACTAATGTCATTTGTCCTCCAGCCTTGATACTTACAGATGCAAATATTTCATATTACATCTTGATATTTAAAAAAGGAATTTTTTTTTGACAGTTAAGATATGCCAAGTCACACTTTTATGTCAACTAGGACGTTGCATGGGTACTAGTAGTGCAGCATCTTATCCTATCTATTTCTTAATTTTAGCATGGTAGAGAGAGAGAGCCAGAAAATCTGGCTTCAGAATGCTGGTCTGGAGCACATATATCTCAACAAGTTCATGCACAGCATAGAGATAGTTTTTTGAAATTTAGTTCATTTATGTTCACGTCCTCTTTTTGGCATGGCTGACAAATTTAATAGCTCATGGTTTTGTGATCTGAAAACCTTCCTTTTCCCCATACACAGACAAATTACTTTACATTTCTACTATTGCTAACCATTGTTTCATTGAAACTTTGGAGATCCAAAAGAAATACATAAAACTATAACTTAGATTGCCTCTAGAAATTTACCAAGGACTTTGGAAAGATGTGAGTAGGAATTGAATGAGACAAAACAAACCCCAAACTTATTTTTATATTACATGTGTGATTTTGAGTAGATTGTTGAAAATATATATGAGTACCTACTGCAGTTTTGCACAGATGAAGCAGTATTTTTGCATACTCCGAACATTCTGCACATTGCAGAAATTGATCTTCTGAGAGTCAGACTTTCTTTCATTTTCTAACTATTTATTTTAAAGTTTACACTTATATTTTGAATTGCTTCTGCTCTGGTTTCTGTTTTTCATATGCCAGAATTTTTGAAGAAAAAAAAAGATTTTTTATTCTCACAAATATATCAAGAACTGTGATTTTGTTTTTAAAGAAGGAAGGACAAAAAAGGAAAAGATACAAGAAGATTTAAAGTTGTTCCTTTTCTGAATAGTTACTTCAACAAAGATCAATAGCAGGGTTTTTTTCAACTGTTACGCTAGTGTTTCAAGGCTGCAGGGGGCAGTGATGCACTGTTTATCTACAGTACCGCAGATCAAGAGTCAGACAGGATAAGATTAAACAGTCCTGCAGGTTACAGATTCAGAAAAAAAACCCACATAAACTATTTATAATAAATATAGGTTTTGAGAAATTAGGTAATTGTAAATATTTATATGAATTTTGGACGGAAATTAATGTGTCTTTTACAGGTTAATATATTTGTTTTTATGCTGTAATCTGTTGTAGGGATATGACTGTTTTCTTAACTTTATAACCAAGGTCCTTTGAAGGATGATATATCTTTCTAGTGTTGCATTACTTAATATTATAGCCTTAAACAAACAATCTCTATCCTCTGTGGAAAATAAAATTTTGCTTAGCAGCTCTCCAGAGAAGCCCATTTATTCATTGTAGATAATAACTTCCTTATATATTTATCAACCAATACACATTCTATCTGATTCACAGTCATTTAAGCAAGAATGTATTAAAATAAGAAATAATTATATTTTTTAAAAAATGGTTACATATTATATCAATTTGTTTAATAATTTCTATTACAGGACCTAAGATTGATGGCATCTAAGATGCAGAGATTTCCTGATAATAAGACAATTTATGACTCAGCAACAGATGGTAGATATGCAATCATACCTGCATCATGTGTTTTGCATTCAGAACTGCTTATTTATTCTTTAATTCCTTTCTATGTATAATTACTTTCTTTTTTTAAAATGCATCTACATCACAGTTCCATTTTTTCTGTTCATCTCAGATCTGCATTTACAACTGTACTAAGTTAAAGCTGCCTAAAAAATCCTTTCTAGAAAGACATGCAGTGTAATTTTAACACAGCAACACATGAAGAAGCCACCACTTCAATTGGTAATTTGTACTAACTTTAATCATCGTTATTACTACAGCTTTTTTGGGGTTATTACCAATTTAGACCTTCTGCTTACAGCTTTCAGCCATTGGTTTTACCATACTGGTCTCTGCTGAGCTAAAGAAACCTCCTCTGTTGTGCTTCTCCTCATTAAACATATGTACTACCTTTATATACACTATAATCATCTCCGTCATATGTTAGAAAAAAACTAAGACTGAATTACTAAAGTATCTTTCTGTATACCTTTTTATAAAAATATCACCAATTTCTTTGAGCTTTTTTTTAATTATACCTTTCATCTTTATATTTTTTAGGTACTGCTCCATTGCACACCAATAGGCAATGAAATACAGTACAACCAATATCACAATCAATAGTGTACACAGAAATGAATTAATCTTCCTTCTTTCTTGGTCAGGCACACAGAAATTTTTCATTTTGCCCCAGAAGCTTGCATTGAGTTGCTTGTCTACCTTAGCTAAAAACAACTCTTCAGGATATTGCTCTTGCTTTGGGGTTTGGCCAGTAATTTAAAGATGAAGTTTTGTACAAAAATAATTTCAAAAAATTACTAATATCTCCTTTTTTTTAGGCTTTCTTTTTCTGAAATGTTTGAGCAAATTTGGATGATTTCTATTTTAATTTAAATACCTTTTATTATGTTGGTTACATATTAATATATCAGATTTGGATTTATAGGTTCACAATATATATAATTGTAAAGACATTTTTTTATCTTAAAAATATGAGGTACATCTTAAAAAAGCCCCTGTTTTCAAAATGTCAGTTCTTGACTAATTTTTAGACCTGAAATGAACAGTTGTTATTAAAAGTGCTCTGCCAAAGAGAAGATCAAATCATCTTTTTAATTATAAAAAAATGCAAAATACTTTTCAAAAAGTAGAATATTATTTGTGGCGCCTTTTTTTTTCTATAAAATCACACAAGGTTTTGTGACACTCATTGTTTCATATTTTAGCTTTGTTAAATGAGATTTTTACAAACCTACAAATATTTTATAAGTCACTCAGTCCTGTGGTCAGTTCACTGACAGTGAAGGACACAGAATGGATGCCAGCAGAAAGCTGCTAGATAGAATAAAACTGAACTTCCAAACTTTTCTCTTGATATTCTGTCTGTTAACAGTTCAAGGCAACTCTGAAGATTCCGTATTACTTCTATATCAAATTCATATGACAAAAAGTATTATACTGATTCAAACTTCCAGTAGGCAAATTATTCCTTTCAGTATGACTCTCATTCTTACCTATTCTCTCTAATATGACTCTCCTCACAATACAGTCTAGTATAATAATAGGAGCATCTACAGCTCCATTACGAGGCACTTTCTGCACATAACATGGAAGTCATGGAAACCTGTTCCAAAGTTTAATTATTTGTGAATATATAACAAAATACTTCTTCTCTATTTCTAGATTTCTGTAACTGGAATGGCAGCAAATGCTAGCACTAAATCTAAGTGTGACTGTAGTTCAACAAAGAAAGCATGCAAGATAATTTCTTTTACCATTCAATTGGTTTTAGATAATTCCTTCTATGATATACTTGGCTTTTCTGAACCACTGTTCATAATAAATGTAAGACTAGATATATAGGGAAATATTCTCAAAGCATAATTTTGTCAAACCATTCCTGCACCCATCTGCAAGTTTTAGATGGACAGAACAAAACTGAAAGTAGAAGAGGGTTTTATTATTCACATACCTGTCTGATTAGAAGCCTAAGCGATTATTTCAGGAAGTTACTGAACCATATCACTTGATGACTTGTGTGACTAAGATAATTTTTCTTAAGAATTAAGGTAAAGTTTGTAAAGAATATTTCAATGGCTATGACAATGCTGTGAAAAATATACTTAGTGAAGTTTTAAGAACTTTGAAAAATGGCTTTAAATTTAGCTTCTAGTTTGCGAATTTGCTCAAGTTTTACAGGAAAGTTGGTATATTTTCAACCCAATCATTTTTTTTTAAATTGTATCAAATAATTTCTATTTTTATGTTGATAATAATACTTTGATTTTAGAGGAACTTGTACTGAAATCTAAAATGAAAAAGTTACCTTAATTCATGAGCAAATGTGTCTCTCTCATAAATCTTTAAGGTGTCTTTTCTTATACTTTTTTATACTTTTACATTTCAGAAGCTAATCATGTTTAAGAATGGTTCTTGTTTGGATGACTAAATTTTCAGGGAAGTATAAATAGTCAAAGCAACTTGGCAGAAGGTAGTGAATGCTGTTGATAACCTAGAGCAACATAAATGTTGTGGCAATCTGTAGTGTTCCTGGAACTATGATCTCTGATGTAAAGCAAAAAAGGGGTCCTTCTCATTTGCTGGAGCTAAAAATAAACAGCTGAAATCCTACACCTCTCCAACCATCAAATTACCATTTAAGAATGTGCTACAGAAGGATACAGTGACTTTAATCACAGTTTGTGGGGCTTTGAATCTACTACTCAGTGTAAAGAAGCCATAGAAGATAAAGACCCTTTTGCTGTAACAGAAACCTTTAACACATATTTCTCCTTCCTAGTTAGAATCAGAGCCATAGAACGACTTGGGTTGAAAGGGATCTTAAAGATCAGCTAGTTCCAACCCTGCCCTGCCACTGGCAGGGACACCTTCCACTAGACAGGTTGCTCAGAGCCCCATCCAACATGGCCTTGAACTCTTCCAGGGATGGGGCATCCACATCTTCTGTGAGCAACATTCTCCAATGCCATACCACCCTTACAGTAAAGAATTTCTTCCTATTATCTAATCTAAACCTACCCTCCTTCAGTTGAAAACCATTCCCTCTTTTCTTATCACTACACGCCCTCATAAAAAGTCCCTCTCCAGCTTTCTTGTAGGCCCCTTTTAGATACTGGAAGGTCTTATAAGGTCTCCCCAGAGCCTTCTTTTCTCCAGACTGAACAACCCCAACTCTCTCAACCTATCTACACAGGGAAGGTGTTTCCAGCACAGTGATCAACTTAGTGGTCCTCCTCTGGACTCGGTCCAGTAGGTCCACGTCTTTCTTGTTTGGGGACACCAAAGCTGGATGTAATATAGCTGGATGTGAACAAACTCAGCTCTATAATATGAGTGTTCTGCTCAATGTGACCCACTGTGGTCCCTTCCAAAGATTCCCATTCTGTGATTCTGTGATGCTGTGATTCTGTGACATATGAAGGGATCAGTTTATATGCAATGGTTAAGTATTTGGGGTGAAAGAAGCTTTATGAATTCCATTAGTAAATTTAGTAATCTAGAGTAAGAATCACCAGTAACTGGAGATATTAAATATTACATAAGTGAAAAAAAATAGATCCAAAGGTGTGACAGGAGTGCAAAACAGCATTGCTCCAGCACTGGAACTTTTTCTTTGGTACACAAAGTCAAAACACTATAAAATAATGAAGTACACATACATGAACAGTAATGGAAAGACAACTTCATAAAAAAAAATCTGCTGGTCTTATTTACAAAAATATTTTCTTTTTGCACAACTGTGTCAGAGTGTTTTACAAAATATTTGAGATATTATTTACTTGCAGTAACAAACTGTCTCAGACTTAGGTATTGTATGCACACATGGACATATATATTTGCAAACACCTCCTTGATAAAAATGGAAGGAAAAAATGCATGGTGTCCTTTAAGACCTGTCTTATCAGCTTCCATGCAAGTACCTGGTAATTCCAGCAGAAATCGTGATCTCATTACAATTGTTCATTACAAGCGTACTAACAGACAGTGACTACCACTGAATTCTGTTGACAGAATTAGGAAACAATTTTCTGTTGGTATAATGCATATGCCTAAAGTTACAGAGGGATAAGTAAGAGAAAGATAAGTATCGCCAAATATTATTACTAATCTAGAAACAGAGAGTTGCCCCAAAGAAGATTAATATCAGTTTTGTGGTATCCTGATGAAAGACAATCTTTTCCAGAAACAAGGAGAGAAATGTAATATTTACAAACATATATTACCTCACCTGCATATATTTGACACATGGATTTGTCTAATATCCATCAGAAACAATTTTCACAGAATACTTCAAAAGATTAAGCTAAAGGGCTTATACAACACTTTACAGTGACTTTGAGGATTTATATCAGTAGGAAAGATTAGATCTATCACTTCTTTCTTTTTTTTTTTCTTTTTCTTTTTAAACATTGAAGTCTATCACTGATCAGGAATGCCAGAAGAGGAAGAAAAGGTAACAGCAAAATAGTCAGAACTCCTGTACAGACAGAGAGCAGAAAGAAAATTGCACAGGACAGCGAAAGGAAAAGAAAATATTACAAACAGACATTGTAAAAGATGAGGGAAATCAAGAAGAGCAAATCAAGTAAAGAAGATGAAAGCATATAAAAGGAATGCAGGCCCTGGAAGATGAGTAAGAGGTAATTAGAAACACACAGACAAGGTTATCAGCCAGAAAAAGCAATTGATGAGGGAGAAAAAAAAGTAACAAAATAAAGGCACAAAGAAGAACAAATTATTGCTATCACTACTTTAGAATTGCACAGAAATGTTATTAACATAATATCAAGCATATGTGTGGTGAATACAAACGCATGATATTTCTGAAGCTTTATCTTCAGTTCTGTATTTCAGAAACATTTAGTCTGGTATCCATGTTAACCACAGAAGACTCATAAAACCTATCAAATAAATAAAACTAAGCAGTGTCAGTATTCTTCATTTAATCATTCTCTTCCACAATGTTGAGGAGCACTGTATATTATTTTTTTGGGTTTTCTTTTCTGTTTCAGAATTAAGCATGTAACTTCAAACTGTTAATGAGAAAATATAAACATAGCAAATGTTATGAGACGTAAGAATTGAGATGTTAAGATGTAAGAATACAACTTAGAGTCTCTCACATAGAGCAGAAGCTCAATGTTTTTTATAGGATCTTGTATTTATTCATAGACTAAGATGTAAGTAGACAGAAGAGCTTAAGCTCTGAACTCTGTGATTTCCCTTTTGGTTTTGAGCCAGTTTGTACGTTTGATTGACTTTAAAATTTTCAGCTCAGGTGGATTCATATGAAGAAACTCTTTAAGCCTACCTGAATCTTGTACAGACTCTTAGGATGAACTCTAACATACAGTATGCACCAATACAAACTTTCCTTTCTAGGTATGGAATGGTAACTGCAGGACTTTCACAATTAGCTGAAAATTAACTTTCAGTAGATTGAACTTTCCTCTTTATTAAAGTGTGCAGTTCATTCCAAAGACAGAAATTAAACACCTTCAGATACCTGGTGTCAGGTGCTCTGAGTTGTGATGTTTTATAATATTCTGAAAAACAGGAAGTTCAACAGATGAAAAAATACTGAGAAATTGCACAGGAGACTGACTTCCCAAATGTGTTGGGGGTGTTTGTAAAATATCATAGAAAACTACAGAATGGAAAGTGGAGTACTCACACACAAGGAAGGGGATTTGGAGCTTGTTGGAAAGTGTATAAGTGAAGGGAAAGTGGAACTGAGGGCTTACTGAAAAAATGTGAAACTCTCCAAAATGTATTGCACAGTTCCTGAGAAAATTGCCATATATTAGGAAACTCATCAGTCCTCATGATGGAATGGAACTTGGGTAATGCACTTTCAAGAGCCTCTTTCCTAAACGCAAATAGCAATTAGCGTCTTTGCTGAAACAAAACTCAGTTTCAGCCTGGAGAACACATCTTAAGATAAATTAACAGCAAAGTAAAATCTTTAAAAAAATCAGAAAATCTGTCCAGTTGGCAGTAATGAAGAACTCAGCTTATTAGTTCCTCTCTGAAAGTATAAATCACTCTTGTACATTTGCATCTATCAGTAAGATTTCCCTCAGGAAAACAGAAAGCAGTGTTTATGTTTCCTAGCTGGGAATTGTTTTTTCATTTAAGTGAACAAATCATGGCTTGGATAGGTATAAGTACAGATATATATGCGCATGTATATATTTTATATGTGTGTGTGTGTGTGTGTGTTTGGAATCTTTGAATTTAGTAAATGCAGTAACTGTTAGAGTAAGCTCTTACAGCAATATATAGCAGTCATAGCTCCCAGACACTAAAACAGAAGAGAACTGCAGTAAACACCAGCTTTTAGTACTGGGCTTCAAAACTTCATTTATATCTGTCATCTGAACTTTATCCGGAAGTGATAGTCATTTATCCTGCAAATCTATTCCAGCAACATTTTCTGAAACACTTCAAGATGCTTTATATTGCATTAACACATCACAAGTGTCTCGCTTCAGAAGAAGATAAAAAAAAGCGATTCCATTTATTAAAAATGTCATCAGAGATCTGTTATTTCCAATTGTCTTTCTACTACTACTGTTGGTCATTATATAATATCTATTATATATTACCTATATATTCATAACTTTGAGAGAGGTATAGTTTAAACAGAATCTTAAAATAAACTTTGACAAGATTTATTCAAGTATATAGTCTAGGATAATTTTAGAAAACTATATATTGGAGTCTGACCTTTACTAATTGATACAGTTCCATTACAACCTTTCCTGAAAGCAGAACCTGTGTAGCTCAGAGTATTTTTATGACTGCAAATCTTCTCTCAGAGGGTCAAACTTTTAACTCATTCTCCTGCCCATACCATTATTCTGCTCTTTCCTGCTTCACCTTGATTACATCCTATGGTAGGAAGCTCTGACGAGTATTGCTGAATGCAGTGCATCCCTTCTACCTGTTCTCTCTCCTTATGGTACTGTGTATTATAGCATATGGGTGAGCTCCAGGCTTAAACAGTGATGCATGTGAATAGCAGAAGGATCTGGGCCATGACCTTAACAGATTAGCTGAGTTAAAGCCTCACATCTGAAACCTCAGTTCTTCTGAGTATGCACAGAAATCCTGCATTTTTCAGAATGATAAAGACATTGTAAGCTGTTGGTCTTTGATCTCTTTCAATTGCCTGGTGCTACCTATATCAATTATCTTCCTGAATTCCAAGCAGAATTTAGCACCTGTTTCCAAAATGACATAAAATATAATTTCCATGTTACCCACACCTCCAATTTAGTTCTACCAAGTTAAAATAATTCTCCCTTCTTTGTAGCATATGATATTTGCATTACAAAATAGAATTCTAAAGGAACAAATAGCATTCTTACCCTCATATATTCAGGGCATTTTAGACACTAGACAGCTAGATATGTATGCCAGTGAAATTAATGTCCACAATAATAACCCCTGCTGCTGGGGCACCCAGAAGGGTAAAAGTCAGCAGGGTAAATTAGTGCCACTACAGAATGGCTAAGTGCACAAAAGCAGGGGAATTCAAAAAGAGTAGAAGTCTACAAACAGGTGATGATAAGCAGAAGGTCAATTAAAGAAAAATTACCACAGCAAGAACAGAAATAATTAGTGCCACTACCTGGCAATATACAGGCATGTTCTTGCAGGAAGAAATTGGTTTGCTTTGTCTGCCACACTGTAGAGTTCTCTGCTGCATCAGATAGCTCCACCCGCAGCAATGTTGCACCTACAGAACATGATTTTTGCAAATACAATAGGCTTTCTAGTATTCACTAGCTATTTGTATTGGTGTTATTTAAACAACTTTCTTCAACCACTTTCTCCTTTCTCAGAATAAATCTGTCTTCCCCAGAAGCCTGTCTTGCAAAAAGAGAACAAGAGCTGAGCTTCCTAGGTGCTTTCTGGGAAGGAGACTTTATATGTAAGGACTGATGATGTCGGGATGAACGTGGGTTATACCTAAAGTGAAAAGCAAAGAATGATGTTAACTGCCATGTGTGAACAGATATGGAACAGGCTCCCCAGGAAAGTGGTCACAGCACCAAGCCTGACGGAGTTCAAGTCGTCTTTGGACGACACTCTCAGACACATGGTGTGACTCTTGGGGATGGTCCTGTGCAGGGCAGGAGTTGGACTCGATGGTCCTTGTGAGTCCCTTCCAACTCAGCATATTCTGTGATTCTGTGAAATTCATGTGTCACAGAGCAGGAATGAGTAAGGAGAATGTTTACCAGGCTTCTGCACAATCCACTCCCATGCACTTCCCTTCCCACCAAGGGAAATTCAGACTAATTTCAATTTTCTGTTAAAATTACTCTGAATTTCAACAAACTCATTCCAAAAATTTCAACTGCTGAAATTTAGCTTTTCAGAGAGGAATAACTCTGGTTTGGACTAGGATGGTGTCAGGTCTCTGTGGACTGCATGGGGCTGGACACTGTCAGGCTCATCTGCAGCATTCTGTGGAAGCCAGGAGGTAAACGGAACATGTTGCTCAGCATAGAGGATTGAGATGACCCAACATGCTTCCAGTATCCTTTTATGTACAAGACTATTTCCACAGTTCTTCTATACAAATTATTGTGCCATTTTACTCACGTGATCAGTAAGATAAGCATAGTATTTGCAAGAAACAGTCCTAGACTGTAGTTAGTAAGTTCTGATTCAAATATAGTGATCTTTAATGTCTATATTATACCACACAAGCCATATTTGTGTGCTAATTGACTATGAAGGGAAGTATATTCAATACAAAATGCAATAAATCTTGTAATATAATTCTACAGATTATAACAGATAATATAGCATTCTATATTAAACGAATTTAAAAAGGAACATGTCAATTTTCTTACAAGCTTTCTCTTTCCCACCTATATCCCTCTCTCTGCTATATACACAGATTGGACAAAGCAGGTCTCATTAGTACTTGTTTCTTGAAGGATATTGGTTCTTAAAGGAATAGTTATATAAACTATTCAATAGGAAAAACTGTAAAAAAAGAATAGTGTCATAAAGCCCAAAGATGTAGACAGTCAGCTCAGAGAAAATATTATGGAGAATGGAAGAAAGTACAAAAGATGGTAATAGTCCTGATTTTAAAGTTATCCCTCTTTTATCTAGTAGTTTAAAAAACAGAGCTACATCTTGCGTAAGATTTGTGATATCAAAGCTCTACTGCATATGCAAAACAGAGAACAATTTCCTAATCTAGTAATTCGAGATGATACCTGAGTTGGTTTATGACTTTTTCCCCATGATTATTATATTTCTAATATATAGATAGCCCTTGAAGTCAAGATTTTTGTCCACCTAAGTTAATACCTGAATTAAAGATATGAAGTTGCTTCCTCACTTGCTTTCTACCTTCTGAATTTTTAGTTCTGCACAGAGGCATAGTTTCACAGACAAGAGTATGTGCCCTCATTTTGAAGGAGACCATAGTTCTGACTAGGAAAAAATGTGCAGAAAGACAAGAGTGAAGCCATCACTTCTTTCTTAGGCAGGGTTCTCCATTTTGTGCGGGATCTAGACCCACAACCATTTGTTAAATGCACTTAGAGAACATATTCCAAATAAAATGGAACTTAAAAGGTGCAGAGTTCAGATCTTGCGGATCTTTAATTAATGATCTAGCCAAGTACCACTAGCTTTCTAAGGCGCTGTTTAAACAAGCTTGTGAACATTAATCAAAAAATTCTGTAAATTTTAGGAAAAAAAGCCACAAGTAAAAAGGCTTGTATAATGTTCTCTAGGGTTATATTCTATTCTGAAAGGTCTAATTACCTACAAATGCAATTCACCTCTGTTTTATTTTACTTTCCACTCTTCCATGTTCAAATCTTTTATATTCCAGAACAGAATCATAATGTACCCCATTGCCCCTGTGTAGCCTTTTATTTCAATCAATGCATAAACAGTAGCGATGTGAATATGTAAAAATGAAATCAACTGGGGATTTTAAACTTATTCAAAAACAATGCTTTCCAGCATTTTTCACAATCTCTCGTACAGTAAATGTAGCGGGTCATCCAAATTTGTTACAAGATTAATAGAAATCCTGAAACCATAAGTAAAACACAGCCAGCACATCACTTTACTTCCTGTTCCTGTATTTTTTTGCAGATTATCTTTCTTACTACACTATGTTTCAGCATTCAGTGGGTGACAACTCACTCTAAATGTGCTGTCAAGTTTAATTGAACTACTCTGCAAAAAAAGCATCTTCCATAAAGAAAATGCTTCAAAAGCATAAAAGAAAGTACAATATCTGTCTCTCTAGGGTTTTTTCTATCTTTTTCTCTGTAACTATTGTTGTAATTATCTAAAATGGTCACCCTGTGTAAGGAAGAAAGAAAAATCAGCACAAACGTTTTCTTCCAATTTGAAAAGGCATAGAGGGCAGTTTACCTGCAATCATCAACATTATTTCTTTCCACAGCATCAGAGAATCTGAAAGGTCCCACATTATTGATTTCTATAACTTGTATACAGCCAGTGAAATTGTAGACAGGTCCGGAAATCTACAAAGGAAAAAATTCACACAGTTCTTTTGCTTGTTGCCATTGTGATCCATTTTAAAAATAAATAAGTTTCTACAGAAAGACTTGTAGCATAATTTCATCTACTCCTGAAAAACTCTCCTGATCCTCAATTTTTCTATAAAGAAATTCTACAAAAAAAAATTTAAATGTGAAAAGATATCACAGCAAGATAAGCAGTACTGACTTAAAAATAAACCTAATAAATAAACTTAAAAAGGGAGTTATGGACACATAGACAGCACAACAGGTACTGTGAAACACAAGCAGAAAGTGGGTTTCTCTAACTTTAATCAGATATTTTTTATGGAGGAGCACAGGTCACGGGGAATGGTAAATAGGGAAGCTTTGAAAATCTACTTGTAAGTTTACTACTTCCCTGCTCAGAAGATATCTGGTGCTATTAATCATGTTTCAAAGATGCCTAAAAATGGGAATCACTTTAGGGGCACTGAAAACACACAGAACAGTAAATTGTTATGTACTACCAAGGACCCATTTCTAACATTGAAGTCAGGTTTAGATATTTGCAGAAAGAACAATATAAAGATCTTGAGGAACAATTTGCTAAAAGCATAATGGCAGGTATCAAATGCTTTTTAAAACCCAACAGGAGCAGTAAGCCTACCAGAAAGGCTTTAGGGTTAACAGACCATCTAAGTATAAAGGGAATGTTCAAAGGGACATGGCTCTAGCAGGAAATGTAAATGAACTCACCAAATCAAAATTTAATGTAGAGTAGCTCTGGGAAGTTCCCATGGCAGAACCCCTTTTTAGTAGGGGTACATCAGAAATCTGTCTCAAATTGAATTATTCCTGGAAAGTATTTTTAAAGAAAACTAAAAAGTTAACAGTAGCAAACAGTATTTGCCTGGGATTCCTATGGAAAATTACTGTGGTCATCACTTAAAATGGCATCCAAACCATGGGAACGGTAGATGTGATTTTTTTTTTAGAGTCTTTTGCTTTAATTATTTATGAAAATGGGGGTAAGACCAGGACATGCAAGGGCACACCTCAAACTACATATCAGTAAGTCCCAATTACATTCAAAAGAAACCATTAAGAAACTAAGAATTACACTGAAGAACAGAATCAACAGATATATAAACGAACATAATGTATGGGAGAATAGTTGAGAAGCTTTCTGAAAAGGGAAATTGTAACTCACAGGAGGATCACTGAATATGTGAAAAAGGATGTCTTGGTACATGGCTTTTGATTTTCAAAGGATTTTAACAAGCTTCTAGGCTAATAGATTCTAAAGTAACTTGGTCACCCTGGGATAACAAGGAAGCCCTTCAATAAATTAAGAGAATGGTTAAAACAGAAGAAGAAAAATTGTGAATAAATGGTGAGCTCAGTATGGAGAACCCTTAGAAATTCTCTCTACAAATCTGTAATAGGATCTATTCTCCTCGGTGTATGCAAGTAGCTCAATGTTTCCTCTATTACTCAGGATAGCAAACCCAAAATACTGAGAACAGCATTTCACAATATGCAAAAAAATCACAATATGAAAAAACTTTGTTATATAAGGGTGATGAGACATATGAGGGTTTCTGAACAGAGCGACTGTATAGACAAGGAACCTTTAGTCAGGAAAACTCTCCATCAAGGAGAATTAGAACAGAGTAATGCACACACGAATAAAGAGTTTTCACAGTTTCTTACAATACAGGATCAAAAGGATAAGAAATTACATAAATCAGTGTGAAGACAAAAGCAAGGTACAGGGGTTTGTTTTTCATACAACTCGAAGTTGTGTAACTGTGCTATAGGATGTTGTGGATGGTACAACTCTAAATGGGGTCAAAACCCGGACAAATTACTGGGAAAGGAGAGTTCTCTCCCTCCCAGCAGAGATTTAGCCTACACAAGTACAACATGGCTGAAGCAAGGAAAATTGTTTTTCTCTGCACTGTTCAACCGCTCTGAAGCATAACATACCATGCCATGCCATACACAGTAAACAAAATGCACTGGCCTTCCAACTCATGGGAGAGATCAAAGAATTTCACTAACAGTTCCCTGTTTATTTCTTTAACAGCAGAAGCCTACAGGAAGTTAAGCCTTTAAAACAGATATATTACTATACTGCAACATTGTGAAAAGTTATGTAACCAGTTAAGGTGGCATTTAAAGTCAGCAAAGCTCAAGTGCAGCGTAGGTAAGGTGATCTCTGTGTGTAACAAACACAAAGGATTACAATGAGCCTCCCTGGAATTTAAGAAACAAAAATCTTATTCAAGAACTCGATGTGAACACTGTCCTCAAAGTTGCGCTTTGGATATTAAGAGAACATTATTATTTGATATACTACAAGGGCTGACAGAGATTATTGATACAGATTACAGACAACAGAACACTCTTCTTCCTCCTTTGCCAGCTACTTTGGCAGGAAGTAAGTGTGATGGACTGCCAAGTGTTACACTCAGCAGTCTGCTTTTGCTGCCATTATCATAACAATTTATACCAGATAATCTTTGAAAATGTGTTGTCCTACTGTTTCACATTTTTATTTTTATAAGAGATCCTTGTTATTCTTTTTCCCCTGCCTTTTATAAGTAGTAAGAAAAACAATTTTCAAATTGACAGGATGCAGAATCTGTTGCAAATTTAATATAAACACGGACAGAAATGGTTACAGGATTCTGAACTGGAAATTACATAGTACCTATAACATTGCCCCCCCCAAAAATGAACAATTAAACAATGTTTTTATATTGGCTACATAAATCAGCTTGTTAGAGCTCTGCTCCTTTTTTCTCTGAGCCTCTTACAAGGTTTAACTAAAGGTTAGTTATAATTGTCCCAGTCAAACTATGCATGTATTTCAAGAAAAGTCCTCATTCTTGGGATTGTAAAAATGAACAAACAAAAAAAGAAAGAAAGAAAGAAAAAAGAAACCAAAAGAAACCAATAAACACAAAGGTCAGATACAATATAGTTTTATGGATCTCTGGTATGGGGAAAATTTACTGTCAATCTATGATCCATTTTGCACACCAAAGGGCAGACTAGTCACTTGATTTGGAAATCAACATTAATCTGCATATTTTCCCATGCACTATAACAGTGAATATTTTAATAACGATTTTCTTCTCCTCAATAATGTTTGGTCTCCCAATAATTTTTCTTACATTGATATGTACATATTTTGAATGTAATCCATTCCTCTAAAGTAATTTTTTGTTTCGTAATTATAACTGTATTATAAATATTTTGGTCAAAAAATTACTTGTCTTTGGTCTGCTATGCTGTCTATACAAAAAAATAACATCTGAGATACGTAGGAATAAGAGCTATTGGTACACATATTCAAAAGTAAGCAGCTTTTATTCTGCTGTTTTTGAGAGTAGATATTTGTTTGTGATTAGCAGATTAAAATGTAGACTTCACTTGTAGTTGAGTTCCCTTCCATTTACAAAAATACATTAATATACTAACAAACTGTAATACTTAAATTGCCTGAAAATGTCAAGGCCAGAGCAACACCAGAAATTTAGTTTAATAAAATTCACTGTTCAGAATCTATTCAGATATGTTTGACATATAGTAACTATGCTCTTTAAATGCCCTTTATACTTGACAAAAATGAGTACAGATACTTACCTTGTAGGAAAAGTTCACACATATATGCCAAACCATTTATTAATATCCTTTACTGACTAGCCCAAATTAGAGTTACTGTTAGGGAGAATGAACCTAGAATTGAGTTCCTAATGAAATGAACTTGCATGCTGTCATTTCGCTACATATTCATAAACAATATAATGAGGTTTTGGCTTATGTCCTGAGCATTTATTTTAAAAAAATACAATTAACTGGAAAGAAAACAAAGTGTAGCACAATCTTTTGTCATTGTCTGCACTCAAGATAAATTTTATGTATCTTAAAAATTCTCACTATATATATTACAGTGTATCATAATACACTATATAGTAGTCTTTCATATCTTTGGGATTCCTGAAATATATCCAGTTTTGGAGTCTGATTAGTAGAACTCTCTGCAAAACAATTGCAAACTTCTCAAATTACAATATTTCAAACTTAAATCCAACAGGACATTATTCTGCCTTAGTATTCCATTTACAGAGCACTGAATCTTGCCTGGATTCGAGGTGTCATGCTATAGGTAGGATATCTATTGTTTCCAGTCTCTTCAAGCCAAAAAGTTTTCAAGGATTTATTAAAAATCAACATTAGTGACTCAGACATCACCTTGACCAAAAAATGTTAACACTTTTTTTCTTGCTGACTTAAAATTTTTAAACATTAATTAATAAAAGTTAAACCTTATTCATTTTAACTCTGGTAGTTTAAGCAAAATAGACAAAATTACTCTGGTCAATTTGTATAGCTACTAACGAGAAAGAAATGCACTTTCCTTTGAGAAATGTTGCTGAAGTAGACAGTACCAGGGATGTGTGATGACAGTAGAGAGTGTGTGTGATGTATTTATGCTGTTCATTACTTCGCTTTCCAATATTTACCTTTTAAACCACTTTTCTCACTCACTTCCAATTTTAATCCACAAGCATTTTTATTGTTTGATAATATAGTATGACTCAAAGAGTTTAATGACATTTCAAAATGTGTAGGAAAATGGAAAGTGGTATTAACTCTGAAACAAAAATACTAAAAGAAAACACTTAAAATACGTGAGACAGAATATTGTTTCAGCTTCTGTCCTAGTATTAGTATAGAAATGGAAAGTCTAAATGGGAAGATATACTGGTAAAATATACATTTCATCATATATATAAAGTGAATGAAACACAAAGGAACTGAAATCTCTCCTATGTCCTGACTAATACTGGCCATGAAATTAAATACTGTATAAACCTATGCAGATGATATGGTTTGAAGCTGGCTCCCTGCCAAGTCTCCAAACCTTACCACCAGAAGTTCCCCCCACCCCGCCCCCAAACCTCAGGGAGAAGAGGGAGAAAAACAACCAACTAAGAAAACCCGAAACGAGAGAGACAGCTAAAGTGATATATATATTTACACTTATGTTACAATTGAAATATATACAATTTAAAATATATACAATTTCACAAGGGAAGGGGAAGGGGGAAGGGAAAGAAACAAAACCAAAATAAAATATATATATATATATATCCCAATCAGTAGCCCGAGATCTAGTAACTAAAGAGTTAGCAAAGAAAATATCCCACCACTCTCCTTGGGACAACCGAGAGTCGCTCCAGGCGATCACCGGCAACCTCCGTCTCCCAAGGCTGAAAAGGCCTTACCAGGCCTCGCTCCCCAACACCGCAGACTCAACAGCAGGGAACCTGTACCTCCAAGCTGCCAGAAGGAAAGAGAGAGAAGGCCTCTCCTCCTTTCTTCTTATAATCTGGTTTATGTAAAAATCGTAGGGAATGCTGGGTAAATCTGGACCCTTCCTTGGTTACAAACTGGTCACCAAGGAAGGCCCAGCCCAAACCACCACAGCAGAACACCAACAGTTCATTTGATTCGTATTTTAATATAATAGATGATTTTAGTCCAAAATTGTGATTCTGAGCCAAGAATCTGAATATAATTTTAATTCGGTTATACTAACACAACTAAAAAGGGGATAAGAGGTAAGTTAAATTCAGATTTTTTTCATCTAACCACCTCTACTGAAATTTTTAACAATTAATTGTTATTATCCTGAATGTGCTTTTATTGTATCTGCTATAGATATTGGACCTTATCGCAAGACTTTCATGAAACAAGAATGATAACGCAAAATCAAATCGACAGAAGGGGGCAGGGAGGAATAAATCCCCAAACCACCCAGGATGGTAGAGGTTTACATTTCTGATCTTCATTTCTCATTTGTTATAGCCATTCAAATCAGCAGTTGCAAAACCTGCGACCTTGGTAATTCTCCCGCTATGGGAAATAAGCCAGTCAGGAGTTCTTCCACTTTCCTGTGCTGCAGGGCAGGGAACTGGGACTGTCTTCTCCTATTGAATCTGTGAGTGGACCAGTACTGGCAAATCACCTTCTGGACTCCTGTGCTTCACAGTGGATACCAGACTGGTCATCTGCCTGGTCCCAGACCCTGATGGAACCAGATCACCACATAACAAACATTCACATTCCTCTTGCGTCTTTTCCTTATCTAAATTAGCTGGCAGTGTAAAACTTGAGCATGTGTTTCACTGTCAGGTTTCCATGATTCTCACAGTTCTAGCTTGGAGTGGTTCATTAAGCCACAGTGGATTAATTAAAAACAGGATGTCTGAAAGATTCAAGAGTATTGAGAAATTACCTTATCATTTTTATTAAAGTTTGTTTTTGGTCCAAATCCTTATCTTTTAAACTTACTCTTGTCTTGCAGTTAAGTAAGTGCAATGTTGCATATCAGAAGTGATATAAAGACTGAAGTAAGGAAGGATCTCCCTAAACTTTATGGCTAGTAATGTCTGCTCTTTTTCTAAACAATTTCAGTGCTTATGCTTATAGTCATAATGTTTGATTCATTTACTTCATTTGCTATTGCAATTCTAAGTTCAATTACCGTAATTTAACTTTTTCAATTCTTTCTCTTAAATGTGGTACAATACCTTGTCCATGAGCAAGATGGAAAATATGTTGGCCGGAGATGACTAGAAAATGTAGAGTGAAATTTGGAAAACAGACTTATCTTTCTTGTATACTACAGAGTCTATCAACTAACTGTGGAAATCAGCTCACCTCCCTCCACTTCACTTTTTCTGAGTGATGCTGGAGTTAGACATATTGAACACCATGCCAATGCATTACAGCACATTAGGGAAAGGTATTTGGAATTCATCACCATGAACTAGTTTTCAGGCCAAGCCAGTCAACCTCTCTATTTCTGCTTCTTGTCCAATCGATAACCAATCACTCAAATCTACAAAGATATAAGCCAAGAGATGTTTGTATCAAGTATACGCATTTATATACTGATGGATTTGATGATCCTCATGGGTTGGTTTCAAGTCAAGATGTTCTGTGATATCTAAAGTAAGATTCCATATGAAACAATTCTTAGTGAATTATGAATGTTGATTTACAAAAAGAGGAGTTAAAACAAGTGGTTTTACACCTGTCTGAAATAGAAGAGATAACTCATCTAAAACAAAGACATCTGCATGTCAAAGGGTGTCTTTAGAATGAAAATATGCCTATAAAAGCAGAAATATTCCAAAAAAATAAGCTTTGCTTTAATGAGTGTAACCTGAGGTATATAGTGTTCAATAGACCTAATTTAATCAGTTCTAAGAAAACTGAATATTCTAAGTTAGAAAAGGGAGAGAGGAGGAAAATTTCTTCATACATTTTTATGATCTGTGTTTTCATGGCTGTACATCTTTTAGAAACATATGCAACTGGTTTCTCTGGTTTTGTACACTGTAAACATGTAATTGTTTGTTTGTTTGTTTGTTTTTCTAACCCAGTTTCTCAAGACAAGAGATACAAGGTAGCACAGTATTCACACACTGGGTAAGGAATATGTCAGCTGGTGCACTACACCATTCAGTAAATGCTTTTACTTCCCCAGAATGCTACAGAGAATCCTAAGTTTAACAATGAGACATATATAAGTATCAGGACCAGGCAAGAAATAGTGGTTTTCTGTGTTAGGAATGTGGTAACAATGAGAGCTGCCTGACACATAACAAGGTTTTTATTAGCATGCATTCCATGGTACCAAGATGTTAGCCACATGTATTTATGTGATCAGAGGTGTATCTAGAGTAGACAGATAACATAAAAATGTTAACCATGGGGTACAAAGAAGGTGATGAATCCATGCACATCCAAAATCCAATTTAATTATCTTAAGACAATACAAATTTATTGTCTAAAACCAATAAACTCTACCCATGAGTAAAAATTTAAAACCTTCATTAATTTTTAATCAGACCACTGACAGGTTACTACTCACTGTTGTCTGCCCTGTGCAACATTTAGGTGTTACTATCCTTGAGACAAATGTAATAGAACAGGAAAATATATTTATAATTCATCATATTAATATAGATTGAGATTAATGGCAGTTTAAGTTGGCAAGACTGAGAAGTGGACATATGACCTGTTTTTTCATCTCTCCTGAGGAAACAAAATCTTTAGCAAAGGAGTGAGGCAAGCAGTTGGATTTGGTTACCAAATTATTTGTTTTAGCTTGAATTTCCATTTTGAGAGTAACAGCCCTGAGAGACTTATGATAATATGTTTTCCCAGAGCTTTGAACTATCTCTGTACTGCCTACTCATTGTCAAAGGCTGATGCTGGTTTATTTGGAGCATTTTGTTTTGCTCCATCTCTAAATTTTTTTTTCCCGCCTTGACTTGTATACTACTTGTCAAAAGACACACCTAGTCATGAAATTCTCATACTTGCCCTGAGATTTATGTATTTAGAGTCCTTACCTAAAGTATTTACAAATTTTATTTGGAATTGATAGTCTCCAGGAAAACCAGAGTAAACAAAAGATCAAATTCACATGAAACAACATTATGAACTAGATGATCGAGAGGAGAAATCAAACAATGTTATAAAAACTGGAAGCTTAAAGGAATTCTTCACCTGAAAAAACCCCCACATATTAAAATAATTAAACATACAAGGCAGATTCTAAGCAACTTCCTTACTTGTTTCCGTCATTCAGATCCTGGAACTGAGTTTCCTCCTCTCCCTCCCTCCCTGATATTGCTTTAAGCCTCAATGCTAACCTGCTCTATTCTTCTCAAGATGAAACCTTACCTGTTTTATTTTTACTCTCAACATACCTCAGACTGTTATGCAGGACAAGGTCATACCACAAGGTCAACCACTTTCTCCTTCCAGAAATTTAATGTCTATTTATAGGATTATGTGAAAAGTCAGGATATTTCTATTATTTCAGGTTTACATTTCATCTTATAGTTAACTTGTGTTACTTTTAAAATACATTCTATAAATGTACTTGGTTTTATTTTTCCTCTCTTTTTTTTTTTCCTTACTATTCTGCCTGTGCTGTAAAGTAGTCTGTAAAACCATGGTCTGTAACCAGGAATAAGGATCTGTATAATGAGACAGTGACAAAATCACATAATGCTTTTTTCTGTTACTATCACACACAGAGAAAACATCTTTCTGTTGTTGTATATATGGTTTTCAGTAATTTGTAACCACAAGCACAGTAAAGTAAGTAAAAGCTAAGTAAGTAAATGAGGTTTAAACCACAGAAGAGAGTGACAGACACTGACAAAGTTACTTATCTTTAGTCCTTTTTGCTTTCAAAAAGCATACCATTAATACTTATGAAATTGGAAATTAATGATTCTGTGCTTGTGTCCCCCACAGTTCCATTTCATTAAATGTTTCCTCCTCCTTCTGTATTCTTTCATTTTCAAATCTCATTTCATTTAGATAAAAGATCACAAAATAATACTTGTATTTCCAGTGGTTTCATGTAGAACAGCTACCAGTTCTTCTGTTCCTTTTTTTTTTTTGATATGTTGTGCACCAAAAATCACAAATTTACAAACAATATGATCATTATGTTCTTCTCTTAATAATGACTCTTTCTTTATATTACAGCATCTTAGTCTGCCTCTACCTATAGAGTAGAATGCATTTCCTGCTGGCTTCGCAAATGTGTTATATGACTATTTTCAGGCTCAGATGTTCACTGCATGCCCAATAGTTCCATTCAGATACTTAGTTTAGAGTGAAGTCATTAAGTAAAAAGCACTGAAGGGCTATTTGCCAGGGATCAGGATCAGCCTCCATTTACTACAGTTTTCTATAAAATCTGTCCCTACTGCATTGTTTGCTGTTGGGAAAAGCAATGAAACAACACAGCAAAGCTGTCAAGAAACACAAAGTCAATTTATTGTTACTGAAATAATGGAAACTTGTATGTAGAAGATCAATGAGAATGGGAGATCCTGCACTGAGAATGAATGCAGAGAAAGATTGCGAACATTATTAGAGAAGTAGGTTCTAGGGGAAATCACACAACTATGAGCCTAACTTAGCACACTTAACAGGAAACCAAATGCTTTTAAATTTGGTAGAGTTTCTATTCCTCGATGAAACATTTGATGCTTTTTTATTCATCAAATACACAGCCAAAAAAAATAATAATACCTTATATTTTAGTTTGACAAATGTCAAAGACATTACAGAAACACTAATCACCCAGATTAACTCTGTAAGGAGCAAACAGGAATCATCATAATTTAAACAGAACCTAGGCAAACAAAACTACATCTTCAGTGATGATTTTCTCTTTTGAAAGGAAAAATCACAAAATTAAAGGGATCAGACAAAGAATTGAAAACATCAAAGATAGGAGGTGTGAAATTTCCTTAATTAAAGTGACAGGAATGTCTGGCAATCACCAGCTGGAAGAAGTACTGGGAATAATGAACACACAGAAACACAGGCACAAAAAAAATAGCAAAGAATATAATATATGTTGGAAGTAGAAAGCATAAAGATGAAATAAAACTTGCCAAAACTCAGGTTGAGTTGGACCTGACACAAAGTATAAACATACAGAGATAAGAAGAGTGACGGACTACAAGTGAGGAACAGGACCAAGTTACCAATTCTGTGTCTGTGTCCAAAACCCTTTCCCTTATTAACACTGGAGAAACAATTCTAGAAGCAATTCTAGAAGCAATTTCCTAGACAGTTGTCTATCACTGTGATGCTCTAATAGGCTGAATATTGCATTTGCTTCTATTTTAAATTAATATTATATTCCCTTAAGCACGACATTTACATCTGTAGAAAGGGAAAATATGATTTATTTCCACAAGGGAAAAAAAAGGCCTCTGATTTAAAAAAAGATTTCCAGGTAACAACCCAGACGGAAGGCAATAGGCATAGCAGGGAAGCAGCAGACCAGCTTAAGCAGAGCAACTGAAACTACTGTTAGGAGAACAGAGTAGAGAACCTGCGCTCAGAGATAATGGAAAAGAAAATGGGACCAAAGAAGATGCAAATCCACTAAATTTCAGAAAGGCGGTGAGAGACTAAAAACCCACCTGCAAGATCATGATGTGTGGGAGAGGGTTGTGTCTAGCCATTTTTCTTCTATTTTGTCCAGCCTCATCCTAAGATTTTATTAAGAAGAGGATAAATATTCTAGCTTTTATTCTTCTAAAACCTAGGATGTTTCGTATTTTGAAGACTTTTGGCCTTGTTTGGTTAAAGAAAATGGTGCAGAATATCACACCCAGATAACTTCCAGTAATTTGGGTCAGAGCAGGAAGCTGTCAACTGGGAGGATATTTATGCAGCCGCGTGTTAGGATTCCATGAGAAACCCCCATATTTCAAAATTCCCTTCACCCAAAGATTAGGAAAATTATATAACCTCATGACTATTTCCTTGCTGGAATACCTTTTAATATAGTTTCCTGCAATTTATAAACCAGATAGTTCCACTACTAGATATTTCAAGATGAGATCTTGATCACACTTCACCCAAAGAATTATTAATGTTCTTTTAATTTCAGAAACGCTGATATTCATTGAGTACTGTCAAGTCGAAACATATCTAGATAGCAAAGAAAACTTCCTACTGACTGTCCTAGTATTTATTTATAAAGACATTGTTAGTTCCTAGTGAAAGCATTACCAGCTAGTCAGGCAGGACTCACCACTGGAAAAGTCTACTAAGACCCACAATGACAACAGAGGTGTAAGAGAGAATACTGTGTGAGATTCTTCATGAGCACACGACAGAAATTAACCATAGAGGTCCCTCTGAGGTGACAGTTCAGTTGAGGGAATGTGATGGTTATATCCCAGCTGACAGAAGACCCCTGTGATCTCTTGCTCCCACTCCCTCATTAGGATGGCAAAGAGAAGAGGGGAAAAAGTCAGCAAGCTACTGGGTTGACATTAAGACAGTTTAATAAATGAATAAAAAAAAGTGATGCAAAAGCAACCACCATCAGAAGACTGGTGCCCAGCCAGTCCCTAAGCAACAACTACTTTGGAAAAACTTCCTTCCATTTTATTGCTGAGCATGATATTATATGGGATATCCTTTTGTTCACCTAGGATCAGCTGTCTCAGCTGTGTCCCCTCACAGCCTCTTGACCACTCCCAGCCTATTTGCTGAGGGGTAAGAGCAAGAAACAAAGAAGGCCTTGATGCCATGTAAACAATATTCAGCAACAACAAAAACATCCCTGTGTTGCAAAACTGCTTTGGTCACCAGTCTAAAACACAGCACCATACAAACACTAGTGAAAATGATGACAGAGGTAAGAAATAAACCTCCAAAATTACCATACCAGAATACTGTGGGAACACAGCTGTGAGGGTAAAGATTACTTTTATTGTTAAAGATTCAGGAGGTACTATACGGTTTTGGAATATTAATTAAACTACCTTTGTATACTTTCTAACAACATCAGTTTTTGACTACTGAGTTTGCATTTATCAGAAATGGCAACAATTTGCTCCACTTGCCATCCAGAGCACAGAAGTTTAATCGGTAAAAGTAATTTTCAATGGGATTTTGTGGGATTTAGCAGCAAATTGTCTTCTTTTTTTTTTTTTTCCTGAGGAGAAATTCATGGATTTGCATTTTAATAGGATGAAGTTATACACCCAAAACTTCATATTTGTGGCATAAATCTCTCTGCTGTTGAAAAAACTTTGAGAAAAATCACACATACATAAAATAGGAACAGATGAATATTCAGTTCAGTTTTATCTACTAAAACGTGATAAGAAGTTTCATAACATGCTTTTTCTCATGTAGATTGAGTTTTGTGGTTAGATTGCTACAGCTGATGTGTCATCACGTACTGTTATCAAAAAACAAGTTAACAGATGAGTAAATTGATAGCTAGAGGAGTTTAGCACTTGATTTTAACTGTTGCGGGGAATGCATGAAGAAACACAAGGTAATGTTTGTGCATTTTCACCAATTGCATAAAGAATCAGTCTGCAAGAGATGAACCCACAATTCCCAAACACGAAAGCAAAGAGTAAGTGATAAACCTAGGGAACTGCTGATTGATAGGTCATTAGGGTAATCATTGTAGTAGTTACCTGACTGTCACATACATGCAGCTAAATATATTTCTGCCTTGCCAAATATAGTCTGGTTTCTCCTGAAGCTGCAAGGGTCCTACCTAAACTATAGGTACTTCCCCTTCAGTTTACACTATCAGGTTATATCACCACAAGGACTGCAAAGGAAGATTAGAGACCATTAGCTGATATCTGCTGGTACATGGTCAACACATTACCATTTCCAAGGGATAAACCCTAGCTCTCTGTTCTTCTTTATTGCTTATAGGGAGAGTGTAGCGGCCACCATTCATGACTCTTAGATATAATTCTGCCTTGAAAAAGAGACCAAAATGGAAGGGTAAGCCAGAGCAAGAAACCATACAAATTTTGTGTGAAACATTTTTTTTTGGAAGAAAGTGTGCCCATAGACATTTTCAGTCCAAGTAGATAGTCTGCCAATGAGTTTGTTACATAAGATCCCAGAGTACACTTATTCAATGAATGATTACAGCTTTTCCTCCCCAGCTTTGTGAGGCTGCTTGGAAACAGTGTAATGTTCAGCCAGTGTTTGGAAGGAACTCAAAGCTATTAGATGACAGATGTCTGGAGTGCAAGCACTGAAGAGCATTGCTGCATTAAGTCACTTCACTGTAGTTTAAACTTTAAGCTTTGCTGGAAGAACCTTTTACCAAACACATCCTCTAAGGGCTCATGAAAGTTATCTGTTAATTGCTCAAACCATACTTCTCCCTTATCATGGAGACCTGTTGAAATTTTCAAAAATAGGATCTCAAAGAGTCACACAGAGGAATTAGTGAAATGTCATCTTCACAGGTGATACCACCTGTTGAGGTTCATTGCTTCCAGACAATGTGAGCAATTATTTCTTTTTGTGGTTTGTATAACATGAAGTAGTAAACCTATACCTACAACTCTCAAAGATATATTCATTATGAATTGCATCAACTTTCAAGATATCAATGTGAAGGCATAACTCCATCAAAATCTACAGATCCTCCGTAGCAGACTGTTTGAATGTTTTCTCCAACCCATAATACTTCATGCTACCACTTTCAAGGCAACAATAACTTTTTAAAAAGAGCTTTCTGACTGGACCATGAAGAATAGGTAAACAAAGGTAAAGTACATGACAAGGTACCTGAGAAGGTGTTATGCACATATACACTGCTGCATTTCCGGGTAAGCAAGGAAATTGGGGAACATGGGAAGGTATTGGATAAAAAGGAATGAACATGCTCAGCATGAGTTGTCACCCCAGATGTCTGTAATTGCCCTGAATTTTGCACACTGAATAGCAAGAAGAGACAAATGGTTAATAATAAGAGAATCACAGTTGTCAAAGAATGAGAGCATCACACAAACACTGAAAATCTTATCCCAGGACAATTTCTACATCATACATCAAGATAATGTATCAAGGAGACATCTAGCCAACAAAAATGGGCTGTAGCTGTTGCCAGGATCCTGTGGTAATATGCAGGAGCTCTGGATTAATTAAGCGGGAACATCAGCCACAAACTGAAGAGCTTAACAGCAGGTCAGCCTGGCAGCTATGGGAAAATAAGAGTTCTCACAGAACAAAGACAAAAAGTGATCTTGCAGGCCCACCAATATGTCCAAAGAGAAATGATCTTCTGGATTTGAACTTGTAAATTCATAAAAGCAACTTGCATGGAAGTTCAAAACAATGTCATCCCTTTCAAAATGTTCTTTCTTGTTTTTAAGGAAATAATCTCCACAGGAACAGTATCCTATCTGTGTACATCATCAAATGATATCTCTGCATATCACCAACACAGCATTTGTCTTATAAAATTAGGTTATTTTTGTATGGGAGGCAGGTTTCAGCTGAAGAGATGACCTTTGTGAGGGGAGACTGGGGTTGCCCAGTTCCAGGGACAGCTGGTTCCAGCCGACTCCAACAGACCCACCACAGGGCACAGCTGAGCCCAGCAGCCAAAATAGTAGCCCCATGGAAAAATGCCACAAAGGCAGACAGGGCATGGAGAAAAAAAAAGGGAGCAGAATACAAGTGCAAACATCAAAATCAATATCTGCTTTGTGGCGCCAGAGCAGACATTCCCCTGCAACCCATGAAAAGAACCACGTCAGAGGAGGTGGAGGTTTCCTGAAGGAAGTGTGGCCCGTGAAGAGGGTATAGGTAGGAGCAGGGAAAAACCGTGAGGAGGAATGAGCAGCATGGAGGGAGTGTTATGGATTGACCACAACCCTCCTTTCCCCTTGCACCTCCTGTGGTTGGAGTGTAAGGAGTTGGGAATGAGTCTGAGCTTGGGAATAAGAAGTGTGTGTGCTTGGGGAAGGTACTGCTTCATTTTGTCTTTGTTTTTCACTACCCAAATTTATTTTAAATGGCAATAAATGTAATTTATTTCCCCCAAGTCAAGTCTTTTTTGAACTGGTAAGCAATTTCCCTGTCTTTATCTCAACCCACAAGTCTATTAATCTTATTTTCTTCCACTGTCAAGCTGAGGAGGGAGACTGAGGGAGTGACTGAATGGGCATCTGGCATTTAGCCAGTGCTAAACCCCCATTCCTCAAAAATTGAGATAGGCTTGGAAGGATGGTGAATTTAATCAATTTAATCAAATGACCATTTGTATCTAAAGACAAGCATCAAATAAAAGAGGATAGTAGATGATACTGTTGTTGCCTGAAGTAAAACATAGAAAAGAAAAAAGTAGTTTCAAGTCTTCCAACACATACTTAAGGTTGCTGATATGCAGAAACAATCTAGTGGGAATAATCCAGACAATCCATGATGGATAAAGAGCTGTCATCTGTGAGGATGGTTAAATGACTGTTGAGGGTGACCTTAAGGAGCATCTTAACATAGGATGCACCTCAATACAGAATGACAAACTTTCATGACATTCATTGAGGTCTTCAATATCCTCACCAGGAGAAGTGGAGGGGCAGGCACTGATCTCTTCACTCTCATGATGAGTGACAGGACTTGAGGAAACAGCACAAAGCTGAGTCAGGAGAGGTTTGGGTTGGATATTAGGAAAAGGCTTTTCACCCAGAGGGTAGTTGAGAACTGGAACAGGTTCGACAGGGAAATGTTCACAGTACCAAGCCTGTGTGAGTTCAAGAAGCATTTGGACAATGCTCTTAGGCATATGGTGTGATTCTTGGAGTGTCCTGTGCAGGACCAGGAGTTGGATGTGATGATCCTGGTGGATCCTGTGTGTCCTGAAGATTGATTTTACAGGTAAAGACCAAAGCAAAGAAGTCATCAAGTACCTTGGCCTTCTCTATGCCATTTGTAACCAGTTCCTCCACCCCATTCCTCACTGGACCCACTGTTTCCCTAATAGATGAACAAGTGACTGCCCACAATGGACCTGTCTTGTCAGATGACTTGAATCATTGATGATGCCAGCATTTCATGAAATGCAGGAAAATCCCACAGCTGGCACAAAGCTGGAATGGAGTAAAAGCTGAGTTTCTAAACTCCAACAGACAAGATAACTTCAGAAGAAGAAATACCAAGCAGAAGAACACTTCATCTCAGTGCAGTGTGAAATGATTGCAGATATTCTTGCATTTTATATGTTGAGTAAGAGGAGAGAAAGAGCTTGAATAGATTCCCTAGAGGTACTATAATAAAAAAAAAATTCTAGTATCACACAGGAATACATGACATGTGCTTTCTTTCAAACAGATTTACATTTTTAGTGGTATATGTATCCATCTGAGCATGCTCACCAGTTGCCTTTAGAGATTGAATATCATACCATTTTCCTTTTCCTTTATCTTTTATTTCTCAAAATATTTTCCCTCTATAGGAAATACTAGTCAAAAAGAAAAGAAAATGTTTCTTCGACACTAAACAGAAATCTGAACTCAAATCTCTTATTAAATTCTCCAAATACAGAATTTGTTTACATCGCTCTCCCCACATGTGTTTTTTTTTTAATGATCTCAAGAGAACA
This sequence comes from Corapipo altera, assembly GCF_003945725.1. Classification (NCBI taxonomy): domain Eukaryota; kingdom Metazoa; phylum Chordata; class Aves; order Passeriformes; family Pipridae; genus Corapipo; species Corapipo altera. The sequence goes on from NW_020884890.1 coordinate 3,207,192, forward strand.
AAACAGAGACATTTTCAGTGATGTCTTTGTATCAGTATTTTAATTTGCTGAGGATGCTATTTGGTTACTTCGAGTATTTAGAACACACAAACTTGAGTTCAAGCACTGTAATTATGAAACAACTAAAAAGTTTTTGAGAAAAATACTTCCATAAAGTCAAATTCTGAGGGGATTTCAGTGTGACAGTGGCAACCATCATCATTCAAGATCAGCAGGAGACTTTGCAATGTTTTTCTCCTTTTTTCCTCTTCTCCTTCTTTTCTCCTTCTTTTCTCCCTTTAATTTCTGACTCAGAATCTTAAGGAATTCAGTTTCCCTATGCACAGAGATCTCTTGTTATTTCTAGCTGCATAAAAGAATTTCTTGAGAACACAGTTAAAGCCATGCTTATCAAGAGTCTCACATAAACAAGAAACAGGAACAACCCATTTGGCTCAGCATCCTGATTCTGCTCAGACTTTGAGTACAAACCCATTCTGATTCACTGTGGCAGCTCCTAGCCAAGGCCTGTTGCACAGATGGCCTGGGGCCATGAACTTAGTAAAGTTCACTGACTTCTTTTCTGCAGGAATATAATGTAGCTGTAATATCTGCAATTTGGGTGATCTGTAGCTCTGTGATAAGTATATGATCTTGGTATTTTAACATTATCTAATGAGAGTGAATTTCATTTTTAATCTTGCTTACAGTAATCAGTTTATACTGTAGACCGCAGATATGTATGGAATGCAATTTTTTTTTTAATTAAAGTTGTTGATAATAATGAGATTTTTGTACTTCTGTGAAGCACAGCCTTGTCAAAATGCATCACTTTATGTAAACTTATGTGTCCTCTTTAATTTGATGCAGAAAATAATCAGTGATAAAAAAATCTTGATTTCTTACCAGCAATACTTTCTGATCTGTGTACAGTGGAGGATATTTCTTGATTTCTGGTTTAGGATTATTTTGTTATGGTTTTAGTAAACTTTAATGAAAAGTTTTGTAAACATCCTAATAATACTAATATCAATATTTGATATAATATCAGTATTTGCATAAATAATATTACTATTTGTATAATATAACACAATACAGGTATATATATGTGTATATGAAATTCTAACTTCTCTAAACGAACTTCAATGAAATTTAAAATAGAAGTAGTAAAAAATATCACAGAATACAGCTGGAGAAATGTACATTTTCACAATAAAAAAGTCTGATATTATAAATATCAAAAACACTTCTCTTAATATCTTCCTAACAAAATATGAAGCGCAATCTGTAACTAGTAAAATCACCCACATTAATATAAATTTTTAATAAAGACTTATCAGGAAGCATTCAAGAAATAGTAGTAGTAACTGAATTAAGAGAATTGAGGGGTCCTTATACTTACTTATATGTCTTTCATTCTACTTTTTTAATATCATAAATTTAGAATTTATTAGATGCACTAGAAAAATTTATTGTTCATTTTGATTAAGAGTCTAGGTTTAGATTTTACTATAACTAGCAAAATTCAAGACTTTGGTGGTCTGTATGAGCTCTTCTTGTTTGGGTTTTTTTTAGCTTTAAGGATCACACAGTGCTAATATTGATCCTCAGAAAGAATTCAAACTTGTTTCAAGTAGATAAATCAATAATGAATTTTCCAAGACACTTACATGAACATACTCAGCTGTAAGAAAAAGAATTAACAAATCAATAATATAACTATAAGCATGTAGATTAATCTAACTAAAAAAAAAATGGAATGTGGCACTATTCACTACAATGCTCTCTGTGCATACTTCTTTCCTCTGAGTTGGTATCTCAAATACTGCAATGTCCAAGATCATCATCTGCAGCCTTTACAACACTAAACCATTATTTATTTTCAAAAGACAAGTAACTGCCTATGGAAAAATATATGAATTCTAAAAAGGAAAAGAAGTATTCAAACAATAGGAATATGATAAGCATCTTGATGGTAGAAAGATAAACACTGGGATATTGTGATGCAAGAGTTAAAACCTTTTTCGGTGTAGGTTACACTGAAAAAAGTCAATATACCAGTATAAATATATACAAATTGGCACAAATCACTTTACACTGAAATTTCATGCAGAAAGAAAAATACATTATTAGAACCATATTATATATCACCAAAGTGATGATAACACTTGTTAAATACTAGAGAAGGTTAGAAAGGGCAAGGCAGAAACACAGTAATAAGAGAGTTTAATTACTCATAAGTCTGGCAGGAAATCATGACAAAATATGTTGGAGGGACTACATTTTTAGATGCTGTAAATAATTGTTTCTTGGAACCATTAGAGAAATTACAAGAAATATAACTCTTGGTTTTGCACTAGGCTTATAACCAGTCTACAGTCTCATTGTACACATTGATTAAAAAAAATAAAATTAAGAAAACTCAAGCAGGTTTTTTTTTAAACTTAGAGGACTCTATGAGCAGATATGACAATTTGACTGGCAACAATTATGTCAAAAATCTGCAAAATTTAAATGGTTTTACAAAATAGAATTCTTAATAATTAAGTATGAAAATTTCAGGTGTGCTGTGGATCAACAGGAAATTTGCAGAGGTTCAGGGCCTGGCCCCTCTAAGGCTTCAAACTACCCACTCTTGCTTACACCACTATAGCAGACAGTTGCAGCCATGTAACAGTCTAGTATTCCTTGCAGTCCTATGACAAATTGTATGTCCTTTCCTTTGTTGGCTTCTCCAGGAATCTCAGGACCACTGTAATTTCCTCACAATCCAATGACTGCTGTGGCAGGGTGTTAAAGCATCATGTGCATATAATATTATTATAAATTATTATGTGAAAGTTACTGTCAGTGCTCCAGCTTTATCAGATAAGATGAATGCCAGATAATCAAATCTAAAACACTGCACAGATTGTACTAAATTCTCCCACTGCTTTGTGATGTTCTGGCAGGAGAAATGGATCATAAACTGTGTCTAACTAGACAGTTACAGGATTACTGTTGCTTTAGCCTATGAAAGCACATCAACTGTAACATTTAGCAAACTCCTTTCAGATTATTCCAAATTAAGGGTGTGATTCTGTATTTTTTAACCCCACTGTCCATTTCTTCACTCAATGCCACTGAATTCTGTGGATGAGTTATTACAAGAGAAAGAACGTACTTTTATATGTTTTAGCAGTTGGTTATTAAATTGTATAAAACATTTTTACCTACATATGGATACATCTGAGAATATCTTGAGACTGGGGAGTTCCTATGATTGTGATATCACGGTCTCTCTGTTTCATAGGAAAACTACATGTTTTCTTATATATGCACAGTCTACTTTATACATTTGTATTTAAAATGCATGCCCTCTAGACTACTGTGGGCTCATAGTCTAACCAGAAGTCTTTAGATGTATGATGATTTCCATCTCATCTTAGTTTCAGCCTTAACACACTGAGCATATCACTCAATTATCTCTTGCCATTTCCCCATCAGTAACCTACTGATGCCCATAGATATATTTGCATACATTCCACTTAATCTTTTATCTTTATTTAGAAGATTGCTCTCCTGGTACAGAAGCTTCCTTTCCTTCTGAAACTTTCCTGTTTTAATACTTGCAAAGTTTAATTATAGAGAACTGCTTGTCTTGAAAAGGAATATGAAGATATAATGACATTTCAACTTTCTCAATACTAAAATAGCATTAAGTCTAGAAATATAAATTACTGGAGCAATTATAGCAGCAGAAATAACAGTATTACTGCAATCAACTGCTGCTGTAGGTATTTGAAAACAGTCTTTAATTTCCCTTTAAGTGTACCAATCTTCTCTGCAGAGGAAAAAGCTATTGTAAACAATTAATGATACTAAAATTAACATGAAATTAATTATTCTGAAACAAGTCTTGAGATTTCAGAAATAATTTTTTCTTTAATTTTTGATGGAAAAAGTCTTTTTTCTCTGTGTAATTTTATTTCAATTCTGTTGTTGTCGATTTTAAGTCTTAAAAACCAGTGATCATAAACCCAATGTTTTAGAAAGATGATGTTATTTAACTGTTTAGCTGATTTAGACATTTACCTGTTTATTAGATGTGACAAGTCTGAAGTATGCCCATCATATTCTTTATCAGAAAATAGGACACGATTTAAAAATAAGTAATAGACAAATCTGGCACAAAACTGAAGGGGTTTCACTATGTAGAGACAGCAGAACAAGATGTCTGCCAACCAGCTATTTATAGTTTCACTTTCCTCCTGCTGTTCGGCTCTGCCATCCTACACCGTCAGATGAATCCAATAGACTTTGCAAAGGACAGTTTACAAAGTCATAAAAACAATTTCCTGCTGGGCACGAAACAGATTGCAGTGCTTGAATTTGGATGAATTTATCCAAAGTGTTTCAGTGCATGTATCTGTTACCTTGTTTTCTACCCACACCTTCAGATACTTCAGAATTCATACCCAGGCAAATACTTTTCCCATATTTGGCCTGTGGGTATCTGAGAAAAAAGAACCGTAGATGCATAGGAGGACGAAGTGGCAGAGACAAACTCTTACGTGCTGATTACAAATCCCACTCCCCATCCGCCTGCACCGCTCAGAGGAAGGAGACAGACGAGTTGTGACTGAAGTTGAGTCTGGGAAACAAAGGATTATCTACTGCCCTCTGTTTGTCCACAGAGCCAGTCAGCTCAACAGGGAAGGCAAGCATACTAGTCAGGCAGATTTTCCTTTGGTAAATCCATGCTGGTTGTTTCCAAGGATCTGCTTGTCCCTGATTTGTTTCTACATTTATTTCAGGAAAGAGTTGTGCCATTGACCTGACCAGGTCATGGTTACTCATCTTCCTCTTTGGTTTTTTGAAGATGAACACAACATCACATTTGTCCTTTTCCTTTCCTCACGGATATCCTCTGATTGCTCTAGGCTTTCAGAGGTAATGGAGAGTGGCCTTGTGACACCACCAGCCAGTGGTGTGTGCTTGTAAGCATCCTATCTGGTTCCATAATACTTTATATGTCTGGTCTACTTAAGTAGTTCTTTGGCTTGCTCTACTGTTTCTCGTCATCAGCCACAGCAATTAGGCCTTGTGATTTGGGAGGTCTGAGATTTTCTGTATAGTGAGGAAATCTATTGGGGTATTATAGCATTGCTTTGCCAGATATCACAGGTATTATTTCAAATACATCACTCCCTTAAAGGTTAGGACTCCACTCTCCTGAACTGCTTTCTCAAGCTGTGGCAGCAGCTAGGGAAGCCATTAGAATTGTTGCACCTTGCCTTACATTTGGAGACCACTCTGACTCTAGGGAATACCAAACAATAAACATACAGACAAAAGAGAAATATGAGGAAAAATACGCACAGACACTTGAGAGCTGATTAGGAATATGTGGTATAGGAAATCCTCAGAGGATGCAATATTTTACCCTGAAGGCTTCACAGATCATATCAAAATTCACTCAAAATGAGAGGAAAAGGAATCTAGCCTGGAAATTAATAGTGTTGCATGAGCCAATACCAGTAATATGGAACTTCTGTGTCAAAAGTTTTTGGTACTGACAGCTAGAAGTTCCTGTCAGTCAGAAACGGAAGGAGTTAGGGTCTGAAGTAACTATTCTCTCCAGCTTCCACAATATTGGAAGGTAGAAGAGCCAACATCAGAGTGAATTACTCCAGTGAGAGAAGGGACTCCAGTAAAATAAGACAATGTATTATTAGGTCGATACTATGGGTATCATAAAGGTCATTATCGAACTTGACTCCAAGAGTGATCAGAGCACTTGCTAGAAAAAGCTGAGTCTCAGCTGGAGCAGAAATCTCCCTTGAAGCAAACTGCAGGATGAAGGTCAGAAACAGACCTTTTCTGTTTAAGGGATGATGGAGATTTTACTGTAGAAGCCTGACTGTCTGGGTCTAAAATGTTGAGAAAGAAACTTTATGGAGCGGTTTCCTACTGGGATTGAAAAGCTCACACAAAGTGTACTTGGACAGACAGTTCTCCATTCCCCAACAAAAAGGGAAAAATATAGCCTTTATATACCTTATGTGGCTTAGAGCCTACAGACTTTGATAGGGAAGTCAAGGAAAATAACACTTAAAAAAAACCTTAAAAAAACTAAAGCTACAAAAATGTAAAAAGTAAGCAAAATGAGACATTAAGATCAAAATGAACACAAAAATAACAAGCAAAGAAAATACAGTGAAATAAAAGCCTGAGGTCATCTCAAATAGAAAGTAATGACCTGCAAAAAAGCTCAGTGGAAAACTAGAGAGGTAACTGAGAGTAAAGGCTGTATTTTTTCCTTTTGGGAAAGTTATAGGAATGTAAGCTTTCCTCTCTATATGTAATAGAGGTTAAGTATCACCAGCCTGAGCACTTGCACATGTCTGCCTAACTTAGATGACAAGCATGGACCACAACATCTCACCTGCATTAAGAATAGAATAATCCTGCATTAAGAATAGAATAATCTAATGAACTGCAACATCCTTAAAGAAAGAAAGCCCAGGTTGATATGACAATCCAACACATATATAGGCAAATTTTTTTAGCAGTAAATTACCCTTAAACCATTGTCTCTTACTGCTATTTGAATTTCCTGAAGGTAAATTTATTTTTCTGTATTTTATGTTACCTTTAGCTAGTGAAGAACTATTTGGCATCACAAAATTCATTCTCATATACATATCATTATTATAACTCTCAAACAAATTGCTTCTTTACCTGCTCCTAAATACATAGAATTGAACTTGCACATGGACTGAATTCTCTAAACCTTCACTATAAATTCTTTGTGGTATCCCCAAAAACATTTTTCTTAGCTTCTAGAAGATAGGTAATTTAAACAATGAAAATATGATTTTCTTATATCTTATTAGTATAGAATATTTATTGAAGATACATTTCTGTAGTAAATAAAATTTCGTATGGATTCAGGATAAAATATTGCAGATGAATAGATAGTTTGTGTATGATCATTTGAATTAAGGGGAAAGTTGTATAAACAGGAATACTAGCTGATGTGTTCTTTTAATGCCATTGTGTGGTATTTAAAAGTATACTTTTGGCTAAATATTTTACAGCCTTAAAAGCACCTACTCACAAGAACTTCTAAGCTGGATTTCCACAGTCTTGCCACTTCATTGGTTACTGTGCAATTTATTATAGGGTAAAAGCAATCTAAAAATGCTGTATTATAATAGCAGCATCAAAAACCTGCTGGTACTTGAAATTACTCTATTTGCCTTACGATAGAATGACTCTCGCTTACTGAAGAACAGAACAGAAATAAAAAGGTTAACTCAATTGTCACAGGGTAAAACCTACCCAAAATATGGCTTAAAAAATTAAAATTGGACTACATATGTCCATCTCTGATTATATGATTTTGCTGTGCACTGGGAAAACAAAACCCCACAGATTAAATTTGCTACAGTTGTGGGGTAACACCTGTCCAAACACCAGTGTTTAGATAAATGAGACCCAGACCACAATAACTCAACGCTAACAGTTTAGTTTATTTCACTATGTGTGGAAAATATACAAACACTGACAAGTAGTCTTTGTTACGTAATGTGAACAGCTTTACCTTCTGGAAATGCGTTTGGGACATAAGACAAGAGGGTTAAAGAGTCCAGGTAGCAGCACAGGTTGTCTTTAGACAAGGGAGTCAGAGACTGACTTGGGTGCACAGTACCAGTTTCAAATGAATTACAGGGCCTGGGTCTTTCATCTGTGCAAACGTGAAGAGTTTGAGTGATTAAAAAAAATTATATTGGAAATCACTGAAGTGATGTGCATCTATTATTGTGACTACTGTACCTCAAAATCCTCCATAAGAGTATTTTCACATCTTAGTAGAACCAGCACCTGAGGTAAAAGGTACTTCCTCTAAATTTGATCGTATTTACTCCTTAACTCTGCCTAATCAAGGCAAACAGAATTTCAGTTCATGACTTCAGACCAGAATGTTGTTTCTATTCACTTACCAAAGTCCCACACATGAGCAATAAACTTCAAGGGACCATAGTCATCACTTACGTGTAATCCTCCAAAAGCTGTAAATAATTTTTATTTTTTGCATGGTTTAAATCTCTTCAGTTATATCCTACTCAACATGCCATTCTTAAAATAAAAAATCTTAAATAAAAATAAACAACAATAATAAAAATACCTGTTTTGTTGTGTAACGATGAGGCAAACCACCAACAAATATGGGTCCTGTTTTAAGCCAATGTGAATCGGACCAGAAATTTCTAGTTATACTAGTATTGGAAGATAACTTCAGGATTGACAGTTCTGCTTCACATGGTACCATGCTTTGCCTGCGTAAATTTAGAAATAGGCACATTTTACCATCTCGCAAATTAATTAGGCTGTTACTAAAACAACAAGGAAAGAAAATCAAGTACATAACTGGTTTATATTACAGACTATAAACATAAAAGAAGCTGTAAGTTGGTATGTCTTTGGGGTCTGAACTTCCATTAAAATGAAGCCATATTGTAAATCTGAGCAGAGTAATCGCTAAAAAAGGCAAAACACATAATAAGGACATGAATAAAAAAATAAGAAAATTATTAACAACAACAAGAAGGCTTTGTAGTTTGAAAAAAACCCCACCTATTGACCTCAAATATTTTAAATACCCCTCTTTCTCATCACAAGCAAGATATAACCTACAGAAGCACTTTAAAACAAACGGCATTTTAGAAATTGCAAAGATACTATGATATGTAATACTTATCATCAAAAGCATCATTCCTAAAGCTGAAGGCAGTAATTTTAGGCCCTGATATTAATATATCCATTCCCATTTCCCTCTCACATCCAAACACCCTCTTAAAAGTGTTGCTTTTAAAAACAGGCATAAATTTTCAACAATAAACAGAAAGTACTAAGCAAACAATTTGGTTTCCTTCAATTTTTAATGATGCAAAGGTCATTTACATTACAATAGTCAACTGGCAGTGAGCACTTTATCTTCATGTAAGAAAGTACAGTGAAGAAATATCAGAACTAAATAAGTCTCTTATGTAGAAATTTCTTTCAGTCTATCTTTCTCTCTTTACATGAAACAAATCATAGTTCAATCAGCCATATGTTTAAAAATACTCAAATGTCTTTGTAAAATAGATACCATAAAAATAGTGAAAACAGCATATCCAGGAAACCCCTCCAAAACCAGAAGGAAAACAACTCCAAAACTATAGCTCTATTACAGCAACAGTCTGTAATTTAAGTAGAATATTATACATAAAGTATGATTCAGTTTATATTTAACAATGAAAAATTACCTTCTGAAACTTCTTAGTTACAAAAAGAGTATTTCTTCCTTATTAAGTTTTCTTCCTTATTTTCTGTCAGATGATGATATATAAAGGATTTCTCACATACTATTTGATAAGGTCTTCTATAGTTTTTTAACTGAGAGGACTGAGAGCTAACATTAGCAACATTTGCAAACAGTTCTCTATGTTTTCCTTGTAATTCTGTTTTGAGATACTTTTAGAAAATTATGCAAAATAGTTCTATCTCTTTAACAGAAAACCCTATAAATGATTTTGTAAGAAAAATGGCCCATCCATACTATGGTAAATAACTTCAGATGAAGAACAAAAAAAATTTGTTTTGCTGCTAAAATAAAAATTAAGTAAAGAAATAAATTAGAGTTTTGATTCTGTGGACTAAAAAATAATTTTTTAATGGATCAGTTTATGGAGTTTTTTTTCCTCCTCTCAAGTTTTTTTGAACTTACTGATTAATGGTTAACATGAATGAGAAAGAGGAGCTAAACATATCTAGAACTACAATCAAGGAAAGGAATGTTTTCCTAACATATTTTGTAGATATTATATAATGGTTGTATGTCTAAGCATACACACAAGGTTCTGCAGCACACTATTTTCATTATTGGCTTACAAAGGAAGTTTGCTGATAATGTGTGTAACTATCACATACACTCTCTGTAGCTCTATTTGCAATGATTTGGCAGGTTTCCCCAAGGCTTGAACCCAGTGTGACATCTTGGATATTTTCATTCTACAGAAGAAAGATGAGGTGAGAATTCTAAGAAAACAATTATGATTTTGCAAATATTTTAAATTTCTTCCCTTCCTGATAAAATGATATTGTAATTGTGAATAAAAGCATTATATTAAGATAGCAATATTTCTTAAGCACTTTAAATCAGACTTGTTTTAGTGCAGCCTAAGATGGAGTGGAAGAGGGTCAGGAATGGAACTGGCAGGTATTTTTTTTGTAACGAATTGACAGACGTGCTAAATGAAGTAAACCTGCTCAAACATCTTCTTTTCTGTATTTTTTTTTAATTACTATTACTTCTACATATTTTGAGATGCTAACACTGTAACTGGTTACATGACCATGTATGTATTTCTATCACACAAACACCCTATTTACAAATGTAGTTCTTTTCACATTAGCTTTAGACAGATTTGTTACCTTGTCTTTAATAGCTTTTGTGATTGATACTCAAAAGGATTTTTGTGTGCCTGTATAAAAAACCGTTTGAAATTAATATCCGGTATTTGTCAGAAAATGAGTTAATGCAATTCAAAGCACTAGCTGCCTTCACCCTAAGCTTGTTAGAATGTCAGCCATGCACCTCTGATTGTGTTTGATTGAATCTAGCAAGGCCTGGCCAAATTAGAATAACAACTTTAAACTTATTGTTTAGCATTTGCTGATGATACAATCACTGGGTTATATATGCACTGTATAAAATTTCCATCAGTCTTTTAGAATACTTTTCCTACAATCAGCACATTGGGGCTTTAAAGGTCAAGTAAGATGATAGAGCTTTTTGCATAATTATAAATGTGGAAATGCATACAGCAACTCTCAAGCACTTTTGCTGGGTAAGCTACCAGTAATTGTGCCTCAGTCTAAGCCAGCAGTAATAGCTCACAGTTTCCTCATTTGTAATCACATAAATGTAATGATTAAATATTGGCCTATTAATTATAACCTGAAGATGAATTCTGTCTAAACAGTACTAAATCCATCGCCCAATGTCTCGCAGGTTAGAAGGATGGAAAGGTCAGACAATAATTTGATAACTGCTGGATAACAGTACCTAAACATGACAGTGTCTGTATGAAATCCAAATCCTTTTACAGAATGTCCTTACTTTCTGACATTTTTCAGTGATGATTAAATGACATTTTTGAAATTATCATAAAATGGCAAAAAGGTAACAAAACAAATGGAGGAAGAGCAGGAGGGAAAGGGGGATGTTCAGATAAAGTATTAAGTGTCAGTCATGCTGTGCATGGGAATAAAAATTCTTGACCCTGTTTTTTTCTAATAGGAAAGAGAAATCTGTTCTAGAAACAAGGCTGAAACTTACTTGTCTCTAGAAATTTCACTTTGAATGTGACCATGCTAAAAAATAACAAACAATTAACTAATAACCATTGAACTATTTAGGATGTAATATTGGAATTCAGTCAATTAAATAAAAGTAGTAAGATATTTGAAAACATCTATGTCAAATAGGAGTTGTGAATGCCCAGAAGTAAAGTATTTTTATTATCACATATTCTAAAAAAATAATAATTCCTGAGTTCCTCTTTTTTATTGCAGACAATTTTTTAATTAAAGCTGGGAACATCTTCATTGCATTTGATTATTATTTTGCGTTTTCTTAATGCGTTTTTAAAAGGTGGCATCAATTTTGACTCAGTACTGGTTTTGAAATCTTCATAGCTTTGCAAGGGTGTTTGAGGTAACTTCAGGAATGGAACATATAGACCTCTCTAATCAGTGAGGTTGTGCAGGTTTCACCCTTGGAGATTTTCAAAACATGATTGAATAAAGCCCTGAGCAACCCCATCTGAGCTCTTGGCTGTCCCTGCTTTGAGTATAAGGTTGGGCCAGAGACCTCTTGAAGTCTTTCTGCACTGAATTATCCTACAATTCTACAATCCTGAGACACCTTTCTTCACCAAAGAAACCCCTGCAATCCCATACTAATATTTACAGAGTAAGGCAGAATCTCTTATTACCTGCAGTAGATTTATTTAGAATATATACCAGTTACACTCACAGTCATTAAATTTTCACTCTGCTGCACGATGCACCATTTTAGACTGTGTAGATCTGTTGGTGCTGACTCTGCCCTACTGAGACATCAGGTAACACACACTTTTATGTTGCTGATGAACTAATGAGTCAACAACATATTTTTTCTCATTCCCTCTGACAGCAGACTCATATTTACTGGGCCTGAAGCTTATTTCTTGGTCTGGTTTTAGAACATGATTTAACTAAACAAATAAGAAAAATGAAGCTAATGATGTAAATTTCTCTAATAATACAAGGTGAGGAGGAAATAAAATTTGTTTCATATTCTAAGGAATAAATAAATAAAGTACCCCATTTTCTTTTCACAGAGGTTACACTTACACTACTACACTAAATAGGTCCACAACATAAGTTCACATCCTGACTTGTAATCATCCATATTTTTACAAAGTCATCACTCTTCCTGTTACAGTTGCCACTGAGGTTAGCTATCACCTCCAATTCTGAGACTCAAAAGGTTTGCTGTTAGTGCAATTCAGGAATCATTCCAAACTCATGTTGACAAAATATTTTACCATAGTTATTTTTTTAGACACGACCTGGGGTCTAGTTAGCCTCAGGTCCAGAGAACAGCCTGCAGATTTCAGTTTCATTTACTACTATAGATTTAGCTAGAGAAAAAAGAGTGATCTGTGCCTCTGGCCCTTTCTGTCTTTGCAGTTTCCTGCTTCAATTTTCTTGCTACTCTCATTGTACCAACCTTAAATACTCCTTACAGAAATTAAACTTAGAAAACAATATGCACTTATTTAAACTGTAGATGCAAATAAAGTCTCATTTAGTGAAAAGCTTGGCTCAAATGAGAGTACTGTATTCAAGCATTCAGACCCTTGAAAGTTTACAGTTGGATTTAGACTTGCAACACTAATTTATAGTGCAACTGAAAGACTGTGTTGAATAAGAAGATAATCACATGATGAAAATTCCTATTTACATCAGCTCTGCAGGCCAACATTATTTCTGATCTCTATATCCTGTCTGTATGCTCCTTAATGTAATTTCTATACTTGTAACATGGGACCAAGGCAGCCATAGAATATGGAATCCACTTGTAGTATCCATAAGTATCCTTTGATATTCCTTAGAAAATAATATAGAACAAAGTTTTAGGTATGTTGCCTGTTACTAGAGTCCTGCTTTACTGTTTTTACGTTTTTGTCCCTGCAAGAAGTTGTTTCAGAAATAGAAAATTTTCATTCTTAGAAGTGAAACTAATGATCTCTTTTGAGATAGAAAGCAAAAGAAAGTAGCTATGACAGGAATATTTTTAGTATTTGTTTAGGTAAGTAATCTGAACAAGAATATATTACTATACACCACAGATTTGTCTCTTTTGGGAGCTAAATTTTAATGTCTGAGTGTCTCCTTTGATTGCAGAGTTCTGAGGATGTGTAGAATATGATTTGTACTCAAGATGTGGCATGACTAAGTAAGCTTTTATCTTAAAGAGACTATAAAACAACAGTTTGTATCAAAATAATTGGTGGAATTAAATTGCTATTAACTGTTATTATGATCAATTTAGTATAATTAAATCCACTGCATTCAATGATGTTGTTAGGAAAAGGCAGTTGCTTATTCTCTGTTGCCTCATAAGAAGTTTGTGAAAAATAGCCACTCTGTGGAGCATGCACATTAAAAAACATGTACAACATATTAAGCTTCAATTTCATTATGGTTTTTTATTTCCATTAAGGTTTTTTTTTTAACAGTGCATTGATAGAAAATAAAATAATGCTATTTAGCTGCAAAAAAGTGCAGTAAGATTTAAACTTTTGTTTTATTAGAAGATTTGATCAGTGCAAGTTCTTTTGTATATTGAGACAGATATGTAAGCAGAAAGTCCACTTTCCCTATTCTCAATTTCTGAAAAATAACTGCAAGATATGGAATATTAATATTAATATCACTGTGAAATCTTAGTTCTTAAAGAATGAATAAAGTAATTGTTGTAGTGACTTCAGAATTGCAAAAGATATTCTTCCATGTCTGGCAATGCAGAACTTATATCTTTAATACATAGTGTTCAGAAGGGCTGTGATCATGTATCATCAACAGTAGAACACCATAGTTGTTTACTGAAGAAGTCTGGGTTCTGAAAGAAAAATTAAATTGATCATTTTAAGAAGACTAGTGTCAAGTTAACATTTTAGTGAAATTCTGAAGTTAATGGAGGACTGTGAATATGTACAACAGATATTGTGGAGCCTGGATCATCTCACTGGCATTTCTTATACATTTATAGGTGTGGTTTAACTAGCAGTTTAGCTAAAGGACTCTGTATAAGCTCTGGCAACATAAGTTAGTAGACAAAAAAAAAAAGAAGGAGAATAAAGCAGTTTAAACATGGTAAAAACAATCATGTCTCCTGAGACCATGTCTCCCTTTGAAGGTATTCTGAATTGTTCCCCTTTTGTTAAAATGATTTCTCAAAAAAACCAATAAACGAGCCCCTTCTTTAAAGATAGACTTCATTTAACACACAAGATAATCAGATTTTTAGATTTACTTTTTAAATAATAGAAATGTAGCTATAAGTGTGATAGATTTAATGAAAGCCTTGAAAGCAGATTTATTCTCTAACTTTACTATATACATTTGGTCCCAAACAAAATCTCTTTCCTTCAATGTGCTTACAAGGTTCCCCTTAGAGTTTGTCACCTACAGAAGGCAGGCTGCTTTTTTTTCCCAGGATTTTCTCAGTCTGTGCTGTTGCTGCAGACTCTTTGCAAGCTCCATCCTGCCCTTCAGGGAGACAAAGCTTACTTGCTTTCAGAAGAGGTGCAATCTCTCTGCCTACAGATAACTCAGACTGAAAGGGAATCATGTGGGATAAAGTAGAAAGACAGCTTCCTTCTTACTAAGTAGAAGTAACAGTATTCACACAGCACTGTCTGAATAAACAAGACAGTTATACTTCTTGTCCTGCTCTCTGCATATCCCTCTTTCTTCAGCAGAGAAAAGGATGGTTTGCATCACCTTTCAGATACTCATGCTGCCTCACATTTGCCACAGTATGATGACTTCAATAAAAATTTATGCCTTCAGGTTTCTGGATACAATGTGTAGAACTGGCTAATTATTTTTGTTTCTCCATTCTCTGGGACCTGTCTCAAATAAGAGAGCTTGAGTTTTGTGGTGAAAGTATATATAGGAAGTAAAAAAATCTTTGAGGTGAGAATGAATTACACCTCTCAGATGTCTGTCATTGCTTGCTCTTGCAGTCAGGGTCACATACCTGAGACATAGGGTTAGCAGGGGCAGAAGAGAATCTTTATCCACCTTTTATTTTCAGCTTTTCACGGAAGTACTGGCTGGGGTTTGTCAGACAGAATGATCTGTACACATAAATTACCCACCATTGCTATGGTCTTAGGAAGAGGTGACCACAGTAAAGTGTATCTCAGGAAAATATTTTAAAAATAGAAGGGCTTCATTTAATTGAAGTTTGTGTCTTTCTGAACAAAATATTGGTTATTTATAACATAGAAGAGGTCAAACTACTGGTCCCTTGGTGGTCAAAAGAGTGTGGCCTGAAACTCTAAACCCAAGAAATTTTAGAAATTTTATCTTAGATAGAAATGGTAGCCTATGGTGCCTTATGCTGCTGTGTTCAAATGATGTAACATGTTCATCCCATAGAGGGAAAAAGAAATTCTATAAATTATTTTTTAATTCCTATACTGTTTTTTTTTCACTAAGCTTCCTTTCTGATAGCTAGTATATTTACTCCTTATTAATATGCATCTGTTGTATAAAATACATTGCTATCACATGTGAAAACACGAGTTCTTAAAATCACTTTGATTAGGAAATCAAAGTACTCAGTACATTTAAGTCTATAAAAGAAAGTACTGGATTGTGTGTATTATATATTTTAGATCTGCTTTCCTCAAAACAAAATCCCTACAGAAATAGGATACTGTTACATTCTATTATTTTTATAAGGAAAAATTATTTAAAACATATTAAAAAAGTCAGCTGATGTTGTTACTACTTTGTTTAAAAATAAGCAATTGGGGTTATTTCAATAAGAAAATTATGACTGTTCTGTGAAATTAATCATGTGAACAACAGAATTGAGAGATATGGTATAGATCACATGGGATAGAACGGAATTTAAATGCTCTCAAACTGAGAACCTGCTAAGGACATGTCCTGAGGAAAAGCCTCCAGCAAATACATAAATTGTTGAGACAATATCTCTAACAGATATGGTATTTAGTGATATGCAGCAGTCAGTAAGAAAGGGCATGTTGTTTCTTTGTTTTTTCTAATGAAGACAGACAAAGAAAGGCAATTGAAAGTAAAGAAAAAAATTAACAATTTTTGAATCTAGAAAAACAATATAATTTTGTTTTTCATGATAAAGATAATTCAAAGAATAGTAGAACCTGTAATTGTGATAAAGTCGTTCTACCACTGAAGTTTAATATGTTCTCTTTTCAGAAAAAAATAATTCAACCTAACTAGTTTTTTAAAAATATCTAAGATTAATAGAATATTACTGCAGTGATACACTGTACTTGAAACTTATTTCTGTACACAGAAATTAAACTTATTTATGTAAAAAAAAATGATCTTCAGCTACAGAAATCCATGCTTACTTACAAAGCAAACTGGGTAAGTATAAATTCATTGATGGCCTACCACTTTCCTTAATATTTCTTCAAAAGCAGATATCAATGCTTTCTCAGTATTCAGTCTATGTATGGATCAGTTTCCTTATCTGTGTTCTTAGGGAGATGTTGCTATTCCTCTCTAGCATCCACAAAGTCATTATTTCCATAGTGTCCTAACTCATTAAAAAGGGAGAATTATCATAGAATAATAGAATCACTTAGGCTGGAAAAGACCTCTAAGATCATCAAGTCAAACCATTAGCTAATACTGGAAAGTTCATCATGTCCCTAAGTGCCACCTCTAAATATCTTTTAAATACCTCCAGTGATGGTGACTCAACCACTTCCCTGGACAGCCTCTTCCAATGATTAACAATTGTTTCTGTGAAGAAATTTTTCCTAATATCCAAACTAAACCTCCTCTGGTTCAACATGAGGCCATTTCCTCTTGTCCTCCACATTGCTGCTCTCAGTGAAGTTTGTCTCCATGAGGAAGGCAGCCTTAGAGAACGTGGTGCCGGTTACACACCATGCCAGTTTACCGGTCAGGTAAACCCAGAATCAAAAAGCATCTCTCAGGAGTTGGCTTCGTGATTAAAAACTCTATTGTTCCTAAACTCAAAAATCTGCTGACAGGTCATTCTGACCGCATTGTCTCCTTACACTTTCCACTACAAAACAAGCAACATATTGTCCTCTTTAGTATATATGCCCCAACTCTCCAAGCTGACCCTGTTGAAAAAGATAAATTTTATACCCAAAAGGTTCCCACAGATGATAAGATCCTTATCAATACTGTACTGATGGAAGCCTATTCAACCTAAGGTGACTGAAGGCCCACACTAAGACTTTAAATCATCTTGTCCAGGAGCTGCTTGACGCTGACACTGCCGCCCTCATCGCTCACACAGAAGCAGCTCTGCAGTGTTTAACATCCTGCTTTGCTGAGGCTGCTGGGCTCTTTGGGCTGGAAGTCAGCTTAAAGAAGACAGAAGTTCTCTATCAACTGGCACCTCAGGAAGTCTTCCATCATCCTCATATCATCACTGGCCAATCAGAACTCAAATCAGTCCAGCAGTTTAATTACCTAGGTAGCCTCATCTCCTCAGACAGTAAGATCGATGGAGAGACAGACAACAGGTTAGCAAAGGCATACAGAGCTTTCAGAAAACTTCATAAAAGAATCTGGCGTAATAAACACCTGAAGAAAAGTACAAAGATCAGTGTTTACAGAGCCATTGTGCTGTGTACTCTTTAATATGGGTCTGAATCACGGGTCATTTACTGCCACCACCTTAGAACGCTTAGAACGCTTCCATCTGTCTCCGTACAATCCTAAACATCCACTGGTCAGATTATGTGATGAATACATCTGTTATAGAACAAGCAGCAGTCACAAGTATTGAGGCCATGTTGCTGAGAACACAGTTGCACTGGTCAGGACACGTCTCAAGGATGAAGGACCACTACCTCCCCAAGATCTTGCTTTATGGTGAACTTGCCACTGGCTGCCACAAGAGAGGAGCCCCAAAGAGAAGATACAAGGACTCCCTGAAACAATATCTCAAACTTGGCCATATTGATCTTCATCACTGTTCTACTCTGGTCTCCAGTCAGGAGGTCTGGAGACACACTATCTATAACGCTGCTGCTTCTTTTGAGAACGCACGGAGGATCACTCTCGAGAAGACAATGCAGAAAGAATCATGTCTCGCCGACACCATCCAAGGAGTCCTTCTGCTGTACCTTTTGCAACTGGACAGGTAGTTGTAGAGACTGAGCCTCCTTTTCTACGGGCTAAACAACTCCCGCTCCCTCAGCCACTTCCTGAAAGACTTGTGCTCCAGACCCTTCACCAGCTTCGTTGCCCTTCTCTGGACATGCTCCAGCACCTCAATATCTTTCTTACAGTGAAGGGCTCAGAACTGAACACAGGATTTGAGGTGAAGCCTCACCAGTGCTGATTAGAGGGAGCCAATTTCTGTTCTGATCCTGCTGGCCACACTATAGCTGGTACAAGCCAGGATGCCAGCGGTCTTCTTGCCCACCTGGGTACACTGTTGACTCACGTTCAGCTGTCTGTTGATCAGCACACCCAGTTCCTTTTCCTCTGGGTAGCCTCCCAGACACTCCAAACCTATAGCACTGAATGGGGTTGTTGGACAAAAATATAATATGAGCTGAAAACTGTTATTGATTGAACATTTATTCTTAAGAAGCACCATCATTTATTTTAAACACTTGACTGCCAAATAGGAAGATAAAGTACATTTAAATTATAAAGTATCTATGAGATAAAGTAAGAAATAAAATTAGTCACAGGAGGGAATATTATTGGCTTGGTTCCCCTTCTACTTATCTGTGAAAGGATTAAAATCTACTTAATTCTCTCTAAATGTATGGTACATGGTAGCAGAATGAACTAGAAAGCACATATATTTTGACTAGCAAGATTTCAAAATTTTCCTCTATTTAGTGTGTTTTGATTCTTGTTTGAGTTCAATCTCACAGCTCATAAATCAGAGCCTCCTTTGATTCTGTTGCTTTAATTCAGCATTACTCTTTCTTTGGCCCTGTCATGCTCTGCTAGTGAGTAGTAGTAGTGTCACTGTGTAACAGAAATCTTCAGCCCCTAGAAATTAGCTTTCCATTTTTGAGCTACTTGTGCCAAAAGTAAATCCTTGCTATTGCAAAGTCAGCATCTTTTCCCTTTCAGAAATATTCCATAATACCCTTTTCAGGGCATATGCTTCACTTCTTCCTGTTTATCTGTGTGATAATACAGAAGTATTTTAAGTTAAATTTCTTTATCTCTGTCCAAAACCTTCTGCTAAAAGAATCCTTCTATTTTCTTGATACTTCACGATCAACTCATTCTTATTTTCTACCTTAAATCCAAGTCTTGACAGTAGTATTAATATTTCCAAAATTATCTTAATTTTCATTCCATTTTAAATGAAAATACCTCTATATCCTAACTGTATTCTCAAATCAGTTTTTTTCATTGACTTAGCATTCTCTGAAACGTATATTGGACATTAAGTAGCAGATGTAACCTAATTAGGACTCAAGATACAGTGGAATTTAGGAAATATAAATATAATTTTATTACCAGTGTTAATACACCATAAATAGATTGGACTAATTGTAATAAACTGGACTTTTTCCAAGTAAGCTCCACTGAGCTGAGAGAAGTTTCAGACCATATAAAAATCCGAAATTATGAGATAATTCAACACTTGTGTTGTATTTCGTTCACCCTAATTTTACACCACACACTTTAGGAGAGACTGAAAAAAAGACCAGCATATCCATGGCTAAGAAAGCATGTTTGTGAAGACCCTGTCAATGGCCAGTTTAGAGATCCAACAACTTCCTAAATTTTTTGTATGGGTAATAATATAAAACAGGCTTAACCCTGCTATGCCCCAAGTATTTCAACAAACATCTTGCAGCTGATGCAAATCCATTGACACCTTCCTTGGGAGAGGTCCAGAAAATTAAAAGACCCCGAAGCTATTTTCCATCAAGAATATATTTCTTACTGAATTTTTTTTAATATGTAATACACTTTTCTAATTAAGCAGCAGCCATTGCTAATAATATCTTGTGATTTACACCGTTTTTTGAAGATATGGCCCATTAAGTATATTTTCATTAAGAAGAGTATATGACATTTACACGGTACATGACACAACAGATGAATGATTTCTTCACCTATATGCTGGTATGTTAACAATGAAAGTCAATGTTCTGCACCTTTGCGATAAAATAAAACTAGGAATTTGTAATGAAAGTGAAATAAAAAGAGCCAAAGACAAAACAAAAAAACAAACAGGTTTTGCTAACCACTTTATCTATCATCTGTTTATCTTACCTCCCTGAAAGCCTAAGGGAAAATATGAGCTTTGTAGCATGTTCTGAAGGATAATAATACAGCATATTTTGCACCACACGGATTTTCTCAGACCTTCATAAAAAGCTGTCACAAACAAGCGTTATACAATCTCTCCAGAGTGAGCATGTGCTGCATTTTGGCATGATTGGAAAGATCATTTTCTTACTAGAGGAATCAGAAAACTTTTGCATCTCAAAAACAAGAAAATCTATCCTCAAAAGTTCTGTAGGTAACTACTGCAAAGCTCAAATTACAAACAACAGGAATTAAAGGAGAGGAATAATGCACTCTTTAAAAAGCAATTGCCAGATTTTCTAGTCAGTTTCTAGATTGATGGAACACCTAGACCAGATTTCTAATCCAAATCATCTTAGTTGATTAAAAATAAATTTCATAGTGGACAGAGTCACATTGAAGAAACAAGTTGTGTTCATGACATCTACTGCATAACCTATTTAAAAGTGGATAGATTTGCTAAAGCAATGGGCAATTGTGATTTGAGATTAAAAGTAAAAATTTTTTTTTTATTTAATTAAGGAAAATATTTTTACTAGTATTGAGATAATTACTGCTGAAATGCAGAAGAGGGGACGAAGAAAAGGCAAATTTCTAATATTGCTGCTGCAGTTTGGGTAGTTTCTGCAATACATGTTATTTTATGAACTGGTTTTTGTGACAAAGATTGAAGAAGATAAATCTTAGAGCAGTTAATAAGGGCAGTTAAGGGCTGGAATGAGAAGATTGTGGCAGAACATCCCCCTCATTGCCAGCCAAATAACTGTATGTTCAATACAAAACCAAACAAGTAACTTTCCAGTGCGTGAGTCTAAAATTTCCTACCCTTCATAATATCCTGTAGAAATCTAAATCCTCTGGGATATTGCCCATATCCATTTTTCACTGCATTTTTCACTTCCCTGGTAACATTCTAAAGAAAATCAAAATGGTAGTCAGGCATATGAGTGAAACGGCTACAATGACTTTCATTAATAGACCTAGTACACAACTATACTAGTTTACATCTAAAATGGAACTCTCAGGCACTTCTCTGAGGTAAACCTTGGCAATGTGTTGGTTTTAGCAGCCAATGCCATAAATTAGATTAATCTGATGCAAAATGTTATATCCTATCCCAAATCATTCAAGATATCCCAGATTTTGATGCCAATCCAGTCCTTGTATTTTATCCAAATTTAATAAACTGTTTAAATTTTTGTAGTCAAAATATTCCATCATAATGACTTTTAGCATGACTATTCTGGTGAACTATGAGAACTGCATAAAGCAGTCTGACAGTAATATGCATGTTTATTTGCAAACATTAGAAAGTGTGACACCAGTAATTATTTCTTTTGGATAAAGGAAGCAATAAAATGTTCCCCTGTAAGCAGAAAAGGAAGATACTATCACTATCTAATTTTCACTGTATTTCAACTTGTCTAACAGAACTCTCGCTACTTTTAAGTCTACTTGTTTCATTTAGTACGAAATTGTAGAGGTAGTATATTCTTTGAAGATAGCTTATCTTCAGTAGCTGAAATGCATTTCTTTTAGTGAATTGGAAAGACAAAAAATTTTCCATCATAGGACTACATCAAAAGAGCTCCAAACAATTAGGATTACATTAAGTAGTAGGAATTAGCATTTTCATTCAAAAAAGTTACAAAATCTATTTTTTTATTATTATTATCCATGATGTCTACTTAACATATGCACAACAAAGAAAATTCCACTCTCTGCACATCCACTGTTAGAATATGCAGTATCTCCTACGTTTTCATCTTGCCTTCGCCAACTTCCCAGATACCATTGTTCAAAACTTACTTATGTCACTGAAAACCAGTTCCTAAAGGAGTAAATGTTTCAAAGTTCTAGAAAGTTGCTGAATAAGTTACAGTAATTTTCCATCAAAGTTATTTAAAGTCTTACTATGCTGTACTACTTTGCAGTTAATTAAATTAAATGCTAACTTTATACAAATAATGCATATTTTGAGAATGACTCTATCAAAGCCAATTGTCAACAATATATATGTAACTGTCAATAAAGAAAAAACATGTGAAGTTTTTATATATACAACATATATATCTTTTTAATTAGCTGAAGCATACATGAAAATGCTTGAGATGACAGTAAGAAGTAATTCCAAATCTTTCTGACATCTGTGTCACTAAGGTTTTAAATGTTAGAATCATAGAATCACAGAATTGTTTAGGTTGGAAAAGATCTTTTAGACCATCAAGTCTGACTATTGAACCAGCACTGCCAAGTCCAATACTAAACCATGTCCCTAACTGTTATGTTTACATGACTTTTCAATCTCTCCAGGAATGGTGACTCAACCACTTCCCTGGGTAGCCTCTTCTAATGCTTTACAACTCTTCCTGTGAATATTTTCTTTTCCTAATATCCAACCTAAACCTTCCCTGGTGCAACTTGAGGCTGTTTCCTCTTGTCCTACTACTTGTTAGCTGGGGGAAGAGACTGACCTCCACCTCACTACAGTCTCCTTTCAGGAAGTTGTAGAGAGCCATAAGGTCTTCTCTCAGCCTCATTTTCTCCTGGCTAAAGAGCTCCAGCTCCCTCAGCTATTTCACATAAGACTCATACAATTAGCCTTGGCCCATCAATCCACTCTGTTCAGATCCCCCTGCAGAGTCCTCCTACCCTTGAGCTGATAAACACTCTCTCCCAACTTGATGTCATCTGCAGAATGTCATCTTAAAACAATGTTAAAAACTGTTTCCAGTCTTCTAAAGTGAATAGAATTATTAACTATTAATTGCTCAGTAATTAACCTGAATCACAAAAATGGTATGCATTCCTTCTTTTTCAATAGCAAAAATCAGTGTAGGCCATTGCCTGAGCTGTCCTGAAAGAGTGTATTTTCTCTGCAAAGGAAAGAAGATAGCTCTTTCTTCCTTTCCTTTTTAGGCTCAAAAAGAAAGGTAAAAAATAGAAATTAGTTTGTTTTTCTTTCCAGCTAACCTGATTTACAGGTTCAACTTATTTTCTGCTCAGCGGAGTGGGGAGAAAATGCATAAAATAAGTGTACTCGCACCATGGAAATTAATGGATCTCTGAGGGATGACCATGACATGATAGTTCTAATGCTCCAGTACCAGAGGAAGGCTGATTTTCTTAAGTTCTCCCACACTGCTGAGGGTTCAGGTATTCATACTTTTGTTTTCTTCAGGATCTTAAATCTTTCTTAAAATGAACAAAAAAAGAATAACAACTGAATTCTAAGGAATGTAAACCAGTTAACTAACTAGAAATTTTATGTCTCCAGTCCTTATCCACTTTCTTTTCCACTTTGGCATTCTCCCTTAATTGTCTTCAACGGACTTGCAGAGTACTTGAGTATTTAGCCGCTATTCATACAGAAGCTGCTTAATGCCTTATGATATTTATATCTCTTGTCTAAAAATAATTTTAAAATCTGTCTTCTCTATTTTGACATGGAAAGGGAGTTATAACCAGGACTGCACATGTTATTAGATTTTAGAGAATCCTACTTTTATCAGTGTCATAGAGATAGTTGTGTTCTATTTCTTTCTGGTAAGAGAGAACCTTACACTTGCTTTTAGCTTCCACTAGCATGGTTTGGTTTATGGTATTCCCTTTCTCGGTGAAAGCACAAGTGCAGTGAATTACTGGCTTTTGTTCCTTACATTAATTTGTGATGTTACTGTGTGGTCTGGAGCTTAAGCATGGTTTCCATGCTGGAAAAAAATTATGAAAGAGACAATAGCTGAAATGCAGCAACAAATTGTGTTGTCAGTCTCACTGACTACTCACTGCCATACCTGAGGCATCAAGGTACAATATAATGGATACACTCACCACTAGTTTCCCATTGTTGCCCTGCAAAAGTTTTTCATTTAACTACGTTTGGACAGATACAGCTATAAAAGGTTTATTCCAGTAAAAGGCTTTTGTTCCTCCTTTTTAAGAAGTAATTTACTCCTGAGAGGTGAGCAGACAGCTAGATTTCTTTCTTCTTGCTGGAAAAGAGGACTTGGACCTATTTCAAGCTGCCTAATAGGAACTAGGCACCTGGAGAGCTCACTAGGTGCCTAACTTTCCTATAAATTGAAACTAAGAATTTCTCTTCCTAGGCTGTAGATTCTTTCAGCACAGATATTTGGTCATTAGACACATCTATGTACAAAGAACCTACTACCTATCTCATTTTCTTTTCATTTTATTCTTCTTCAGTTGGAAGTATTCTTCCTTTCACAGGAATAATAAATCCTATTATGAGTTGCAAGTCAGTGACAGCAATGGAAGTCACGGACATACTGTGCAGCATCTTCCCTGACTGAATGTTTATGTTTGCTATGGTACATGATTTCAATGAGAGTAAATTTATTTCCTCTAAGCACATCAGGGGTGTGATGAGCATTGTCCAACTGTACTGTAGTTTTAAAATTCTTTCCAAGACTCTGTTGTCATCCACACTGCCATAACATGATTTTATTGCACGTGTTCAGGTATCATTCATAGTTAATGAGATTTAATATCTTTACAATTTACTAACTACCAAATCTATATGATCTTTGAAACAATTATGAATATAGACAACAGTAAACTTACCTAATTTGCACTTTATACTGGTGTCCATCATCCACTCTAGCAGTGGTAGTGATGTTTTTGACTTCTGCTGCCTCATCACATAGAAACTGGTACTGCAGAGTGGGAAAAAGTTTTAATTACATTATTTCTAATAATTAAACAATTGCAGGCTTAGAAACTTGAGTTTTAAAATAGCAGGTTTCATAAAAACCTGAAGGATGTCATGCATATCAACGAAAACTAATGTTTCATTAAAAGTTTTGGATCACAAAGTCTTTTGTACCAGAAATATGCAAGTACACATACATGCTTCCTAGCCTGCATGAAAATACTTTAATCTTTGTGTATTGTACAACCAGATATTGTGGTTCTGAATTGCAAAGAAATTGACCATCTGCAACCCATCTGAAATTAACATTGGCCACGGGTGAATTTTACTTACCGTTTTATGGCTTCCTTACGCTTCCAAACACGTAATGTAGCATGCAGGCTTGAGCATTTTGGAACCCCATTTAATTTCCTATACTAATGTGAACAAGCACTTGATTTCATGGTTTGTCTACTTGTAATTGTAACTTGATTGTGAGCTTAGAACTATTTGTTCATTGGGCTTTAAATATACATTTAATTGGCCAGCTTTGTGAATGATTAAGTGAATTCAATTAGTTTTAACATGTCACACTGGGATCTCTGAATAGATTTGTGTCAATTAAAGTACTTTCATATTTTATGGTGCTTATGATATGTTAGAAAAATATTTTTCTTCATCATTACCTTACCATGAATACAAGTAAGATGGACTTAAAGCTGTCAGCATTTTCTAAACTTTTGATAACTTCCTGCCCATGACTAATCTCATTTGTTTTGGATGAAGATAGTCACAATATAACAAAAGACAGTAAATCACAATATAAAGAAATAAAGAAAAATGTTATTTTCTTCTTTTTCTGTTTATCTTCACTTTATATATCTATTTAGTATGGTCATGCTTTTTAAACATAAGGCAAATATAATTCAAATGTGCTTTTTCTAACAGTCATTTCACGGTTCTTACAGAAGAAGGATATATTTACAGGTCAACTTTTGGACATTTTTAGCAGGAAAAAATGTGAGAAAAGTAATTTTTCTTTTAATATCTTTTTATAGCCTCTTTAGTATCTGCCTATCTCTTCATAAAGCTCAAGTTTTAGCTCTTCCTCAGAAAAGAAGGAATTCTTTGCCAAAGACAAAGATATACCATGGTCACATTTTATTCCTTAAAGTTTATAAACAAATGTATTCTTAGTTAGTCTGTTCCTGAAAGCCATGGACATATCATATGGAACTGTGGTTTAAGTAATAAATGAAGTTAAAGGTTTCTACTCAGAGACACAGAGTAAATTTTCCTATGACACTTCACTCAATTCTACAGCCTCCCTAATGATAATTTTAATGAAGATGTACATGAGATGTGACCAATACATCTGTACTAGAGCAAGCTGCTGTCACAAGTATTGAGGCCATGTTACTGAGAACGCAGCTGCGATGGGCTGGGCACGCCTCAAGGATGAAGGACCACCGCCTCCCTAAGATCCTGCTCTATGGTGAACTTACCACTGGCTGCTGCATGAAAGGAGCCCCGAAGAAAAGATACAAGGACTCCCTGAAACAACATCTCAGCCTTGGCCATATTGATCACCATAACTGGTCTACTCTGGCCTCCAATCGGGAGGCCTGGAGACACACCATCTATAACGCAGCTGTCTCCTTCGAGAACACACGCAGGATCACTCTCGAGGAAAAAAGGCAAAGCAGAAAGAACCGTGCCTTGCAGAATACACCATCTAAGGAGTCTTTCTGCTGTGCCTTTTGCAATCGGATATGTCTGTCACGTATTGACCTCATAAGCCACCAGCGTGCCTGTAGCAAATGTGGATAGTGCCTTCCCAAATCTTCGTTCGTGAAGCCTAGCCATGACATGAGGTTCAGTAAGTTTAAGCTTCATATATTAAATACAATAACTTAATTATCACTTTGAAAGACAAAACCTACATTCTTTATTGTTGTGTTTTAATATGTACTTTTTGTATGAGATTCCAAATATAATCAATATAAGATTTTCCTTAAGTCCCACCTCTTATGAGACATATCAATTGTATTAGCCATGAATTGGCCATAACAGACAGCAAGTTTGATGACTATTTTCCTTAAAATACTAAAGAATGTCAAGATTCTCTGTAGATTTATTTACTACCTTCTACAGTAAGAAAAAAAATATTAAAATTTTTACAAATCCTTACTTTTATTTACTTCTCTTTCAGTGGGATATTTTGAGGCCTTACCTGTAAGGTACCATTATTGATGAAAAGTCGAATTAAAAAATGTTGTATTGTTTCTGGGCTCTGTTCAATATTTAGGAGGAGTCCATAAGGATTACAGGTCTTAAACTGCAGATGGATGAAGTTTTGTATGTTCAAATATAAGCCTTGAAATTCCAGGTAAGAATTGCCATAATAGCGAGCATAACTAAAATCTGTAAACAGAATTTTGAGAGATATGAGGTTTTAAACACATTTTTCTTCTTCACACACTGTTTTCTTATTCTGCTAATGATAGCAAAGGTATAAGGTATTTTTTTACATTTGTCAAGGAGACAGACACGAATCTGAAAATTGATGTTAGTCTTCTTCTGTCAAAGATAACACAAAATGTTTATAAAACTACACATAAAGGTTTGATCAAATTATATTAAGCAGGCAGAATAGGCTATGAAGATAATAGCACTTCGTACGTATCTGGTAGCTTTGGCTCAACATAAGTCAAGAACAGGTTTTTTTTCAAAGTTAGGTGTTTTAATTAAAGTTAAATTCAGGAATGAATGGGTTAGAAATCTTTACAGAAACTACAGGTTATGGAAAGGGAGCAAGATATTCTACAGCCTAACTATGAAAGTGACATCTCAAATGCATCAACTATTTTGTTCTAAGACAAACAATGTGGGGCTAGGGTGAAAGCTGGAAATATCCATTGTGACTACATCTAGCTTGTCTGTTTGATTTATCTAGATATCTCTTACCCTTCAGCACCCTGTGCTATACCTTGCAAGGGCACATGCAGCTCTTATTTAAATGGAAAAGGTATGTGGAATCATGACTTCAAGCCCATCAGAGATAACAGAGAGCTACACTTAAAAGGGCCTCCTTTATTTCTTATGTTCTCTCTCTTCCCCCATCTTTCCTCTTCTCCTTTTCTTTCTTTTCCTTTCCCTTTCCAATGCTCTTCTTTTTCTTCTCTCCTTCCTTCTTTTCTTTCTTCCTTCCTCTCATTCCCTTCCTTCCCTCCCTCCCTTTCTTTTTTCTTTCTATTTCTTTTTTCTCCTTTTCTTTTAGTTTCTCTTTGTTTTGTTCTATTTTCTTCATTTTTCTTTGTTTCTCGTTCTCTTTCTTTCTCTCTCCCTCTCTTCTATTTTCTCTTCCCCTCCCTTCCTTTATTTTTTTCTTCCCTTCCCTCTCTTTCTCTTTCTGTCTTTTCTTCTCTCTTTCACTGTGTTGTCTTTTTACAAGGGAAGAGTATTCAACATGAAAAATAGGTACCCAATCATACAGAAAAGCAGTCTTGGATTTAGTCTTTTTACTTCTCAAGTACTCAAACTGAGTCTCACATCACCACCTTTATGTGCTTTTAAGGACTTGAATATGTGGGTCCCCTCCCATCCGTATGACAAGAGGAGTTAAGTATTTTTATTTTTTGCAGGAGCAGGTTTATGCTTTAGTCTCATTTGAATCACATAGCATACAATTATTTGTTTGATCAACTTTATGAAACAGATAAAAATTTAAAGAATTACTAAAAATTCACCCATCATGTGAAAAACATCAGTACAACAATATGAACTTAGATACAATATACAAAATATAATAACTGAATAATTCTATTTCAATTTGTTCAAATGTCATAGAATCATCTGTAGAGGGATTTTGAGTATCTTTGAAGGTCACAGATCTGTTTCTATTTTACAAAACAGACAAAATTTTAATCTGTTGTGACACCAACTTCAATAGCAAATACATCATTATATGTGCTAAAATTCTCAATGTCAATGATACTTGGATAAAATAAAAACTATTGATGTTGAACTCCTATATATCACTGTAAGAATATGCTGAATTTTATCCTTTCATGACTTTTCAGAAACCTATTTACAAAGTCACTGTGGTCAAACCCCAAACAAAGCCCTTAAGAAATTCTCAGTACTATAAGAAAATGCAGTAAAATAGAACATGCAGTAAAATAGACCACAAATTTCAAGCAATACCAATCAATGACCAGTGTTGCAAAAAACCCCCACCCTAAACACAAAAACAACAACGAAAAAACCCTCATAATCTTAAATGTATTTAATCTTTTAAAAGTCTCTTTTGTCTTAAATTTTACAGACAGGACAATTTCTCCAAGGAAAGATTTTAGAGAGTTATCTCCAATCCCTAACTCTTGTTTGGTTTCCTTCCTGAGCTAGCCACTGTGCTCTAAATCTTTCTCTCATTCCTTTTGCCCTGAACTGCTCCTGTACATGGTTTTACTTCTTCCAAGGAACCTCTCAGTTATCCCCACACTCTTTAGATACTGATATCTAACCTCTTGTATATATAGATCAGAGATATACTGATATCTCTTTTTCATGACTCCAGTTAGAAGATCAACTTGGCTGAAAGACAATTGATCTTTCCAGCAGTCCTAACTCCTTCTGTCACCTTCTCAATTTTTTGTAAGTGGGTTGTTTTTATTGTTTTGTGGTTTTTTTCTGCACTGTCCAGCATATAATAAAGTTGACGTGAGAAAAGGTCAAAACTACGTCAGCTCCTCAGTGCTTTGCTAACAAAAGGCATCTGAGCCCCCAGATCTCACAAAAGAGTAAAATCTATAATTGTGAGAAGAATAAAAAGGTGGGTAAGGGAAAAAAGCAGTTTATTCATGATTCCTGAAACTATAATCTAAATCTGAGGACAGACTGGATTATCTATTAAATTTCAAGGAAGACCAAACAAGCACAAGCTAGTGGCATCCGCATTTAGCTTTCTATGTATAATTGCAGCAAGCACTGCAGATAAAAATGGACTTTATTCTAAATGACACCCATTTCTATTTATCTTTATATGTCCACAAGTGATGATGCCTTGCAAGCCAATACAATCCATTATTGCATGTATTTGAGGTTAGTTTGGTTTCTTTTGGGAAATATGTTTGTGCTCCTAAACAGAGAACTTCACAAAAGAATTATCTGCAGTAAAATTGCTACAATTGCTCTGTGTCCATAAATATGGAAAGAGTTAATGAGAGAAAGCACTGAAGAATATTTAGCAGGCTCCGGGTTTCTGTGAAATCATAAAAACATACTACTCCAATCAGAAATAGGCTACATACCTTCCCACAATAGCTATTAACATAAACCACTGGTGTGGTTTTACCTATTAAGATTCTCACATTGTTTGTAACAGTACACGATCTCTTCTTATAGAACATAAGCTTTGCTTATAATCCTTCTACTACACTTATATGCAACTTTTTCACTTGACCTCTAGAGTTGGCTTCATAGATTACTTTTTGTCCTAACGGAGACTGCTCATCACCCAAGCCTTTAGAACAAAAAAGGAAAAAATTGAAGCTGTATTTTATCTTTCACTATGAATGTCTAACATTTGCTTTCCTAAGAAACAGGCAAGCCCTTTGACCTATAAAATCCTTTCAGCTGTACCTTGCTCCCCTGTGTACATAACAGCTCTCCGTGATTTTCTGTTTACGAGAATTCATGTTAATGTCAGAAGTTAAAAGGTTTGATCTGGATCCCTTTCCCCACCCACGGCGTGGGGTGGCCCAGTTCTAGTTCCGTTTCCATCTGAAGAACCATTGCGACACCTTGAAGGATGGGGAAAGGGAACTCCAGGGGTTTTCTTCCGACCCTGAGCCTGGAGGGGAGAGGTGCTCCCCCTCCCCCCCTGCCCCGCACGTGGCCCCATGGCCAGCAGGGAGACAGGACACCGGGCGTGGAGAGGAGGCAAGAGAGCTTTATTGTGGGGGATGTTACATTTATAGGGTTTAGGAGGATTCACAGAGTAACCAATTAGAAGTCTCAAGGGGCTTATAGGAACACCCAGTCACAGGGAGGAGTTAACAAAGGCCAATGGGAAACACCTCAGGACACCTTCCCAGGACATTCCTGCATAGATAACACTTGTCGTGGGGGGTGTTGGGAAGAAGAAGCATGTGTTTGTAAAGGGACCACCAAAAGCCATTTTAAGACACGTTTAAACAAGTTTTCCCATATAATGCAGGTTTAGTGCCACAGTTTGAGATCCAGCTGTAATGGTAAAAGGATACACAGGTAGATCTGCAACCCAGTTCACTGTCAAGGTTCATTAACTCTTACCGCTACCTACTGGGTTTCTCCATTCCAGTGAGTTTTAGCTGCACCAGCTTCAGAATGGCGACCTGCAAATTTAAAACTTTTCGAAAGCCACACAGTTTTAAGTCTTGGTTTTTAAAGGCAGGTAGAGATAATAAAAACTTTTAACATGTCCATGAACATGTGTTCCTGGCGATGGAGCTATGTCTAACACACACCCCGTTGTTTGCACGGACTCAGGTACAAAGAGGATTATGATGATGCTTTTCTTCTTTATTCTATTATTCTCTTTTATTATGCAGCACCCTGGAACAAAATACTCTTGTTTAAGCTATCAGTCTTCCCTTTTTCATGGACACATCCATCACATCTTTTGCTATTCTTTTAACTAGAATTATGTTACAAAATTCAAAGAGAGAGCATCTCTACCTGTGGGAAGAACTCTGTCATGAAAAATCTGAACAATTAATTTGCTATTTGAAATTCTTATTTATTTTTATGAAGAAGGGACACATCTCTTAATAGTTTAAAACTATGGCAATAAAGAAGTTGTATAAAACTGGGGAATGCCAAGTGAAAAAAAAGTTTCAGAAAAGCAAAACAAAGAAGTCAGAGCAAGGACTACTTCACAGGTCTGGCTGCAGACCTCTCCAGCCCAATAGATGACTTCAATGGTTGTCTATGGCTCAGGGTATGGCCTTAAGCTGCGCCAGGGGAAGGTTTAGGTTAGATATTAGAAAGATATTCTTTACAGAGAGGGTAATCAGCCATTGGAATGGGCTGCCCAGGGAAGTGGTGGATTCTCCGTTCCTGGAGGTTTTTAAGATGAGGCTGGATGTGGCACTTAGTGCCCTGGTCTAGCAACTGTGGTGGTAGTGGATCAAGGGTTGGACTTCATGATCTCAGAGGTCCTTTCCAACCTGTCTGATTCTATGATTCTATGAATGGTCGTGCCATCAGCTGCCCTGCACACCGTGGTCCCCTCTTACCCCTTGCTGAGAAGGCTGGAAGCTTGTGATCTCTGGCAGCAGGAGGACAATTTGTAATTGACCAGCAGACCTGCAGCTACCCAGGGCATTGCTGAATGCAAACAAGATTGTTCAGGAGACCCCTCAGAGTCAGATCAGCCCAGAGCTGGTATCTGCAGAAGGGGGCAAAGATGAGTGAGATCATTACTGAAGACTCTCTTCTGTGAGGTGTGGAGGCACCAATAAGACAGTCTAACTTGATGTCCTCAGAGGCTTGTCTGGTCAGTTGGCTGTCTGGTAGGGCCACAGACTATCAAAGCAGGGTTAATAGATAATATTAGTAATATGATGTCTTTTTTTTTGTTGTTACCACTTTTAGAAACTTCTGTTTCATGTGGCCTATGCATGTAACAGTAGTTTCTTGTTTTCTTTTTACTCTCAATATGCTGAAAGTACCTCAGCTTTCATTTTTCTTATATTTCTGGGGGATTTCTTTTGAGATGCCATATATAATGAGTCATGTCAATCACTCTCATTTGCATTCTAAAATAAGGTCAATCTTTCCAGCAAGTTGTGAAAAGCAGCCACAGAAAAATAATCCATAAGTTTTATTTTTAACTCCCTTAAATACAATAACCTACTTCGTATTTGTAATCAGCATTTTAAAGGTTCCACTTTATTTTCAAATGAGTCTCATTTACCTCTATACATTTTATTTAATCCTTTGAGCTGAAATACCTTAAAGGCAGAGTAGAACAATGATCTCCAACCATCATTTCTATTTCCAGTTGCAATGCTATTTCACTGTGCTACACCTCACCGTTGGTTCCACATAACATACGCACAGTTACAGTGAACCTATGTTTAATGCTGTCACACAAGTCTGTGCTGCATGAGTAGCAGGGAATTATAGTTGTTTTTTTCTCTAAAAGTTGAAATATTCTCTAATGTGATATGTTAGACAACAATAAAATATGGTTAACGTCCAGAATTGTTGTCAGTGCAGCCCACAAGTAGCTTTCAAGCAAAGAAAAACAACAGTTACAAATAAATGTTTTTTACCATTCCTTTTTCATACTTTCACAGAACCATAGATTTGAGTAGACTGTAAAACTCTTCTAAAGGAAAACTGTGACTGTTTTAGAGTTCCTATAATTCACAATTCTTCACTTCTAGCCTAAATATACATATACACACAAACAGATAGAATTCAGCTGCCTTAAAGGTATGGAACATCAGATCCTAAATCCCAGAAAGCTCCTTTTATTTTTCTGCAGTTATTTTACATTTTTCTTTTCCTCATGCATGCATCAGTTATGTCTGTCTATCCAAGTTTTGATTCTTAACTCCTTCATGTCTAACAGTCATTCTGCAATGTTGTTGGTAATGAGATCTGCACTTACCTTCCCTACTCACACTAAAAAGGGGACAGTTGGCTACATTTTCTACTAATTTTCACTTCTCCCCTCATTCTGCTCAAAAGTTACAGTTGGAAACAACAAAAAACTATACATATAAATTTTTTTTTTAATATTTTTCAATTTTTTTAAAAATTAAAATACTGACTGCAGAGACCTTCAAATATGGTAAGTCTTGACCCCTTCTTGAACTCAGGGAAAACAGGGGCAGAGTCTTCTAACCCATTTAAACTATAGAAGGCACTTGGAATGTAATTAGTGCCGGAAACTGTTTTCTTATTGTCAATAAAGTCTTATTAGTTTCTAAAGTAGGATTCTGGTTCATGCACAAGTGTAGATTTTAAATTCAAATCCAATGCCTGATTATGTCCATTAATTGCAATAATAGCTTAGTGAGATTAACTGATACTTATGTGACTGTCTACCATGTGGGCTAGCTCATCAACGTACAGATAATGGAGAGAGGTGTTAAGTTTATTGCAATCAGCAGGCGAATAGAAGAGATTGTCTCACTGAAGACATTAAAAAATATATATATGTAAAAATCAGGAAAAACATCAGTGGTGTGCAGTTCTACTTCACCTAAAGACTGTTATTTTTTTCCTTTTTAAATATGCTACAAGGGACGCAGAGAGAATCAAATATTATTACAGCAGAAATCAGGAGCAGCTCTTACCTTGGGAATAGTTTGACTTGCTCTCAGCAGAATGTCACAAGCCTTGCTCAAATCTTTTCCTCCTGCTGCACTTTCTACAAAGTGCTGGCAGCTGGCACACAGCCAGCACCGAGCCCAGAGCCACTGCTTATGTGTTGATAAACCCCATAGTTAGAAAGCATTAGATCCACCACTGGGAGAGAAGCAGTTGTATCCATAAGAAACCAAGCTTTTTGCCCTTTACTCATAAACCAACTTCCTATTTTCAGTCTCCTACAACTAGACCTTGAACAAACAGAACTGAACTAATTTTAACATATTATCAACTATTTCAAAGATTACAACCAATATCAGTGGTTGTAATTGTTACATTGGTATTGTAACAATAAAGTGTGACGTGCACATAACATGACTTTAAAATGTCCTTTATGGTACTATAGGCTACTCCAAAGGGCAGTTATCTCCCAATTATTCAGAATAAAAAATATAGAATATCATGACAATCAAGGTTCTGCAGTGTTTTGCAAGAATTGCACAGTGAGAGCACAAGTTTTTAAGTCTATAATACAAGAAAAAATACATCAGTAATCATTCTTTACTCTCAATACCAAATCAGTAACTTAAGCAAGACTAGTTTCTGACTGGAAAACAAATAAAAAACCCATTGTGGAATCCAGAACAAGACAATATTTCTATCTGGTTAAATCCACTGATAGAAGGGATAGATTTTTTGAATTTTTTTTCATAGTGTTTTGTCTTTCTATTGGAGTCAAAAAAACCCCAAAAAACCAAACAATTAGGAAAAGTGTATGGACTATCCAACTATGGAATTTGCTTGAAAATGACACTTGTAATAATATTGTGTATTCTACGAATTTATAGTTGAGGATTCATACATGGTACCTAGCATAGCAGAAGGAGAATGGAACGCTCCGTGAATAATTTCTTCTTGTGCCAGACCCAAATCGTTACAGATCCAACATTTTGATTTAGTAATTCAGCTTGAATTTGCTTAACATTATGCAGCTATGGGAAAAATGAAATTCGGGTGATTTTCTGAGAATTATTTTCAGGAGTGGGCTTCTTCCTGTTGAAGGTTACTAGCAAAATTCTTGTGGAGGCCTGAGATGAAAGTCATACTTATCATGAAAACTACCTCTACTAGTCACTGATTAAATACTGTGTCAAGATGACATTGTAAGGTTTGCATAGTAGCTATGCTTGTTCTTCATAATTTATAGTAATGACTTTTACCTATTAGTGGTGCACACCTAACTAAATTGACAGTGAAATTTTATCTGTTCTGTATTTATAACTATGTTGTAATTACCACAGTTGTGACTTTGCATAAGGGCATATTTGCCCAAAGGCTTGCAGTTAAATTGGCCAAATGCATGTTTCTGTCTTCATTATGACTTGTTTTTGTCACAGCTATGTATGACATCTCTCAGGGTGGTGGTAAAACTGTTGGGTAGGCACATCAGCTG
The DNA here is from genome assembly GCF_003945725.1 of Corapipo altera. Lineage (NCBI taxonomy): Eukaryota > Metazoa > Chordata > Aves > Passeriformes > Pipridae > Corapipo > Corapipo altera. Next base: position 3,243,284 of record NW_020884890.1, read on the forward strand.
CGGAATCTGTCTTTATCTTGGATACATGGAACTTGAAAACAGTCTCAACTGAAGCTGCACCTTCAGACATGGACAGCATTCACAGTAATATCTTATAAAACTGTCTTTTGCAAATAGGAATGCAAATGATGACCCTAACAGTAAAGCCATGGTGCTCTGAAATAATGCTTCATTCACTCCTTCTGGTGAAATTGTGACTCTTTCAACTAATATCTTACATACAGTACTGTGTTCAGTCTGTCTGTATCTCTCTGCTTTCCTTTCCCCCAGAGAGACAGTGCAAATATGCAGTTGTCTTATGAAAGAAATACTAAAGTACTCAGTTTGGAGTGTGGAGACTATTATTTCTGCTTCCTTCATCTTACATCATGTATTAGAAGCCTGCAGGCTGTCTTGTGGACTGGTATGCAACTTCTTCTTACTTAGGAGCTGTAATGAAGACCTGCATGCACACAAAGCATCAACAAAGAAACCCTCAGTGAATGTTAAAAACATGCATCATTCACAGTACTATCTACTTCAATGATGTTCAGTGCAGGAGGTAGAAGGTAGATGCATATGACATGTCACTTTCTATTTCACTTTTTGAATCACAGTGGTCTACGATCTGCTCCTGTGAACAAGCCCTATGGAAACCAATGCTGCTACGAATATTAAAGAATACAAATTAGGAATGAATAATTAGTAACAGATCATGCACTATAACACATAAAACTCAGTGAGTGTTTTGAGGATCACACAAAAGAAACTCCAATTAAAAACAAGATCAGAAAATTTAGTGGGCATCATTTATGACATATAACCCAACAGAGAAAAACAAAATTCGAAACCTAAAATGGATGATTTATAAATTATAGATATATTATAGTATGTACTACCAGCTGCTTCCCCTCCTGTTTTGTATGTGAGCCAGTCCCTTGCAACACATAAATGGAAAATTCGTATTTTGTATCCTTTTAATATGGGAACTGGTAGTTCACAGGATGGGGAAGATTAAGAATGATAGTGTTGCTTAGGTAATTAATTTCAAAATATGCATTTGAAGTAATCTCTATTCTGAAAAAATTAAGTTTACATTTGGAATCCAATGTAAGCACTGTAGAATAACTTCCCCTGTACAGAAGAACCCACTGTGATAAAGGAAGTTTTCACAAAAATTTTTTATAACACAGATTTTGCATGATACATAAAGAGAAGATTAAAGTGTGCAGACACAGGACATCTTCCCAAATAGCTATGTGTATGGAATTTGTTGGTGGTAATGTAAAAGCAGAAGTTTCTTGTTGCTTCAGAGCAAATACTTGTGTTTGTATAGTGCTTGACTGTAGTGTCAATGGTCAAATACAGACTGGGCTGTGAACTCAACACTGTGGTTGAGATAGAAGTTTTCTAAACAAGAATTTGTGGAAATATTCCCACTTTTGATCATTAGATCAAGTTAAACAGAAAAATAACTCCAAACCTAACTGTGTCTGAAAGCTAAATGGCTTAAAAATGCTACCTAGATAACAATCAGGTCTAAAAAAGAAATAAGTTAACCATACACCTTTATTTGTGAAGGAAAAAAAATAAAAGGAAATGGGTAAAAATGTCTGTTATCACGATGTCACAAATAATTAAGATCAGTAACAAGAATTTTAGCTTCTGAAGAAGTCATGCAAAATACATAATATTTAGCTACGTTATGAAGGCATATATTCATATATGAAATTTTCTAGTAGATCTCAGAAATGAAGATGACAAAATCAAAAGCTGGAAACACTGATCAAATTTAGAATACATGCAAAGAAAGACATGTATGGAGTAAAGAAGATGGTGGTACCAGGTGCCTCACTCTTCCTCTGAGGTGTATGCTAGTTGAGAAACTAGGAATATAATGAGATTCAGATAAGCAAGAAACAGTGAAGAGAAAATGGCAAAGGATCCTAGGTAGTAAGTGAAAGGGAGCAGAGGGGAAAAACCAGGGACGAATAGTAATGGAATCACTAAGTAATGAATAGTAATGGAGTCACTAAGCTGAGTGGAATGTGTTAAAAGCTTCAGACTAAAGAGGAGCATGGATGACATTTCTGAAACTGTGAAAACTAAAAGGCAGGATTGTGTGTTATCAGAACTCAGGTGGAAACATATTCAAAGTGTTTATACTATCTGAATATCTGCAACAGCAAAATAACTAATTTAGTATGTAGAAGTCCTTTCCAGCTTTATCCTTATGCTTGCACTGGAGTAAGATGAGGCAAGTAGGGGAGCACTTGGATTTCATATCACACACAAAACAGCAATACCTCTTCTTGCATTGGTGGCATGATATTGGCTCTTCTGCAATGAAGAGGAAACCAAAGTAATCTGTAGAAATTCTAATACACAAATGAGAGGTCTAGTATTTAAAAGTATGTTGGTAAAGGGATCTGAAGTTCTCCAAACAATCTACCCAGTACTATTGTTCAGATGGATGTCTTCAGATAACTTATTCGGATTTAATTCAGAAAGGTCATAAAGTGATGGCCAGAATAGAAATTGCCATACTAAAAGTTATAGTTAATTCCACTTGGGCTGTAATTACTTACCTTTAAGTGCAACAACTACATCTTAGAATCAAGACAGAATTAAGCAGATGATTAAAAACAGTATCTACTCTTGATACAGTTTGTCTCTAAGGCAAAAATGAAAAGAAACCTCAATTTCTATTTTACAGTGAATATGATTAGTTTTAGGCCTGTAATAGGAAAAAAAACAAACCTTTCACAGAATCACAGAATGGATAAAGTTGAAAGGACTCCAGTGTGTTGTTTCGTTCTCCCTGTTCAAGCAGGGTAATCCTAGAGCACATGGCACAGGACTGTATGTAGAAGGTTCTTGAATATCTTCAGTGAGAGAGACTCCACAACATCCCTGGGCAATCTGTCACAGTGCTCAGTCACATGCACAGTAAAGTTGTTCTTCCTTGAATTCAGGTGGAACTTCCCATTCATCAGTGTCTGCCTATTTCTTCCTGTCCGAGTGCTTGGCACTGCCAAGAAGAGTCTGTATCCATCTATCCATCCTCTCAGCAGCCTCCCTTCAGATGCTTATTTACACTGATGAGGTGCCCTCTCAGTTATCTGTTCTCAAGGCTGAATAGATTCAACTTTCCCAGCCTGTCCTCATAAGAGACATGCTCCATCCCCTTGATCATCTTTATAGTCTCTGTTTTGCTACGTATTTCATCTGTTATCATATGCAAAATATCTTCATTGTATCGAGTGAACAGTCTATCTTCATGTATTAGAAATCTACAGTCATAGTTACTTTTGTGATGTACAGCATTAATCAATTTCTCCACTAAGTTTTTTCATACATATTTAATTATAAAACACAAACTAACTTAAAATATGAAAAAACACCTGTTTCTCTGCTTAGATTTTGCACCCATTTTTGCCAGAGATGTTGCAACACTGCTGATGTCCTTATTAATCGGAGTCATTCTCTTCCTCTGTTGTAGTATATGGGTCACAGAAATCACTGCACAACATCATGAACTGCAACAGAAATCATGCCAGTTTTATATAGCTTTTAGCTATACAAAATGTTGCTCTTCCTGTGTCATGGTTTTCCTCCGCTAAGGAGTTACTGTAGACAGAGACAATTCTCTGACAACTGCTATTTGACAATTCACTTACAAGGCAAATCAACTGAGCTTGTCCATAGCTTTAACAAAGTAATCTATTTCTTTATTAGTTTTTCAACAATTTTCATATGGATGTGAAAGTTTATTCCACTCAAAAATATTGCTACAGCAACAGAACAATCACTGCTTCAAATTTATACTTAGCAACCTTTACATAATTTTCTGATGATGATTGTTTATATTGCTGAAATTATATTAAGTAGAATTAATATTAATTATATTAAGTAAGAGTAAATATACTGTATTTTCTATATCTTGTGCATAGCACTAAAATCAGTCTGTATCTTTATCCTCTAACAAATAAAAATCTTTGTAAACACGGTGAACATAAAGTACCACCTAGTCTGCTTTTGATATCTCCAATCTACACAAAGTGTAAACAATTAAGACAGAAATATTTGAGGAAGGACTGAGGTACAAAATTACAATTTGCATAGGAGCTGGAAATAGTCTAATTTTACAGCCAGGCCTTTGCAGATTTCTTAGTTGTTGCTTTTCCGTTATTCAATTTTCTGCATAATCTGGCAATATGCCAAGTACTTCCATCTAAATGTACTTGTTAACTCTCACAGAAGTCTAAAATTCACTTTCTGGTAAGCATGTTGTTTACCTGTCCTATAAAAAATACAATTTAAGAAAAACAACACTGTCCCTAGTGCTTCCAAGTAAAGATTATTCAGGAAAATCAAACTACAAAACTGACATGCTTAAATACCACATAGCAACAGCCACTGAGAAATATTTGGCAAACACTAGGTTCTGTTTTGACCAAAAGAGAAAGAAAAATATCTGCAAAAATAGATTATTATTCGGGAGTTAAAGCACACTATATTTCATTTCTTTTGAAAGTTATACAGGAACAGTCAGTAGATACAGATAAGGATCGAAAAAATCCCTTATTTACAGCAAATAAAATATGGAAAATAATATTAATTGTAATCTCGGGTACAACGACATTTTATTTACCCAACTGTGTTTGAAATTCCCTCCAAAATCCCAGTTTGATTTATTAGAAATGTTAAGCACATTAGATAGAATCTATTTGAAACGAGTTGTTTCAGACATAAAAAATATAAAAAACTAAGAATAGTTGCCTCTTATTTGTATGATAGATATGATTTTCACCAAAAATATTCATGTGAAAATGACTTGTTTAAAAAGAAGCACTATAATATTTAAGATCTATTATTTTCAATCCTTAATCTGTTAAAAGTAAAAAATAGCTGCAGTGCATTTCATAACAACAGGATCATGTACTCTGCACACTTTGGAGAGCAACAGTTGTTAATAAAAACCAGAAAGACCCTGGAATGCAAAGGCAGGCTTTGTCCTGAAAATTGATATTATTTCAGCACACAGAAATTTAGAGAGTAATCTATTGTATGGTACTATACAATGCTTGTATTACCTAGGGTGGTCTTTCCAGTATTAGAGAAATATTGATTCTAAATGTTGATGTCATTCACTGTGTCTTCATTAACTGGTTTGCAAAGGTCCTTTATTTCTTTCACTTTACAGGATGGGAAATTTATAATCAATTTTGTTAACTTAAGTAAAATTTAAACCTAGCTAATAATGACTATGCTCAACATCTCCAAGTGATATTCTTTATATCTAATATTATAAATAAATGTTGGAGAAATACTAATAAAATCCTGAAAATAAAATCAAACATCTAGCTTGTGTCTTTTATAACCCTCCACCAAATTATTAATTTTCAGTTGAATACATTTAAATTATTGGATGCTACGTAAACCAAAACACTAGAAATTCATCTTATGTCTTTCAAATGTTCAATTCAAGCTTTTACATGAAGGCAAAATCTCAATGTTTCCAATTGTTAGTATTAAAAATTATGTTCTCAAGAAGAAAGCTCCGTGGTTTATGTTTTCATCAGCTTCATTATAAAACTTTTCCTTCGGCATAGTTTCAAGCTTTATAAATTTTCTAAGGACAGAATCAAAAATGTCCTGATGTTTAAAACTTCACTGCTGTAAAGGTCTAATGGGAATCATATTCCTGCTGTACAGGAAATGAGTTAACACAGCACTAAACTAATCAGTACATGGAGGTCTGCAGCTTCAAGTTCTAAGGGTTTAAAATCAGGTCCCTTATTTAAAGTATAAAGCAGGATTTTCCATCCATAAAAAGCACAGTGCTAAGCCCTCTGAAGGAATGAAAAGCATTTTCTTCTGCTATAGGTAGCAGGCATATTTAATACATGACAACAATTCACACACGCACATTACAGTCAAAGAACAGACAGATACTGCAAAAGCCCTCTGCCTAAAGAAGTTTAATCTACAGCTGTCATTGTCTTTAGGAGTGTTATGGATCATATTCATGTCTTAATAATGCCATTCTGCAGAATTGAATGTAAAATCCTCTGGGACAGAGAAAAAGGGGGATATGTCCAAGATGTTTAGCTACAGTCTAGTGAACAAGGCTGTCACCTGGCTAGACACCTCAGAGGACTTATGTACTGTAAGAGGATTTTGACTGTATGACTTTAACTGGACCACCAATACAGAGAAGAATAGAATTTAGGTCATCTCTTAGCACCAAGAAATTCTATGTTGTAAAAAGGGTGCATCATTTTTGGATGGGTACTGAGAAAACATTTGTAAGAATCAAGGAGAGGAAATACACTTGCAAATGAAGTCTGGAAATGACAACGTAAATATGGTGGTTTATATCGGTTGCATTATGCCCAAAAAAGAAAAATAAAAAAAAAATCACAGAGCTTTAATGGGTTAAACCTCTTATTTAGTCTGGAAAAAATCTATAATCTGATATATTAGGCTTGAAATAATCAAAACCACTGTAAAAATAATTATCTAAAAATTCAAGGTTTGCTAAATAATGAATATTCTGCTTTTGTTTCTTTACATAATTCAGGGAATTACTGATTAAGGACCATCTTCACTAGAGTGATCACGACCAAATCCCTATACTTTGTCTTTCTACCCCTCAAAATGAGATCAAGAACTATGCAGGACCTGTGAAATCAAGCATTTTCAAGCAATAATCCAAAATCTGGAAATGAAGCAGGAAAAAATCCAATGCTAGATAACAAAAAACGGGGAAGACAGTGGCTGGTACTCTAACCTATCCTCATCTTCCAGGTATCTGACTAAAGACTGCATACAGATCTGTCTACCTGGAAGCTGAAGGTCAGATATTTATACTGTGCATTGTCATGTACAATTGCACTTTCAAAGAACGAAACAGGGATCATTATTCTCTTTTACAGCAGTGCCACAAAGGTGATGGTAGTGGTTCTGTTCATCTTTTATGCCACAAAGCAATTAATACACTGTTAGCCAGTGGGAGACACAGGTTAATTTTTTTTTCTGTGTCTAGGACTCAATATCTGCACCTCCTATGTATTAGCAAATGTTCTAACTACTAGACAGAAAGCTAGCCCAGAGGGTATTTTGTCCCTAAGGGTGACAAAATTCATGAAAATATATATATGAGGAGAAAAGTATAAATTTTGTAGCCTTAGATGAGGTCACTTATCTGAGAGAAGAGAGATAGAATGATTTTGATTTGTTTTATGGTAGATGGGGATAGAGGAACTTCTATAGCATGATTTACCTGAATAATTTTAGATGCATTCCCTGAGATGAATCATATCCTAAAACCATCTATTTTTCTGCACAGAGACAGTCTAGTGTCAGACTCCAAATCCTGCCATAGGTAAAAGAGAAAACATCATTTACATGGCAACTTGAAATCCATGTTTTTAAGGTTTCGTAGCACATATTATGCAATTAGCATGGAAATGCCACATTAATATTAAAATTGTTATGCAATAAAGTCTTCCTAGTATTTATCCCTTTTCTTAGCTGTTATGCTCATCCTTCCTGTGTTCTGCTGGGTCCTAAGGTTGACTCTTCAGTCTTCCTCAAGAGTAACAGGGGTGGGAGGTTGTAGGAGAGGTCACAGTGAGCTGTCAGGATTCTCAGGTCTTCAGCAGAAAAAGTGTCACATTTATTTCTCCTTAGGTTTGGTCACTGCTTTGGGTTCTTTTTAAATGTTTCCCTGTCACAGCCTCCTTCCTGCTCCTAGACTGCCAGCTACAGCCTGATGGTGGCCTCCAGCCCCACCTCAGCCCTATGCACACAGAGGGCTGTGATTTGTCAGGCAGTCAGAGGTGGGGGATGTCACCTCCTCCCCAGCAGGGTCACCCCAGAGCTGAAGCTGGAGTAGGGGAGGCAGCAGCCACTGACAGCAGCACAGGGGTTAAACCAACAACACCAGCTGAGGCCAGAGTGAGTCTGAGCCCCTGAACTGCCAGGTCAGTGCTCAGCCAGGGCAGATCCTTGCTGAGGGCAGAAAGCATATTGACTGGGCTGCACTGATGACCTAGATCCCGTATGGAAAACATAATTAATCTCCAAGGTAAATCATGATGATGTCTAAAGTCCTTGCTAAGGACTAACTATGGACTCTTAAGGATCAAGTGTAAGTATCTATTGCAACTTAAGCAAGCAAAGCTGACTTTTCTGATGTTATTAATAGCTACCTTATATATCCTTGCAAGCCACAGGGAGAAAGAAAAGAAGCAGCCTGTGGCAATGTTGGCCCTAAACCTGCTAGTTGGTAAAAACAACAGTACACTTGCAAAGTTCTGAGAAGTATCTATTCACTCGTGCGCAGAAGCAAGAGAAGCTCTATTAATTAAATGACATCTTGACCTTCATCTTCCTTCACAGTGTCTCCAAATCCCTTAATCTCTCTGAGAAGGAAGCTTCAATTCAAGGAATGTGAGATGACTCTAAATCCAATGAACTTAAAATTGAAGTATAGTTTTCCAGATAAAATAATGAAGTATTACTGCTTTTCTGGACACTGAACATTACTGAATCAGTAATATTCGTATTTCATTTTCTATGAAAAATAGTCTATTATGGGCAAGTTCCTTGCACCCTCTCTTCTATTGAACAAGTCCTTTAAATTTTAGAAAATGAAACTAACCATTTTTAAAAAGTCTTGAGAGACTGCTTACTTTTCAGTCATCAGAATCAAATGGAGTGTGTCAAGAACCTTCACTCTATTAAGTAAATAAATGATAAAATTGCTAGTATTGCCAAGGTAACAAAAAAGATCACTCCTGGAAGACATTATAGTACATGTTCTAATTCATCCATAGACTAATAAGGAAAAAAGGCTATTTTAAGGTTAATTCCAAGCTAGGAGAAAATGCAAGAAACTACATATCTTATATTTTGACTGCACTGGGTTTAATGTTGCAAATCGTCTTTTAGCTGGGTCAAATCTATCATAAGAATTACTCAGGGATTTAAGTAAAATGAGTTCCAAACTTTTATCTGTGTTTTGATCTCAGGTATAATTCCTAGTAGAAACCTAATCTAAATAAAAGCACAGTCTGATTAATCAGTGTCTCATTAGTTTGTGTAAGTTAACATATCTACTTTTATATTATCAAAAATAGCAGCCTTCTATGATTGTTTAGTATTGACTCTAGATATTTGACATCTTATAAGAGGAAGGGTGCATATCATAAGCATTTTATGGAATATTTCTCTATCCTCATCTATTGCTTATTTTCTGACAGAAAGATAGTGTCTTAAAAATTTGGTATATACAATACTTCAACAAAATTAAATTTTACCATAGAAGCCTGTTGTCATTTATGCCTTCTGCTGCTCTTAGGACATTTTTCACACTACTTGGTCAGTACAGCTAATCTGTAGTGCTGAATAGAACCATAATAAGGAACAACTACATTTAAGCTGATGGATTTTCTCACAGTTAATTTTAAGGCAAGAAAAAAAATGCAGTAGTAGTTCATATCAAATACATGTAATGAAACTGCTGCTGTTGCTTGGCAACCTGGATCAGACTTTTGGGAGAACAATAAATAACTACAGTGATCTGTAGGGGTTTGCCTATAACACAAAGATGTAGCTCATATTCCTTGACAAGTTGGTTTACTCACTATGAGAGTTCTATCTGTGTGTCTTTTCATGATTAAAAGTTTAAATTTATCTGTTTAGATGGTTGATAATGTTCATTTTATCTTTTCTCAATTTATATTGGCAAGCAAGTGACCTTCAGGTGAATCTGTTGAGTAGATCTTCCGTCCAGCTTCCAATAGGTCTTTGAAGGTTTCTTGGAGGACCTTCATTTGCTCATTCAAGAAGTAACTAACTTTAAGCCACTGCTGCTGGGGAGACTTTTTCAGAACAGTGTCTCTTAATGGCAGTGTAAAGAGTTGTGTTTGCTTCTACATTTCTGACATTGATAGGTCAAATGCCCAAATCCAAATCTCTCTGTTTTCTGTCCTGTGAGGACCAAAGGCCATGATGAGGTGCAGATTTGGAGGTCTGCAGAGAGCTATAAATAAGAAGACCTGCATCATTATTAAACTTAAACCAACACACGAGCTCACCTTCGGTATGAATGGCTGGAGTACTTTTGCCTGGTCTATGTGGCACATATTTTTGTAGTTTCTGACCTCCCCAGTATGAAAGAACCTGCAGCTTGTTTGCTGCAAAATTTAATCGGAGCGGTAGACAGTGTAAACCTAGGCTTCTTAGGCAGCATTTATAGCTGTTCCTCAAGAACAGCAGCATGACCTTAACAGCTGAGTCAAGACTGTGACCTGAACATTTTTCCTGACCTGGGACTCAACCATCAGCATAGATACAACTTTTCTTGTAAGGTGAACTACTTCAGAGTTTTGGAAAAAGAAAAAAACCTTGCTTTCAGCCAAAATTATAAAACATTTATTGGAATAACTGCTTTCTACACAGATGCTCCATTGCCTTCTGTTTCCAGTTAATGTGCTGATAAAGTATCCTCTTCCCTGAAGTGGCAGTAGATCATTTCATTACAGATTAACCTTGTGTCTGTAATTGGTTTTGTCATGTATGATGTAATGGTGTTTACATTAGAGGTCTGAACTTCACTGAACATATGGAGGAATTTTCTTTAAAAATTTTTCTTTAAAAATTTTATTTAAGAAGAACCTAACTCCCTCTAGACCAAGTTCGCATCATCAGTGCAACAGAAGCTTAGCATACAGAGGGGAAAAAAAGGATCGTGGTGCAAACTTTTTTTTCTGATTGAAGTTCAATTCTGTAATCAAGTGTAGCCTACTCAGAGTCAGTGTCTATCATAAAGATTTTCACCTATTTTATCATTGAAAAGAGCCAGCATGAATGGTACTTTTCTACCTCTAGGTACACACTAACTTTGTTTTTCCTTTGTTTATAGATAAGAGTGTTGTTTATAGAAATGTATTGGTTCTCTCAAAACCTTCCCTTTCAATTTCCACCTTTAAGCTACTGTCTAAGGTTCCAACTACTGTGTTTTCAAGAAAGGTCTTTAAAAAGGAGTAAGAATATGACACCACAATCATGAAAAGAGGATAATTCATTTACAACCTCCAGCTATAAAGACTTCCTTTAAAAGAATTTCCTCAACAGGTTAATGTTCCCATCCTGTGGACAGGTTATCTAATGATAAAGGACAAGAGCTTAAATAACACTTTCTTTTCTCTTAGGCACTAAGACAAAACTCACTTACTTACAAGACTAAATATGCTTCAAAGGGATTAAAACCAGACACAAAAGTGTAAAACACTACAGAATAAGCCAGAGAGTGTTTTATTATCTTTTTCTTCCACCTGCCTACAGTGGATTAATAAATCTAACACCATTTGATTTAACTGTCTGTGCAGAAGAGTATGAAACTAAAGGAAGCCATAAAACAGTAAGCAAAAATTCTAAGTGTTTCTAGTTATTCTGACACATACCTAGATGTCCCACATATCATTAGTGCATGAATAAGACACTGATGGATATGCTGCAACAAAAACCTTTCTTTTCCATTTAATACTCTTACTGCAAAAGTGTTTTCCATTAATGGGCTCATATAGACTGTGATTTCACAGAAATTTCTTATGGTTGTTTACAAGAAAGGAACTGTTGATGGGATTGCAAGGGAATTTCAAAATTAGTTTGTATGTACTAATACCAAATAATACACTTAGATTTTATTATCTTCCTGGAGTTCACTCTACCTTTAGTCCCTCATTTAACATGATATCACTGAGCTGTAATACTGCTTCACATATGAGAGGTTGAGCATTTTAACTGTTTTAGTGGTCTTAAAGTGATGATACTTGTAATGGAGAACCAGCAAAAGCCTTTTGATGCTTAACACCTATAAACCTGTCAACGTAGATCATGGAAAATTTATTATAACCATGAACACTTTCTTCTTCAAATTGAGATAAGCAGGTAAACCTTTTATGGCAATTTGAGAGGCATTTAATGGTGTGAATTGCTATTCAGAAGCTTTTATACATGTGATAAGTCAAAATAATACTTGAGCTTAAGAAGGTGACAAACATTAGCTAATATATCTGTCACTTCATAGGCTTTACCAAGTGTTAATGAAAATGGCATTGGAGGACTTATCATAAAACAAAAACAACACAAAATATAAAACAGCTACCTTATGCTATCATTTTAAAACATCACATTTAAATGATATATTAGTTAAAATATTACAGTGCATGGAAGAAAAACAAAAAACCAAACAAAACCCCAAAGAAACAAATTAACAACCTAAAACAAAGAGATTAAAAAAACAAGGAAAGTAAAATCTGCAGATGAACCTTCTTTATTATTTGTTAATGGCAGTACCTTCCACTAATTGATATACCTTTTACTTTCTCTAAAGAAGATAAAATACTACCCACTACTTATTAATTTGTTAATTCAGTCAACACCTGTCCCACTACTAGGAAAGTGTTTTCCATCCAGAACCTTTTATATATTTTATAAAGTTGCTAACAGATTTAAAAATATATACCTAATCAAGTAGTGATCCACCTCTTTACAGGTGTAAAGATTTTCAGAATACCTTTCGGGTGTTTTGTGTTTTTGAGCTTAAATATTAAAATGGACAAAAGTATCAGCAATGTTAGACTTCTTTAGCTTAGATTTTACAACAGTGACTCTCTAGTGCTTCTAACTTGGGCAAACATAGAGGTAAACTTTTGGTGCTCAATTTTTTGGAAATTAAGTACTCATGTTCTCTTCAGATGGGCTGAGAGATGCAGAAGAAACCCCAGTACATTGAAACAAATGGAAATAACTAAAATGAAATACTCAGGAAACATCCAAGCAAAGTAGGTATGTACTCAAAAAAGGTGTGGAATTGTCCTAAGGAACACTGGTTAACTTTGGATTCATGGAGGTTACATCTGGCCAAAACAGAAAGAATAGATTGACTGGATCTGCTGGATCAATTAGACAGGGGAGGCTTACAAGGCCATGACCTTTTACTCATTGCCAATTGGTGCAAGCTCTATTTCATGTGATAAATGACATTGATACATTACAAACTTTAATGTAATTATAGATGTAAATTGCGTATCAGTAACTAAAAGCACACCTGTCAGTTTATTTCTACCCACTATCTTCGAAATTCACACTAAAATACAGCAAATATATGTATTTTTAAAAAGGTGATAGTTCCCTGCATACAGTTTTCAAATGTGCAGCTAGCATAAGACTAATAGTTCTTAGGTAACAAATCAGAATATCAGATATCTGTTCATAGTTCTGTGAGAGCTCTTGCTTGTCCTATGAACAGAATAAACTAGTGTTTCATTTGACATCTCCTTAGTCAATGGAATTGAACTCTTGGTCAGTTGAATAGCTTCACTGACAGTACAAAACACATTTCATTTACCTGAAACAGTTAGAAACACCTAAATTTACTTTTCAAAATTGAACTCAATCCCAGTCCATGAATCTCGGTCTATGAATTCTTTCATTTTATTTCTAGACATCCCAAGAAAAATTGCAGAGGGCACATAGTTTAGACTTTAAGTATAATTAAATATTAAACTGAAAATCCTTTGAACAGAAACCTGTTTTTTGTTTGGAATGTCTTTTTATTAGATGTTGATGGCACAAAATGTGATCTCTGTTCATATGCATAAAGCTACTCCATAAACAGATTTTTAGAATACAGAAATGAAAACCATAAGCATTTCAGTGAAGAGAGATCTACAAAAATTGCATTCAAGAGTTGTCAGCCTTCGTAGGTATTCTTTAGTAATTCTCAGAGCTAAAATATCTTTTCATACTGAAATAGAAAACAGATTAAATCTCAATATAGCAGGTCTACAAGTCATGCAAATGGATTGGCTCTGTACAGTGCATCATGAGTGTAGTAGCAAGAATACCACTGATGTTTTAAAGCTATACAGGGAACTGAATCATTTTCTCTGTTTATGACTTGTCAGCTAAAATTACATATCCTGCAGGGGTCTTGTAAGAACACTCAGGTCTGGGTAACAGTAGAAAAGTTTCCAAAGTTTCCATTTCTGACCTGTTATTTCTGAATATTTTAAATCAGAAATGTTTTTGAAATAGAGACAATACAGAAAGGCTGAATTCTATTTGGAAGCCTTTGTTTAGTTTCTGTACTTAGTTCTTCTCAGTGATGATGTACCATTAAAATTCAGCATTTGTAATAATTGACATCTAAGGCTATCAATGTTCCCCCCTCAGTGTTTTTCAGTGACATCCACACCGGGTCCATCATATTTCCATACAATTTAACCAATAATGTGCTCAGAATTTTCCATTTACATCAGGTAACTCAGCAGCATCCTAAAATGTCATAGGCTCAATATCCGGTTTTACTAGATCTCGTAGTTGACTACGATTTGCTTAAAAATACAGAACTAAATCCAACTTACATAAAACTAAAAAAATAGGCTCCATTATACACTTAAGACAAACTCTTTCAGGTAAAAGCCTCATGAATCTAATTGAATTATTCACAGTTAGACAGGAATGATATACAAAACTAACATCAAGCCTACCCTCCCAATTTCTGCACGGATCATGTGGAGCAGCAGTTCATAGAGTTTTCTCCTTCTTTCATTTGATGGTACAAACTTGTTCTGTCTTAGTGAAAAACTGTCAGCCTTAGTAATTATGTGATCAATACTCAGGGGTAAATAAATGCAATTTCATGGAAGACTGTGTGCAAAACAACATCACAGAAATGAAACTACAACCCAAAATGAACGTAGGCAGAGAAGAAAAATTAATCTCGTAAAGCTGACATTAGTTCACAGAATCACAGAATATTCTGAGTTGGAAGAGACCCACAGCATCATCAAGTCCAGCTCGTAAGTGAATAATCCATGAATGGATCAAACCTAAAACCTTGGTTTATTAGCACCATGCTCTAACCAACTGAACTAAGTCGAGGAATTTTCTGTTCTCAGTGTTAAAAACCACAACTGATAATTACAAAGTGGGCCACATCCTATCCTTCTCACTATTGCTAATGTTGTTTCATGGCCTTTTTTTTTTTTTCCCCTGTTTTAGAAGACAAATCCTCTTTTACTACACTAAATGAGCTTATGGAAAGCATGAAGAGACAAGGCCTCTGAGATAACTAATTAATATCAGTGTTATAGAATATACTGCTTCAGGAGGTGGACTGAAAGGTTAATTAAAAGAGAGTGTAACAGAAAGCTCTTAGAACTGCATCAGGATGCAGTGTTGTAAACAACAATAAAGCACTGCTGCCAGTATACAGTAGTTTACAGACCTCTCAGGTGCCATGAGGAGCATGTAGGTGCAGAATCGTCATAGTTATAAAGTGTACCATTTCCCTACCCAAGCCCTACTGCTGGAGATAAAAAGAAATCCAAATTTTCCTTCATTGCTTAATCCATGATTTGTTTCAATAATCATATTTGTCAGTAAATTTAAATGCTTAGAAGCAACAGGTTGAATTGCTTATAATAGCGGCAACTTTCCTTCACCCATCACAGTTTGCATGTTGAATGCCAGTCTTTCTATAGCCACTCACATGTATCAGAAGAACTAGAAAAATAAATCATAATTGACAGGTGAGCAAAGGAATAAAATATCAGCTGGGCTATCTCTCACAATGTTAGTGCCCTGAAAAGAGAATGTATGGCAAAATTATCCTCTCATGTACACATATCATTTTTATTAGACAAAGATAATTTTCCTGTGGAAGTTAAATATTGCTTTAAACATGGTCATTATGATGATGATGGATTGTGAGGAAAAGTACAGTTCTTGGAGTGACGAAGGAGGAGGAAATCAAAATCTACCATCGTTATGTACGCAATTTTTCTGTTGAGCCTGAAGGATTTCTTTACAGAATGATGCCCAAATGCACAAGAGGGGAAAAAAAAAATCCATTTTGTTTCAGTATGAATGGTCCAGCTCAGTAGTACCTTTTTCTTGATAACATTGTGCTTTAAAGCCGTATCAACAAATGTCAGGTTATTGTCATGACCAGGATACAGAGTGAGGAACCAATAAACCATACCCTTCCTTCTTGGAAATCTCACTTTTCTTTCCCTGTCCTAAGTTTGCTGATCTCTTGTACACTCTGACACATTTACTGTCAGCTCTATGGGGAAATGGACCGTGTTTCCACTTTTCTGTAAAATGCCAATCTCACTTAAGAAACTGCACAGGTTATAGGAAAAAGAAAGAAAAAAATTCACTCTGTCATTTCAGTTAATGGAGTTGTATCCTCAAAGTTTCACACTTTAAGGTGTTGCAGCTGGAACCTAAAGCAACCAACAGCACAGTGGGTCCTTTCTCAATTTTCTTGCCCTTTGTGAGCCTTACAGTTTTGTAGGCAGTGTTAAAGAAACCAAATATATGGGAAAGGGATTTAGAAAGAGAAGGAATTGTACCCTCTCCTACAGTGTATCCTGTTTCAAAGTATTTTAGTTTTGTGTTTGTTGTTTTTTTTAATTAAAAAAAAAAACCACAACCAATCAAACAAAACCCAAATACCTAAAAAAATAACAATACAAGTTTCTGCAGAGAGCAGGGGTATAGTTTGTCTTTTATTAATCACTTCATTATGATATCTGTACTTCTAGTTTAACTATTTTTTCTTAGCAATTTTTGTATACTACTTAAACATTCACTATCTCGACCTATATAAATGCTTTCCTCCAGCTAAATGCTGGAATTATTGCATCTCCATCTTTCCATGGTTTACAGAAATTCGCAAATCACAGCTCTGCCCAGTCTAGCCCCCCTCCCAGCTGTGCCATGATTTCAACAAAGTGTAAAAATCACAAAGATCAGATTGGGAATGAATCCACAGCAACTCTTTTATCCAGCCCCTGGACTTCTTACCAAGCTTAGAGATTTACAAATCATCTGTGAGTCTTGCAAAATGACTGTTTTTTCCAAGTTTGAGTTTGCAAAATTTTCCCACAGAAACTTCTATTCTTATTTTTCCCCACTAAATGTTTTTTCTCTTACCTAAGCCCCACTAATTAAGGAATTTTTTGTGTGACTGTAGCTGGACATCATAGTTACAGGAGACAATAAGGCAGAAGACTTTACAAACACACATGAATCTCATGATTGCATCCTTGAATGAAGAAAAGATAGAAGCAATCACATGAGAAGCACAATATATTAAGTCTTAAATTCAGCAAACCCAAAGGTGGAGTTAAGCATAGGTGCTTTCAGTCTGCATTCTTGATCTACCTTTCAACTGAAATAACTCTGAAAACAGTAGTCTCATTCAGGGGGAATGCTGTATGTTTATAGAAGTACCAGTAATCACTGTAGCATCAAAAAACTTTGGATCCCCAAAACCATACCTTTTGGACACACAGAGGGAGTTAGGCATGCCTGTATGTCGAAAGGTTCTGGCCATTGATGACAACAAAGTTGAACTGAACTGATGTTCATCTGATGCATCTCATGTTTTACATATTATTTATGGCACAGGGTCAGATCACCTGTTTCCTTTGCTTTTACAATGTGACAAAGACTGACTACTGCAAGGATCTATTCTGCCTCACCAATCATTGTAACCCACTAATGGTTTTTTTAGAAAGCACTGCAAAAAATCAAAAGTACGTTAGAGAAATCTAAGTAGGATTTATGCTGAGGATATGAAAAATCTGCAGTAACAACACCATTTCCTTTTTTCCTGTGTTGAGAAAACTTAACAAATCACCATGGGTGATGCTTTTGTCAAGACAAATACACAAACAGTTTATAAGAGCTCTTGTGAAAAGTTCTGGATTTTTTTTTTTTTAGAGTTTCTAGTTTTAAAAGGAAGATCCTCTGGGTAAGACAAGACATAGTCAAATGCAGCTTACATCCTTACAAATTATTTAACCTTACAAAATATTTAACGGCACTAATGTTAGTGAAATCTATTTACATGGATGCAGAGGATCTGAGGTGCAACAGTTCTGTGTTTGTGCTGAGCTGCTGGCCAAAGCTCAGTGCTTACACCGGCCAGAGTTGTCTTCTCCTATGCTCAATAATTCCTGCTCATCAGGCATCCCTCAGCAGAGGGATAGGTCTCGGTTAATAGTCTTTCTTTGGTCCACTTATTAGATGAATGTATAAGTGGTATGCTGTGTAGTGTTCCTTTCTCCTCTCCTTGTGGCAAAAGGGTTCCATGTTTTCTATCTTGTAACTTTTTTTTCCCCAAAAAAAGTGGGAGAAAATAACTATTTACATATTAAAAAATCCAAAGGAATTAAGAACAGGAGCTGATTAACCTCAGTCCTCTTGGGCTTTATCATAAATAGGTTCCCACAGAGGAAGATCCATTAATAATATGATGTTCTGACAACTTCTGGACATCCTGAAAGTTAAAAACAGAAAAATGTCTCTGTTCTCAGCCTGCAGAAAACAAGGTTCTGGGGAGATCTTAATGAGGCTTTTCGATACTTAAAGGGGACTTCTAAGAAAGATGGGGACAAACTTTTTAATAGGGGTTGTAGCAATAGGACAAGAAGAAATGGTTTGAAACTAAAAGACGGCAGATTCAGACTAAACATAAGGAATAATTTTTTTTACAATGATGGTGGTGAAATGCTGGAACACCCAGAGAGGTGGTATATGTCCCACCGCTGGAAACATTTAATATTGGGTTGGATGGGCCTCTGAGCATCCTGATCTAGTGGAAGATGTCCCTGATCATTAAAGGGGGATTAGAAGACCTTTAAAGGTTTCTTCCAACCCAAACTATTCAAATATTGATTCTATGATTCTATTCTGTTCTGTCACTTCAGTAATGGAACTGGGTATGTATCACAGCCATCTGTACAAGAAATACTGATTTCCTATACATTTTCTTTGTAACAGTAGTTGCAAGAAGAGTCATAGACTCATCAGCTGCGGTGAAAAAAAAACAGAAAGGATTTTTGTAGTGTTTTCCTTCTAAGCCCTTTCCTTTGATAAAGAGATATGTAATAACGAGTTACTGTATTGTATATTTCTATTACCAGATCTGAAAGCTTTTTTCTGGTACGATCTAGTATAGTAAGCACCCGTTCTAGAGATGGAGAAACGGACATATGCTAAAATTACTTTTATGAAGTCAACGCATCAGAAGCAGGGACTGAAAACAGAAACAAGATGGAAAAAATTGATACTTTCACTGAAAAATGATTGATATGATCTCTTCTGAGAACCTTAGTAATTCAGTTGAATTATTGCCTTGTACGTTTTAGGATTTCACTTGACAGTCCTCAGATATCATAATCTGTATGTGGATCCATTCATCCACTCCTCTTTTTCCTATGAAACATGACACATCTAAGAGTGTATTCAATCACACTCCTACCCCAGCCAACAGTACAGCCCTTGAGACTACAACCAGAATTTTTTCAAAGAAAACAAATAAAAAAGAAAAAAAATATTGCACTACCAGACATCATGAATTTATACTTATTTTCTGTGCAATTCTTGTGGAATAGACTGTATTGTCTAGTTTTACTCTGTTTTTTAAATAAATCTTTATGGAAATCTAATATCTCTGTGGGTTGTTAAAATCCCTAGGAAAAGATTATCAACTGTTGAAACATACAACCACAAACTCCAGACTTTTTTCCTTTGTAGTTATAAATGTTGTACTTTAAAAAAAAAAAAAAAAAAAAATCAAAAATACTATAGGTGTTATTTTCTGAGTTTAAATATTGAATATTCATGAAAAATCAGTAAACGTAGAAATATTCGGATTTGTTAGCAGGAAGGCTTTTTTGGCTAGAATTAATTAAATTAATGCAAACATGAAAAATACATAGCTAATCCATAAATAGTACTTAAAGACAAGCCTAGCAGTAAAATAATGCACATTAATCAAGATTTAGTGAAAAAGAATTAAGAATTGAGTGAATCATACAAGGTCGTGTTAATGAACGTGTTGATTACAGCTCAGGGATCATAAGAAGTCTTCTGAACTAGTAATGATATACAACCTGTGCTCATACTAAACAGCTAAAAAACAGAACTGACCATCAAACATGTTTTAAATTTGTTCTCCATATAGACTGCAGCTGAAGAAAGAGTGAAAATTATAGCACTGAACTATAAAATTACCAAGAAGTAATTAACCATTCCTAATGTAGATCTGCTGTGTCACAAAATTAAAAATAAAGAAAACAACTGGCATTTTTCCCTGGAAAATATAATGTGTAGTTTACCCTCTTGAG
Source organism: Corapipo altera (assembly GCF_003945725.1). NCBI lineage: Eukaryota > Metazoa > Chordata > Aves > Passeriformes > Pipridae > Corapipo > Corapipo altera. The sequence continues at coordinate 3,263,491 of NW_020884890.1, forward strand.
AGGTAAAGGTGGATTTGTAAATTCTGGAAGGAAAAAAAAAATTAGTTAATACTATTAAATTATTTAACACATCAGCAAAGGAGCTTTCTATAGCTTATGAGCAAATATTAGTATCTAAAATGAAAGGGCGTTGGAGAGAATGGAAGCAGCTAAAAAAAACCACTTTACTCAAAATAGTCAAGTGTCCGTCATACTAACTTTTTCAATTACTTCAATTTTTACCTGCTCAGAACCTGCAGTTGTGATGGACTCTGCAGATGTATTTGCACTCCCTAGCTCTTGGTATATCATGCCCAGTAAAAAAATATAGGAAGATCTTCTGAGTGCCCGATAATATCAGCCTCAAACCCAACTATTTTGATATTGAGATTCTGTTATTATAAGGAAAAATTGCTATGCATTTCATATTCTCCTTATCAGATATTTTTACTCATGCCTTTTAATAATAAGTTCTTTGGATTGTAAATGTCATGGTAGTCATAGGCATTTATAGCCTCAAGAGGAAAAAAGAAAAAAGGAAAAAGAAGAAAGAGAGAACATGGATAAAGCTTTTAAATATCAAATGTCTTAACTACCAGGCTCCTATTTTCCTGAAGGCTAGAAGGATAGAGAAACGTTAGCATGGGCTAACACCCATACGGCCTGGCAACCTTTAAGGACAGTTAAAGCTAAGCATAAGAAATGAAGCTTTAAATATGTTGGCAGGATTTTACAGGCATCTTAATGTATCAAAAAATTGTCATCTGTCATCAAATTTATCTGCTGACTACTTTAGCATCTTTAGACCAGACACAAAGTATGTCATTAATACCTATTGCTAATATTATTTTTATAGATCTTGGTGTTTCATGGAAGAAGGGTTTCTGGTAACTTTTCACATGTATGAAAACACACTCAGCATTATTAATTGGTCCTGACACAAGCAATATATTTGCTGTATATAACTGAGCAAAAAGCCTTACTCAGTGCAAAGTTTTCATCAAATTATCTACCAGTGAAAGCTGACAAGCTGATTGAAAATGTCAGGGGAAGGTGATATATAACAACACAATTTTCATTGCACAAAGCAGTATTTTTAGTCCCTACAATTTGTACTGAAATTCGTTATTCTTCTCCATTATGGGTAAAGGGTAAACTCTGTAAGTGCCCAAGTCTGTGACTTCTCTAATTTTAAATCTAGCTCAAATGACTGCTTTCTGCAGGGAGATGACTAAATGATAAACGGCCACCCACCAGGCATTTGTCCCCTGTTCACATTCAAGGAAAGTTATCAAGAATTAAACTCTGTGCAGCCATTACACTGGTAGGAATATTAAAGTGGGGACTGAGCTACATTAGATACCGCATAATGAATACTGTTACATTGCAGTCGGTCTAGAATTGATGTCACGGGACAGATGTTTGTGTCACAAACACAGAGAGTTTCAGCACTGTAATTCAGTACTTGCTCTTGGTTGAACATTTCTTGACACAACATAATCACCTGCCATCCCTGTGGCCTCCTCGTGGGAATCCAAACAGGCTGGTTTTTTTTTATCGCAGCAGGAATTTATTGAACTGCCTGGACACACCTGTGCACAAAATGATCTAGCAATATTCATTATATGTACTCAAATGAGAAAATTATACTAACAGTTGATGGGAATGCACAAAACCATTTGAAAAAGCTGTTACATGTAAGATTTATTTTTTAAAAGTTAAAGTAGCCAAGTGGTAAATTCAAATTGGTAAAATTAAATAATTCATAGAATCTTACAATATCCTGAGTTGGAAGGGACTCAAGCATCACCAAAGTCCAGCTCCCGGCCCTGCACGGGACAGCACCAAGAATCACACCATGTACCTAAGAGTATTGTCCAAACACTTGAACTCTGGCAACCTTGGTGCTGTGAGTACTTACTTCCCCTATTCCAGTGCCCAACCACACTCTGGGTGAAGAACCTTTTTCTAATATCCAACCTAAACCTACCCTGACACAACTTCATGCCATTCCCTTGGATCCTGTCACTGCTCACCAGAGAGAAGAGACTAGTACCTGCCCCTCTGCTTTCCCTCAGTCTCCTCTTCTCCAGACTGAACATGCCAAGTAACCTCAGCTGCTCTTCAAACGACTTCACCTTTAGGTCCTTCACCATTTTCATATTCCTCCTTCAGATGCTGATCATTCACTGATCTTTTGTTAGTTTTGGGGGTTGCTTTTATTGATTATTATTACTATTACTACTATTATTATTATTATTAACTATATTTATAACTACGTGTTAGAAAAAATTCAGATCAAAGAATTTCAGCCAAGTCTTTTCTTTAAATAATATTTCCCATTGTACAGGCAATGAAGCACATACGTGAATCCTCTACCTGACAAGAAATGTCTAGGTACAATAGCTATCTTAAATTTAAAATAAATAATTTTTTAAAAATTCAAAATATTATTTTAAAGTAATTTTAATTATTTTCTTCTTTAGTTCAAAGAGTAAGTTATGTGTAGTATTTGCATTAAACTGTCATTATAATAAGCATGTACTGAAACAATGAAAGTAACATTTTTGACTCTACAGCACTTTTCAGGGGATAATCCACTAAAGCTATGTGGCCGCAGAGGATAAAGAAATATCATCCCCAAGGTCACACAGAAAACAAGTCCTGTACCTAACTTTTAGTTCAGTGAACACTTTGGTAGACTGTATATGAAAAAAGTTCCCAGGCCTCACTTAGAAGCAAGAAAGTTTAGAGGTCACAGCATACAGTGACAAAGGTCTTCAGTCATGTATACCTCTATATTTTCCTTTAGCAGAACGTGCATTTTTATTCTCAAGTTCCTCATTTCCAATGCAAAGTGAACTGAGATATGTTTGTTACTCAACTGCAAAAACAAAAATGTTTTTGTGTGAATCATACCAAGGGAAAAAACAAGCTTGTTACTTTCTCTCCTCTAGTCCTTCTATATTTCAGGGTTGAGACAATTCAGGAAAAGCATATACAAGCCAAGATTAGCAGCACACACAAAACACATTCAGTAATTATTAGAAAGAAAATAAACCCACAAAAGTATTACTCACACTAGGAGTAAACTGCAGCAAATTCTTTAGAAACCAATAAATTCCCATTAGAAACTAAAAATTGTTTTAGCAAGAAACAGAACGACCTGTCTTCTCTCTCCAGGGTAAGAGAACATCAAGAACCAAAACTGTTATTGAAAACTTGCACTTGGGTCTCCTGGCTTGAAAGTGTGAATTTAAAAGCGTGTTTTCCACTGGATGATCACACAGTCTAGATGGGATCTTTACAGACCCTTTTCTTGACACCTCTTCAATGCTAACAGCTTTATTTGGTCATTTCATAGGAAGACTGGGACTCAAACTGTTGTATACAGGCTCTATACCAAAGTAGATCATTTACATATATAAAAAAACCTCTGCCCAAAGCACTGAATAGCAGGGCAAAAACTAAGAATGTGTAACTTTTTCTCTTGCAGAGGTAGAACTGAAGAGTCCTGCATAGGTAGACAGCGGTCATCTAGTGACTGAAATCCGCATGACAGGGACCAGCAAATCCATCTCAGGAATAGCAAGACATCACTTTAACTCACCAGATACTCACCATGCTTTACTTATATAGAAAAAAAAGCCCCACTGAAGCACGAAATGGAAATTTGGTTTAGGTTTTTGTGCAGCTCAAATACAGTGATGAAATATTTAAAACTCTTTAGAACTTCATGGAAATTTTATACCACATATGAAAATTCTCTAGTAGAAGTTTCTGGTCAGCTGAGACCTATAAGTGGACTTGAGTACTATGGCATTACATTAAATATTTGGTTGAAAGATTAGTTTGGTCCATTATAATGGATGGATTTGAATGAATCTGAGTAGAAATGAAGACTCCAGAACAGTAAAGTTCAAGATTTTTCCAAAATCTACAACACATTATTATTATTGAGATAGCTCATTTGCACAAAGCATTATTATTTAGAAGAATGTATCCTTTTTTCATTTATTTACAAAGTTTCTTCTTGAAAATTCTGAGGTGAACAAGTATCCTTGTCTTGCCAGGATAATAGCATGAGTAGATGGAGAAGCAGTACACCAGATCCACTCATATCTCTTCATGTTGTGTTTTGAAGTACTTTTACCACCAAAAAGAAAAAAGCTTTGCAGAATGCTGAAAAACACTGACCACATTTAGTTTTGTTTTTCTTATCCCATAGCATACATTATTGTTCCAGTCCCATCTGAAGTCTAATGAGAGTTGTACTTACCATTTTATTAAGCATGATTAAAAAAGAAAAAGAAGAAAAAAAGAGACCAGATAGGTATACTCCAAAAACAGATGGCTAAATTATATTGTAAATTCTGGGCCTGGTGGTGCATGATTATTCAAAAGTTTGTAAGAAAATTATTTCTTTGGTGGAAAGAGGTCAGGATCTGAAAGTCAACTTGTTACCTAATTAAGAAAAAGAACAATATCACTAGTAATAAAGATTCTGCAGGTCAAGCATTTCCTTGGGCAACTTCTATGGAAACTGACTATTCCCCAAATAGACTTTAAATTACATCTTGACAATTCTATTATCTTTAGTATGGTAGCATTTGAGGATGCAATTTGATGAGAAATCAGTTTGATAAAGGACACTGCAAATAAAACTGATTTCTGATGACTATATACAAAATAAAATATAATCTAATTCGATTTTAGATTGATGTTGATTATAAAACATCAGAGACCAATTTGTTAAAAGTCTGCCATTAATTTACATAGGAGCATATAAACAAGTAAACATAAAAGTAAGTTCAATGACTTTTTTAATTGTAGTCATTTCAGGACTGAACTACATATTGAGGGAAAAGAAGGGTTTCATATTTTCCTTCTCATTTATCCTTTGCTCTAAGTACTGGGCAAAGATTGCTTAAAGATATTGTTGCTCCTCAGTGGCAGACAGTGTTCTGAACAAGAGCTGTAAGGTACAGACAGATATTCACACAGGGGGTTACAATCTGTGACAGTTTTTAATCATCAGTATATTTTAATGATAATAGAAGAAGACAAATCTGGAAAAAGAGGAATGAAAAAACAAACCCACATAATTCTTAATTCCATTTTATGATTTCGTGTACCTGTAGAGATAGATGAACGTGAAGGAAGAATTGGTAGACAACCAAGAAACTAAGTCACAGCTAATTAAGAGAAGAAAAGAATGAGGTGTTCAAAAACTAAAGACTGCTGTCTAAGAACTGTAGACAAAATTTCTACCCATTAACATAAAAAGAAAAAGAGACCAGTGACTAGAAAAAGAAAGTAAGAAAATAAGATAACAAGTAAGAAAAATAATATTATGTGTCTGGAACAAAACGGAAGTCAGTTTAAAAGATTAATAACACAATGGTAGAAAGTTTCAAAGACAAACTCTCTAGGGCAAGTGGTAATTCAGCAGCTTCTGTTCTCTATCTTGGAATTCTCTGGCAAAAACTGTTATGCATCATTTAAGAGACCTTTTTTGCTCTCTCTGGGTTCACTGGAAAACCAATCAGTATACTGTTTGTGCTATCTCTCTCTTAGTATGATTTTCTGTCAAGACATGAACTTTCAATGAAAATGACAACTTTAAAAATTGTAAAAGATAAATTAATGTTAACTTATGAATTGTCTTTTTCCAATTTTTGTTTACCATGGGTATTTTTGGGACTTGATTGACAGTATTATCTGAAATTCTGAAGTTCCATAATAAGTCTAAAGACTATTTTGATGATCTCACTAACTTATTAATTTGCTTATAGAGCTAAAACTATATAGTCAAGTGAAATCACTGTTTCTCAGTAAAAATTTGCTTATTCTGTCTAAACTAAAAATCTATTACATATATATATGCGTGTGTATACATATACATATATATATACACGTGTCTCAAATCATACTAGTACATGGATAAAATGCATACAGTTACTGCATACATTCAAATTTCTAGGTTGAACAAAATAATCACAAGGCAGACCTTGACCATAAATATATAGACTTTCTTGATCTCTCCAAATATAAAACATAAAAGAGAAAGATATAGCAAACAAATCAACTGAAAAATAATAAAAAAAAAGAGAGAGAGAGTTTGAGGAGACAATACTTTCAGTATTGTCCTTACTACAAATTGAAATTGGAAACACTAGTTTCTGTGGCAGTTTTACAAGTATCTTGTATAGACCAAGTTTTGTTCCATTACCTATCCCTCACCCCAAGAATTTGGCTGATACACAGTTTAACAGGAATTGTTCATGAAAAGGATGATACAGCAGTTAGGTTGCTTGTTGCAGCTACCTGAAATGATTTTGGACCTGTGGTAAAATGGAGAAGCTATTACCAGTCACAGACCAGTAAACTGTAGGAACCAGCAACTGCAGAGTCAATATTCTGAACATGGTGCTGTTTCTCATATAACCAGCTATTGGGGTCATATAATTAAAAAAGAAAGCCTTCAGCAGGTAGGTCACTATATGTTCAGAATTTCCAGCTAACAGAAGCCATTACAGAGAGCTTTACAAGGATGTTTGTGGGGTTTTCTCAAAGCAACAGTATGCATTAGGAAGTCTAAAAAGTAATGGCCAACACATTTATTAATAACCATTACATTCTGAAAGTGCTTTCCTCTCCTAAAACAAAGAAGGAAACACATTGCATTGTCACAAGAGGCTATAAAACTGTCTATAAACCAAGCATCACAAAAAACATAGAAGTTATGTACACTGCTTATAGTTCTATCATTACCTTTTACTGTGATTGACTGCTCATCTCTTTTACCAACACATCTTTTAAGAACATTTCTATTGATCAAAGTTTGTCTTTCATTTCCCTCTTCTAATGAAATGCCAGACCTTTTTTCTCTTCTTTCAAATTCTCTTATCATCATTGTCTCCTGGCTCTATCTCATTTCTCCCATGTACTTCTTGCATGTTAAATAGATTGATATTTTAAGGTGTTTATATAGTGATGATACTGCTTTACTGGTATTAAATGCTTTACTGTATCTAGTCCTTGAACAAAAGTCCATGTTTGCATTTCATTCCACAAAGCCCACAAGAGGTCAGGCATCAAAATCTGTTCTGAAAACTGATACAATGTAATTGTTAGGATAACCAGAGTATACTGGTACTTTTGATTTACTGCTGCTGAAGGTGGACTCCATCTGCCAGATCAGAAACTTGAAGTTCTTATTGAGAACTAGAAAGAGAGTAGCCAATGTTAGTGAGGACTCAAATCTTACTGATTGGTGCTAAGCTGTGAACACAAAACTGACTGTACCCAAGAGAGTACTTTTCTGCAGTGTGATAAGGACTAGCCATGCACCACAGAAAAAAAAAAAAAAAAAGGAACTTTAGGGTTTTGATTGATTTGAAAAAGAGGAGTACTGAGAAGTGGACCAATCTGAAAAAGCCTACACTGAAACACTTCTAAGGATGATCAGACACCTGATTCATGACTGGAGGACATACTTACATAAAACACAGCACAGCTTTGATCTAGTATGTTCCCGCTATCTTCCAGTGTCCAGACATTGTTCAATACTAGCTGTATTTATCTCTTTTTTAAAGAAGCTAGAAATGCTATAATTTCCTTCCCCAGCTTGTGTTCTGGTTTGAACATTTTCTCTTAGAACTTTCATTTGGGGGGTTGTGGAAGGTGGAAAGGAGACACAAACATTCTTTCTAGTTTGTTTTTCAGGGCAAGAAGTCAATTGTCCTAATTACAGTTTCTCATCCTATATAAAGGCTGCTTTTAATTACAACTATATACCTACATCAGTACTGAGTCTATGTTTCTTTGTATTCTGAGAGCTTAGATTTATATCCCACTCTTCCTGGGACATTGTCTTGCTCAAAATAAGGAATCTCATGCCTCTTCTGCCTCTAAGGAAGACCTGGAAATGATCAAGAGAGTGATCGAAAATAATGGTCTGATCATGAGAGTAAAAGATCAGAAGGCTCGACAGAGAAGAGCCTGATCCTGACAAGGAGTGTTTGATAAGTTGCCTAATGGTTACCTCTGGGAATTATATCCTATCCTTCTGAAAGCAAGAAAAAAAATATCTACACGTGTGTACATATAAAATTTACCTAGACTTATAATAGGAATAATGGTTAAGGAGAAATTTGATCACAAACGGTGAGATACCCAGCATAAAACAGTTACTTCTGCAGTGAATTATAATTTATACAGTGCAGTAAAAGTCACTGTGACAAAAAATAACCATGCACTTCCACTTTATTCTGGTTTTGAGATCAGATGCCCACTGTGACTCTTCAACCTTTCTGCTAAAAGCTCAAGTAACTCCCTCAAACCACAGAGCTACATTCCTCCCTTCAGTTTTAGCAAAGGCTTAAGTCATGATGGCTTAAATTACTGAACTGATGCTTTTAATACCAAGTAAACTGGAAATAGTGTAGAAGGCTTTTGCAATATTACATTACAGAACAATAAAATAGTAAATGTAAGTCCATCTGGATAAGTGTGAAGTAATGTTAGGCACTAAGAACATAGAGACAAGGAAATAGAAAGGTCTCATCACGCTCATGTACTGGTGATGTCCCCATACAATGAATACGGAGTGGTCTGGTCTCCCCATCTCCGTGTAGAGTAGGGGAGTGTAGGCAGTGTAGAACTGGAAAAACAAGAGAGAAGGATGATCACCTTCTCACTAAGAAGATTAGGAAGGATGGAAGAATAGTGTGGTGCTTAAACTTTATCACAATAGCCATTCAGCTTTCACTGGGACGTGCTCAAACTCTCTATAGGTTATTCATATTTATGATGCTATTAGCATTGACTGGAACATCCTTTGATCATGGACAAATGCTGCACACTAACTGATTAAGCTGTCTGTGTGCATTTTATTTGATTTCCTAATGCAAAACAAAAGATAAAACCACTAGATTGGAAAAGGGGTAAAGAAGAGGTGATGAAAGCCACTGGCATTTTCTTCTCAAGAGAACCCAACATAACAACACCATCAGGATTTGGAGGAGAATGGACATGAGAGTGACAGTAAAAGGACAAGAGAAACATATCACCACCATGCCTGTGCACACTACTGGTTCAGAGCCCCAGGTTTTTCTCAACAGAGCTGCAACCAAATCTCCCAGTGCACCATATTTTCCTGTTAGAGGTTCTAACAATAATTCAATTCCACTGTTCCTACTTCACATACAGCAGCACATTAAGCCCACTGGCAGCACTATTTCTTCCTAAGTTTATGTTTGTTTTAACTTCCCCATAACCTTGTACTCCAACTCCATCCTGAATAATCTACCTCTCTCTCAAACACATCCAGCCTATTTTACACATCTCTGTCTCCCTCCGTAATTTCACAGTGTTTATAGCAAAACCTCCTCAAGTTTAAGTCTTAATTTTGCATTACTTTTACGGTTATCAGTTTATTTCTCACGGTTTTATTCTCTTTTAAGAAAATAAGGATTTCCAGAAACCTCTTCTTCTGAAATGTTCCTGGACATGTGAGACCTTCCAGAACTCAGATATGATGCAGACTGACCACAACCATCTTTGTTGTCATCCTTCGAACACTCTCTAATAGAATTAATATCTTAAAAAAAACATGCACACAATATTCAAGGTGAGGCTGCCCCAGTGCAGAGCAGAGTGGGACAATCCCCTCCCTCAACTGGCTGGTGATGCTTTGCCTGATGCCCTCCAGGACACAGTTGGCCCTCCTGGCTGCCAGGGCACTGCTGACTCAGATTCAACTTGCCATTGACCAGGACCTTCAGGTCCCTTTCCACGGCACTGCTTTCCAGCATCTCATTCCCTAGTCTGTATGTACATCTGAGGTTGCCCCATCCCAGTTGGAGCTATAAGAACGGAAATTTGTTTCCCTCTTCCCTTGTAAGAAAAAAAAAGATAAAAATTTAGTCAGGATATATTAAAGGATTTTCCCTGTTCTTTGTTTTCTACTAAAAAGTAGACACTGCCTACAAATTAGGTCAAGTTACAAAGTCACAAACAACAAAAAAAACCCTTGCAACTTCATATTCTTTTTATAGAATTTTACTGTGTTTGCCAAACTATATAATTCACTGTCAACTAAGACTGACATAATCTTAATTCTTTCTCATTCATTTACCATATTTCAGCCAGTGACCTTGAAATATGAATAATTAAATCTCTTTGGAAATATGTAAACAATGGAAATGCAAAACAAAAAAAAATTAAAACTCATATCACTCACTGGTCAGTGTAAAGCAGGTATTGGCAACTGGTTGGCTGAACACTTTCAAGTGGTCTTGTTGTTTCTGTTCAAACTGAACATTACTCAAGTAGCACTCTCACAATATTATTTAAAAATTAATTGAATTGTGAGTTGCTCTATTCAGGTTCAGTCACTATGTTTTTTCAAAACAGCATGCATATGAGTGGATTTTTTCACAGTTTAGACAAATGACAGTTTATACTTTAAACCAAATATACAAACAGAATCTGAGTGTTTACACAAATATTCTTTGATCCTGTTCTACCATTATATCTACTGACTTTAGCAATCTACTGACACAAAGCTGATGGATATTAACGAAATAAAATATGAAGGTCCTTTCTCCTTGATCTCAAGGTCGCAGGATAGATATCAATCCTTCATAGCTCTGAAATTAACTGATGCATAGAGGGGGTTTTTGTTTGTTTTTTTGGGTTTTGTGGTTTGGTTTTTTTATTCTTTTGGTTGGTTGGTTTTTTGCTTTTGTTTTTGTTTGTTTGTTTGTTTGTTTGTTTGTGGTTTTTTTGTGTGTTTTGGTTTTTTCTTTTTTTTTTGGTTGAGTTTTTTTTATAGATCTTGACATTAACATTTCAATTTCAGTTTTGTTTGGTACTTAACAAACAGTTACATTTTGAAATATTGTTGCACAGAGAAAAGGTTGGCATTCTCTCGTGTCCTGATGCTAAAACGTACTTCAAAATGAAAGTCAGTTCAGCTGACTCTTGAAGGAAGATCATTTGTTTATTTGCAATAGGGGCATCATTTCATCAATATCAGAAAGCATGGGATTTTAAGACACACCATACTGTGAATAAATTGATTAACCTTTGATCAAACAGTTGTAGCAGAAGACAAAGAGATTCAAAGAGGAGAGAGAGTGAGAGAGAAGGGATAAAAACACTGAGTAAATTAGTGAGGAAGGGGAGTCTAAAAATCCTAGACTACTTTTCCTTTCCCTGTCACTTTATCCCCATTGTATCTGCCCCCAAAGCCCACTCATTCACTAGATTTAATTAATAAGTTGAGGTGCTGATAAAGCACTCACTACTTCTGACTTCAGAAACACCACTGAAGATATCCACTTGAGAAAATATATTGGCTCAATTCATAGCTTGTTTTAAGTCAAAACACTACCTATTTCTCATATTTCTCATTCGGTAAGATCCCAAGAATACTTAAAGTTCTGTATTTTGCAGTGTTTCCCCCAGTGATTGCTTACGTGAATAGCTTTTTTCACTTAAGTCAGTCAACATTTATCCTATTTCCCTGACACTTATTTTCCTTTTCCTCTCCATCTTCAAAAGAGTTCAACCAAAGTTTAGTGTGTTCAAAGATAGGTTTTTTAATGTAGAGAATAACTTTGTGATGACAGAGGCTTTATCTTGTTTATTCATAGTTTACCTTTAAAGGGATGACTCCCAGCAGCAACAAGGAAATACCCATCAGCTTTTGCCCTTCTACTACACTACCAGTGAGCAGAAACACTGCAAGCTGAGGATGGAGGAGAATGGTCCTGCTCCAGAAACCTACTCCATTGGGATAAACAGAGCAAAACATACTTCCAGAAAGGAGTTTGTAACAGGAACATGTATCTGAGAAAAGCAGGGAACAGTAACATCCCTTTAGTAATGACAGTAAGACTTTTTCTAAGGGACTCAGTAGACACTATACAGAGATTTTTGCTGTCAAACCTCTCCTCTGTTTTAAAGTACATAAGCTTTAAAGAGTGTAAAAATTCATAGTCCTTACATAAGTACAAACCTTAGTTTCAGAGAGACTGATATTAGAAGACCAAGCATTATACAATTATGCTTTCAAGTAGTCTGTCCTTTATTTCTCCAACCATAATACGACTTCACATAGAAAGATAACGAAGTCTTACATCTGTGTTACAACAACATCTCTAAGTTTACTGTGTCCTGATTAAAGATAAAAGAAAAATTAACAGTTACAAGAAAAAAAAGCCAAAATATTTCATGAAAACTATCCAAAAAGTTCTTCTTGCATAACCCATCTTATCTTTCCTGCTTCCTGTTCAAACAAGTTTTTCTTCTCCTGCCATTTCCCATGATTGTTGCAAGTCAGGAGTATTCCTAACTCAGCACTCCACTACAAGCCCCTGTTTGTTCTTATTACATCCCTCATCCACTTTTTCTCTAAGTCTCTACATTTTCTTTCACCAAAAAGCCAGGTCATGTTTCTTCATGTTGTTCCACATTTCAGCTTTCTTATTCTCTTCTCCATCAAGATTCCTGTGTAAACCTTTTTCCTTCTCTACATTTTCCACCTTCCCCCTACTCCTCCCTGCTGAAACCTCTAAAATCTGAAGGGACACACAGAAAAAAGACCACAAAACTTTGCAGTAGGTTTCAGAAATCAAAAACAAACAAAAAAAACCCAAAATCAAAAAGAAAATCCCTAAAAAATTTACAAAAAACCCTTTCTGGATCCAGAGGGACAGGAGCTATTGCTGAACACTTTCTTAGGGTTATAGAAGCACCTTCATGTTTTATGTTAAGACACTGCTAGCTTTCCCACATAATTCTAGTTTACCCATAAATATTCTTTCCACAAATAAAGACAAACAAAAAGCACCCCTGTGAAAAAAGTTTTTAAGAATTCGAGCATTCATGAAATATTAAAGATAAGAAAAATACAGAGCAAAGAAGTATTGCATACCAACACAAAGGTTCTTAAGAAGCTCTCAATAGCTCCTCACAAAAAAAAGGATTTCTTCTTAAAATATAATTCTATATAGCAGGTATTCAGCACCATATAAAACTGAGATATTTGCAAAGCCTAAAGCAGCATTTCTGTGTTGAGCGAAATGACCCATGATCTTAAAGGTCTTTTACAACCAAAATGATTCTATATTTCTATGATTTCAGTCAAAGTATTATTGCAATGTAACATTAAATTTAAGCCAAATTCAGTTGCTTTTTTACCTTTCTCATAGGTGTCAAACTTTAACAGTACCTCAAGAAATATGGTATAGTGTTGAACAAGATGATTAGTGCTTCCTACACTTTTCCTCAGCATGCACAAAGCCAATATCACAAACTACTGATACCTTCTCCCCATGGGAGATTTAGTAACCATGCTTTGCTACTGTATGGATCTAGAATTACTGGCATTCTGAGCACTTTCACATTCACACCTATTTAGGGGGTGAAACAAAGTCATTATTTTTGTAGATGTCTAGGCTTCAATTGCTCATACATTCAGCTAATTAGCCATTAGCTGGATTTTAAGCCATTTATTACCTTAAACTACTGAAACCTATGGCTTCTGTTTGTTGATGATTAGATTATAGAGATACTTCCCACTTGTCCTATGAAAGAAGTGAAACTGTTATAACCCAGAATATGCAATTAATGGACTCAGTTGACAAGTTAGAAAACACTGAAAATTTCAAAAAGTAATGCTCTTCAAAAGTTTAGAAAGAAAGATTAAAGAGTACGCCCTACAGTCTGGTGACTGAGTCTAGAGAAGGGAAGACTGAGATGGGATCTCATTAATGCATATAAACATCTCAAAGGCAGGTGCCAAGAGGATGGTGCCAGACTCTTTTAGGTGGTGCCCAGTGACAGGACGAGGACTGATGGCCATAAATGAAAACACAGGAAGTTTCACCTCAACATGAAGAAGAATGTCTTTACATTGAAGGTGTCAGAGCACTGGAAGAAGCTACCCAGGGAGGTTGTGGAGTGTCCCCCTCTGGAGACATTCAAAACCCACCTGGACATGTTTCTGTGTCACCTGCTGTAAGTGACCCTACCTTGGCTGGGGAGTTGGATGAAGTGATTTCCAGAGGTCCCTTACAACTCTAATAATTCTGTGATTTCATGATAAGCAGTAACACATTATGAAAAAAAACACAAAAGACAAACTGGAAGTCAGCAGCTTTTCAATACAAAACATAATAAAAAATCCAGGAAGAGTAAGAACACAGGAATCTGTCTTCTTAGGTTTGGACATTTTATTGGTTGTTTTTAAGAGGTGCATTTGCTTCTCATTTTCCAGAGTGATTTTGACAGAAATCTCCAAACCTTGAAGAATAGACTCATGTTTGACCTAGTAAGCTCTTTTCATCTCCAGTTCTGTAATCACGCTGAGGGAGTTCAAAGTGCTCATAATGATTTATGTAACAAGGTTTACTCACCTCAACTGTCAAGTACAATTTCAGAACAAATAATGAAACCACCATACCTACTGTGTATGTCAAACCTGACACTGATGATTATATCTTGTTGCTTATTTTTTAAAAAACTTAACTGGCATATTAAATTTATGACTTTAACTGACCAAACTTGCGTTGAAAATTTCCATGTGGTACAGTTGTTTCATTAGCCCTGCCTTAGCTAACCCTATGCATTCCTTTTCCACAAGAAAAACCTATTCCACATGATTTTATATAGAGAAAGACAATATGAGTTTTTTTTGACATTAACTGTACCACAACAGCTGTCAAGATTTGGGACAAGCACTGCATTCTTGCTGTCACAAGGAAGTAAAAATTTTAAGCTCTGTTTCTCTAGTAAGATCAAATTACTAGAAAAGAAAGTTAGAATAAGTCCCAGGTTTTATGACACATTTTCCAGTTTCTTTATCAGGTTGTTGGTTAAGAGCAAGACTCATGGAACACCTGTTCCAAGTTCTGGCAAAACGTTATACTTCTAGCCTGGAAACTTCTGCTCCAGGGGCTGTAAGAGAGAAGAAATCAACATGTGAGGACAATGAAGTTCTATGCCCTTCCCTGTGAAAATCTACATTTCAGTTATCCCTAGGAATAGAATTCAACTAATTTTATGTCTTCTTTGCACTACATACGGGGGGAAAAAAAAGTAGGAGAGAAGGATAATGTAACCAATTGTTCAGAGCAGTGTTGCAAGGATCTTAAAGGAAGTGACTTAGTTTGAAAGTCATCTTTAAAGAAGAACTAAAACTATAAAAAAATTAATGTTACTGTAAAAGGGCCAGACTATATTGGTATTTCAATGCCAAAATTCCAAAATAATTCAACTATTGAATTGCATTAAGATACATAAGCCAAAAATGATTTGTTCCTATTTTTTTATTTAGCATTGGTTTATGACAACCAATCAAGCCTTTTGTCAGAAAGAGGATGAAACTCCAAATTTTCTCACAGAAAAGTGACAACAGCCTTATTGTTCAATTTCAGAAGTTCTCATTCTCCAGAAATGCTTTAAATGAATGAATATAAAAAGGCAAGAACAGATCAAACATACAAGTCTCTCTGCTAGTCTCCTGTTATTCTTCAGCTCTGATATGACTTCGATGGCTTTCACACTAATAGCTTCAATCTCTGATTATCCACATTTCTATTCTTTAAAAACAGGAAGATTAAAGCTGCACACAGCATTCAAGATACAAACATCTATACTGTATCTTTGATGCTGTAGAATCTCCCATTTATTTTCTTAATAATTTCCAAGAATGGATTTGGTATTTTTTTATTATTACTCTACACTGAGCTGAAGCACAAATATCAGGCATGAACACAGAAAACTGCTCCTTAGTCTGTCACTGTGAGTTGAGTCAGGACTTTTTGATCTTCTTACTGTGCCTGTACACCTTTTCACACATATGCTCAATTTCATTATGCTATTTCATAATACAGTTCCACACTGTCATAAGACTCTTTATTCTACAGTCTTCAACTGATTAACTTGATTTCCTGAGTGAACTGTTTTTCGTTCTGCTTATTATTCCATTTTCAAGGTATTAAAGAACTTTTCCGCTTGTAGTTTCACTACTGATCTCCGTCTACAATAAACATTTACTGTTTTACTCTTTCCTGCCCTCTAGCTGCTCACTTTCCATAAAAATCTGTTTTTAGGGACTCAGCAGTAGCCTTTTAGATATTTAGAAATCTTCCATCAATCTCTTATCCACACAACAGCTAACTCTTCCAAGCCTTCCAATAAGTCTTGCGATAGCATTCCTTAAAAAAAAACAAAACAAAACAAAACAGACGTTTTGGGATGAATGAGGAGAGGAGTAGGAAAACCTGTCTTACCAATGGGTGGCTAAAAGATTGGTGCCACAGGCAGAATGTTGTGTTTTTTGACCATTGGGCAAATTCTATGGTACAGAGCCTGCTAGAGTCAGATGGGCTTCATCTGTCTAGCAAGGGCAAAAGGACTCTAGCCCATAAGTTGTCAGGGCTGATCAGGAAGCCTTTAAACTATGTTTGAAGGGGGAAGGGTTGAAAGCAGGCTCTCCAGAGATGAGCCTAAGGGTGGAAACCAGAGTTAGAAGTGATGTCAGCAGCCCAGCTGAAGTGCATATACACCAATGCACGCAGTATGGGTAACAAACAAGAGGATCTGGAAGCCAATGTGCAGCAGGAAAGCTATGATGTAGTCACCATCACAGAAATGTGGTGGGATGACTCACATGACTGGAGTGCTGTCATGGATGGCTACGTGGATGGCTACAAGCTCTTCAGAAGGGACAGAGTCAAGGTAGGAAAGGTGGAGGGGTGGCTCTGTGTGTTAGAGAGACTCTTGACTCTCTAGAACTTGAAGTCAGTAATGATAAGGTTGAGTGTCTGTGGACCAGAATCAGGGGGAAGGTCAACAAGGCTGACATCCTGGTAAGAGTCTGTTATAGACTGCCTAATCAGGATGATGAGGGTGACGAATTATTCTACAAGCAGCTAGCAAATGTTTCAAAATCGTCAGCCCTTCTCCTTGTGGGTGACTTTAACCCACCAGATGTCTGCTAGGAACTCAACACAGTGGAGAAGAGGCAGTCTAGGAGATCCCTAGAGTGTATAGAGGATAATCTCCTGCTGTAGTTGGTAAATGAGCCTGCCAGGGATGGGGTCCCGCTAGACCTGCTGTTCACAAACAGAGAGGGGCTGGTGGGAGTTGTAGTGGTCAGAGGCCGTCTGGGGCACAGTGACCATGAAATAATAGAGTTTTCAATACTCAGGGACACAAAGAAGGCCATCAATAAAACTCCTACCCTGGACTTCCATGGGGCAGATTTCAACCTACTCAGAAGACTGGTTCGGAGGGTACCTTGGGAAACAGACTTCGAAAACAAAGGGGACCAGGAGGATGGACATGCTTCAAGAAGCAAGTCTCGAACGCTCAGGAGCAGGCTGTCCCAGTGTGCAGAAAGGCGAGCTGAGGGGGAAGACGGCCAGCCTGACTGGACAGGGAGATTTTGAAGGAAATTAGGGGAAAAAAGAGAGCTTACATATTATGGAAAAAAGGGCTGGCTATTCATGAAGAGTTTAGGAATAATGTTAGATCATGTAGAAAGAAAATTAGAGAGACAAAGGCACAGTCTGAACTCAATCTAGCCACTTCTACCAGAGATAACAAGAAATGCTTCTACAAATACATCAACAGCAAAAGAAGGGGCAAGGAAAACCTCCATTCTTTGTTGGACATGGGGGAGAACATAATCACCAAAGATAAGGAAAAGGCTGAGGTACTCAACACTTTCTTTGTCTCAGTTTTTAACAGTAAGACAGGTTGTCCTCAGGACAACTGGCCTCCAGAGTAGAGAGAGACAGGAAGCTGAATAGCCCCCCTGTAATCCAGGAGGAAACAGTTAGCGACCTGTTGAGCCACTTGGATCCTCACAAGTCTATGGGACCAGACAGGATACATCCTAGTGTGATGAGAAAGCTGGCAGAAGAGCTCGCCAAGCTGCTCTCCATCATCTGCCAACAGTCCTGGCTCACTGGGGAGGTCCTAGATGATTGAAAGTTGATGAACATCACGTCCATCCATAAAAAGGGCTGCTAAGAGGACCTGGGAAACTACAGGCCTGTCAGCCTAGGTTATGGAGCAGATCATCCTAAGTGCAATCACCTACAGGATGGACAAGGGATCAGATCCAGCCAGCACAAGTTTAGGAGGGGCAGGTCTTGTCTGACCAACTTGATCTCCTTTTATGATCAGGGGACCCGCCTGGTGGATGAGGGGAAGGCTGTGGATGTGGTCTATCTGGACTTCAGCAAAGCCTTTGACACCATCTCCCACAGTATACTTCTGAAAAAGCTGGCAGCCCACGGCTTGGACAGGGGCACTCTGTGCTAGGTTAGGAACTGGCTGGAGGGCAAGACCCAGAGAGTGGTGGTGAATGGTGCTGCATCCAGCAGCCTGTAATCAGGCATTGGAATGGTCTGCCCAGGGAGGTGGTGGATTCTCCGTCCCTGGAGGTTTTTAAGATAAGACTGGATGTGGCACTTAGTGCCATGGTCTAATAACCACAGCAGTAGTGGATCAAGGGTTGGACTTGATGATCTTAGAGGTCTTTTCCAACCTGGCTGGTTCTATGATTCTATGATTGTTCATAACTAGGTCATATTTAGTTGTATATTCACCAATTCTATTCTTAAATATTATTTCTATTACCTTATCTAATGCAGCAGGACATTATTCTTATGGCTTGTAGCTTCCTGGAGCTCTCCTAAATCCTTTTCTGGGATCACAGTTAATGTCTTACCTAAACCTGACTTGGTATTGAAGAAACCAAAACTATATAATGTTCATTTTCTCTTTTATTTAACTATCACCACTGTAGTTTTTTTTCCAAAAAGAACCTTTAAAAAGCTCACACTCAAAGAAGGAATCCAGTCTAAATGCTTACTCAGTTTCTTTTAAGTGAAAACAGAGTAAAGTGAAAAAAGATGTAAAGATTGATTTCAATTTTTCTGTAATGTTCCTGGCTTCTCCATTACCCTTTTTTTACCTTTATCTATCAACCTTATAAACTTGTTCACTGACATCCTGCCCTTGAAATAAAGAAGAAAAATATGTTATTAGATTAGACATATTTTGCTACTTGTTCTTCAAAGACTTTTTGATCTTTCTTATATTTTTATGTTTAGCCTGCCAGAGTTTCAGAATTTATTGTCTTTAATTTTCTTTATTTAGACAATACTTAGCCATACCAGTTTCCTCTAGCATTTCTGTAGTCCATTTCTAAGTACTCTACAATGACAGATAATCTCTATCTTTCCTGCTTTACGCTTGTAGAAAAAAGCACTAAATACTCAGAGGGGAGGGCACCCAGTTTTCTAGTCTTGTGATTAGAACAGTCAGAACAGACTACTGCTTTCCATCCCTGCTTCCAGGGCTGTTTTCACAAATCATCAACATATTTTAAATTCAAATGTGAATGAGTTAAAAAACAGGGTGAGACAAGCATAGCTGATTAGGTTCTATTCCCCTCCCTTTCCTGGCATATTCCAGCATGTTGCACTCCTTAAGAGTTCCTAAATGCTTGTATGCTTTTTAGGTGTTGATTTATAACTCGACAGCCTGTGATACTTGATATGTGCTGAATAAAGTGACAGGAGATTAAATCAACACTATGAGGCATTAGAAGCATCACGGTTGTTATGCCTTATAAACAATAAAACACCAGGCAGTCTTTAGCTAATTTGGAGACTGGGTTTTGATCACACTGAGGAGAAGAAAGTTGTATGTAATGCGACAAATAAGTCATAGATCCTGGTGGTGAAAAACAGTCTCTCATTAACTCCCTTACTTTGCAAATACCTGAAAGATGTGTGTTTGGGTTTTTTTAATTTCATATTTAACGGCCTTGCTTACAATATTCAATAAATACACCTTATTTTACAATCACTGTTTCTTAAACCACTTTTTGTCTGTATTGAAAACCAAAAGTATGCAAAATAGAAAGCTATCCTGATGATAACTTTAACTCTCAAGGAGCTGTTACTACCATTGCAGAAGCCCTGGATAGCTTTGCACTTTTCAAGTCAGGTATTGTACACACTTACTTCCAAGCATTTTCAGATTCAGTAATAATTCAGGAACTAAGGAGAGAGGTTTTGTCTTTTATTAATTAGAACTCTCTAATAAATTTATGAGAGTATTTTTAAACTCTGCATTTGCACTCAGATCATTATCAGCAATTAACTCTATATACTGCAATTATTTGCTCTTTTTCTTCTGTTAAATTTGAGAGTTGGAATATGAAGGAAGCAAAATAAGTTCAGCAATGAGGGCTGGTATCATGCCTATGAAGAAAAAAGTTACTGATGCTTCTTGTTAAGGAAACTACACCCCCATACTCACACAGTCAGGTTTTCTTAGCAGCTTAGGAGTGGATATTTTGCAATCTCATCAAAGTTAATGCTTTATTAGTATAACTAAAGTTATTTCACTGAAGTAAGCATTGGTATTAAAATGTTCTCAATTGAAATCTGTAAAGAACAAGGATTAATCATCCATTACAAATGTAGTGGATTAAGCTTTAATGGCTCTAAAACATACAGAACAAGGTTTATAGTGCTGAAGTTCAGTGAAATGGGTGTTTAAACAGCTTTTACAAATTAAGTCCAAGAACATTTGTATCATTCGTGTGACCCACACTTGCTTACCCTGCAAACAGGACATGATACTTTCAGCAGTTGCTACAGCAATAACTATAACGATTTTTAAGAAGCAAAAAGGGTGCTTCAGTAAAAATCATTTGAAATATACTTATCTAACTACACTCACTGAAACAGACTGTTTTTGTTTTGTGATTTTTTCCTAATTTAAAAAAAAATTACACTTGATAAAAACAAATTTTAGTTACCGACTCCAAGGCCTTGGAAAAAAGGTATATAAGATTGATATATAATATACATTAAAAATTATCTACATTTTTAACAGAAAAACTCATAGAGCTTATAAAGATTTTAAAACTGATGTAATAAAACACATAGACCTAGCTGAAGATATAGTAAAATCAAGTTCATGACAGGAAGCATTTACACCCATTGGCAAATCCTTGTTAGATTATACAAAAAACTTGCTTTCCTATGAAACATATACCTACACAAATATGAGTATTTTTATGTATTTATATGTAGTCTTATCATAACATTGAAAAATAAAAAGAGATGCCCTGCCTTTCAGATGAGTCTTATGCTAATGGATTTGAAGTAATATTTTATTGTTAGCATTATGAGCTCAAGGGAACATTGCTTATATCTGGTGTTGCAGATATGTTCCAGACAAAAAGAGGCTCAGAAAACCAAAACAAGAAACCAAAATATAAAATTAAAAAAATAATGAGTACAACAGTAACAATGGATGCAACAATAAACCTTTTATGCTTACTACAAGGGAGACTTCCAGGAAAGAAAACTCACTCTCAGAATATTATTTATTTGCTAGATGGGAAGTGGCAAATTTAAAAGTATATTATAAATAATCACAACAATTAAAATAACTCCTGATTTTTGTACTTGTACCTTCAAGAAATGTTTTATTTATCTATTAAATGGAAGTCACACTTCTGCACACAGTTGTACCATTTACGTAAAACTCTAAGTCAGTAAATATTTGTTACAAAGAAACATCATTCTAAAATGTAAGAGAGACTTGACTACAAAACTATTTATAAATGGAAAACAGCAGATCATAATATGTATGCATTTTTCTCTCATTTCTATGCTTTTACTGACTCTCTTATTAGTGCTGATTGAATAGTTACAAGCTAGCAGTTACTGAGAAATGTACATTGCAATAATTTTTTTTCAGATGGCTGCAAATATTTTACTTTTATTAGGAAGTGCACCTTAATGTAAAGGTAGTTATCCTTACTACCCCTTTGATAAAGAAGAGAGGTTCTAGCTATCTTCATTTCTGAGAACATGCAAAGGGAAAGAACTGTTACTGCCTAAAAGCACATCCCCATCTACACTTATCTGCTCTATGTTTCCAGCATTCATTGTACACAATTATATATATGCAACGCAAATAAGTGACACTTATTTAAGAACTGAAAAAAGAAAGATCTTCAAAATCCAGGGGAAATACAGAAAATACTGTACCTGTAATTATAAAAAAATGCAAAGACAAAAAGAATTCCTTTCAGAAGTTGGGAAGCTGGAATTCATAGTGTTTTCCAAGACTTCAAGATCCATAAATGTGTTAGGATACCACAAAGCATCTCAAAAGAATGAAAGCAACAGCATTTAACTTTATGAAAACTCAGTAATTTCTATCAGCCCCAAGATGTCCAAATAACTTATTTTTTCAAGTGCTTCACTGTGGTACTGTGTCAGGCATGTTAGTATATTTTTGAAGAGAATAGGAGACAGAAAGGGCATGAAGTTAAACTGGAAGGGAGTCCATTGCCATTTCTTTCCTGTGGTCTCAAAGATGATAAAGCACACTTAGAGGACAATATATTCATTCTAACCCAAAATTCAGTGTGTACTGTTTCTATGCCAGTAGTGCCAATTCCTGACCAGCCATACTAATTCGTGGGAGAATAACTGAAACAAATGATCTAACTGATTATCTAAGATACACTGTGCCTGTAGGAGCAGCTAAAGTAATACACAGGGACTTTATACTGAAGTGCTCCATACTCAATACAGATACAAATCTCACTGAACACGGTGGTAAAAGTATTCAGGTGGTTTTGTTCTTGAATTAGGAGCTGGTAATTCTAATATGTAGAACATGCTGCTAATGTGAATAAGCTGTCTTAAAACAGACAAAAATTTGAAGGGTGAATTTATAACAAAACCATTCTTACATTCTTATTTATGTGAGCTACTAAGGTTCATCACCTGGATTACTGACCACATAGGAGTGTAAATTCTGAAATTTTGCCAAGTGCTTGCCATGACATATTATTTTATGTGATTTCTGAAGCTACTACCTTTAAGTGAAGGTAAAATAAATAATAGAGTTTAATAGTATTTTACTTGATCTTGAGACAGTCTATTCAAGGTGGAAAAAAATTCGGTGAAGTTACAGTGAAAAGCTCACACAACTAAGGGATTTTGGATGAGTCAGTATTACAGAACTTGGTTCTATTTTTTCGTCTTCAACAGGAAACTATCTTTCAACATGATGGCTGTCCAGTAGTCTTAAATAAAAACTGTAAGATTTAATGGTTCACAATTTTAGAGGTGGTCAGGAACATAACTCAGCACCAGAGCATCGCTGATAGGTGCTCTATTTCCTTTTTACATTTGATGTTAAGAAAAAAGGAGGAATAGAAAAGGTAAATTATTACTAGAAGAAAAAAAATTACTCACATATTTTAAATAGAAGCATTAACTTAAGAAATAAGTAAAAAAATAGATCTATCTGCTTCAAAGCATTACATGGGGAAAAAAAATAAATCCACTTCTTTCCCCTTTTAATATACTGGATTTTTAATATAAACCACTTTAAAAATGTAGTAAATTAATATTTTCTAATCCTAATAGTGAAATTCTTAATTTTCTTCTTTAGTTTCAAAACTCAAGATTTTAAATTCCAAAATACTAAGATGAATTTAATAAAAATAAATCTTTTATGCCCTAAAATAACCTCTGTTGTAACCACATTCACATAGATCTAGAAATCATGTGAAGCCTGTTTACCAGATATCTTATAAACACAACTAAAACCTCAGTCAAGAGTGGCTAAAAAAATACTATTCTCCTTCTTCTAAAAATTATGAGGATTCATGCAGAGATAGGTGGGCTATCAGATGCAACACATGTTGGAATGCCAAATATATGGAAGAGTTCTGTAGTTTCAGAGGCTGACTGTCTTTCAGATTTGGAAGCCATGATATTTCTACAAAGGTCTGAAATATATTCTGCTTATATGACAAGGGTTTGCATTGTAGAGATTTCTTCACTCTTGTGACCACTAACAGGACTCAAGGAAACAGTATGAAGCTCTGTCAGTGGAGAATTAGGTTGGATATCAGGAGGAGGTTTTTCACCCAAAGAGTGGTTGGGCTGGAACAGGCTTCTCAGAGAAGTGACCACAGCACCAAGCCTGATAGAGTTCAAGAAGTATTTGGACAATATTCTCAGGCACGTGGTGTGACTTTTGGTGTGACTCTTGGGGTGTTCTGCACAGAGCTAAGACTTGGACTCGATGATCCTGATGATTCCCTTCCAACTCGGCATATTCTATGATTGTATGATTCTATGAAAAGTGTTCATTAAGTAAAATTCCATCCTTTACAGAAATAGATGTGATATAAGCACAGTATTGAAGGCAAAGATATCATACTTCATAATTATAACTCGAAGTACAATGATCTTTAAACTTTTTTCCAGATCCACATTCTTATGTGGCACCAGGTGGTCGTAGATATAGAAAAAAATAATGTTACTGAAGACACTATCTCTAAGGAGATTAGAGAAAAATGAGGATGCAAGTGACAATTTCTGTACACAAAAGAAAGAAAAAAAAGTAGGTAAATTCATTATGCAACTGCATATACTGCAATTTTTA
The DNA here is from genome assembly GCF_003945725.1 of Corapipo altera. NCBI lineage: Eukaryota > Metazoa > Chordata > Aves > Passeriformes > Pipridae > Corapipo > Corapipo altera. Next base: position 3,287,998 of record NW_020884890.1, read on the forward strand.
AGATATAATCTTTAAAACCAGAACCACAGAAGATAGTTTAGAGATTTTTTTTAAGCTTTACTTTACTATATTATTTTATCCCAGTTATTTCATACTTTAAATGAGTATTCTTAGTCTACATTAAAAGAACTGTTAAATGTGCTGTTGCACTGTGCACATTTAACTCCCTTTTGTTTAACAATTCTAAAATATCATTAAAAAGATTGAATAAAACTGTGACATCAATATTGGTATTCTCTTAGGAGCACCCAGTAGTCACCAACAATTAAGGCGAATTGTTATATACTAGAATATTTGCCAGTACTTGGTGAATTCTACAAATTTAGATTAAAAACATCAATATTTGAATATCCAGACTGAAAACAAGGAAATCAGGGGAAACTGAGAATACTTGGTTCAAAAACTACATGCTCAAGCATCTAATGACACAATGCTATCTGTGACAGAAGCACTACATCAGAACAGAACTGATGATTTCTGTAAGGAAAAATATTTTCATTCCTGTTTGTATCATGAAAGAAGGGATAAGATTTTAACTCGCATTTCTAAAGTGACCATCTTCAGTACGTTTCATTACCTCCAAATTTTCCTGACTCTTTTATTCAGTATGTTTGTTGCCTCCAAACTTTCCTGACTCTTTTATTCAGATACTAAGTAGATTCTGAACACTGAATAGTTCTAAACAGTTATTCTCAAATTAATTTTTTAGATTTACTAGTACAAAACCTGCTTGAGATACACACAATGATTTGTGATATACACAATGACTGAATTGCCATATAGTTAAATATTTGTGATACTTTAAAAGGCAGAGTTTCTTTGTTATTTGAATATTTGAAGGTTTGCTACAGTGCAAATCATGATGTAGGGATTAATATGCTTGCACCTACCCAGCCTGGAAGTAAAAAAGAACCTTTACAATAAATTATGCCAAGAGAGACTAAGCCACAATTTTTTTCCCCACAACACAGAAGACAGTGACCCAAAAGCTGTAAGTTACAACCTTTAGATAGGGAGCAGCTTTTTACATCCAATGAGAAGGATAAAACATTTTTCACCTTATATATTCTTGACCTATTTAGATGTGGAGAAAAAGTATAGCCTTTTTCTTCTGCAAACAGACATTTATCATCAACTGTTTTGTACAACTGTTTAATACTGTACTGTACACACACAGGCAGTGCTAGGAAGGAGGTATATAAAGTATTTAAGGTACCTCTAATTTCTGAAGCAGGTTTTAGACAGTAAAGATGAGAGAGAAATTGCTCCAACTCCATGCTGTGTACTTACTAACAGTGAAAAATGTGTTGCACCTTTCTTTTCAAGAAGAAGAAAAAAGAATAGCCATACATGAAAAATTGCTGGGAGGCCAAGTCATGTCACAGGGCAACTTACTGTTAATCAGGAACAATTATCTCAAGAGTATTGAGTAATCAGTTTAGTCTTTATGACAAAAGTGACCCATGTGACATTAAAGGAAAAAATAGGATTGGCTTATGAAGTCATTTTATGTTTCCCATAACTGCACACAAAGATTTACCAGCTACCTGAAACAGGACAAATCCCATGTCAAAGGTCTGAGATGCATAATCCACCATTGATCACAACTCTACAAGCCTGTTAAAATTTGAGATAATGAGAGGGTAAAACAGTGAGCCGACATGACACATAGTAGGAGGACTACTGCTTTGCTCATGAGAAGGTATTTAGCCCTTACTTCCACTAGAGTAAATATGGAAAATTTTAAGATTGATACATTTCCAGAAATTGAAGGGTATCCAGGAAGAGTACAGGTACTGCAGTGTTCTCGAGGGCCAATAACCTGTTGTACCATTTCAGGTCTTGCTTCTAAACATGTTATCCTCAATATCTCGCATTCTTGATCAAGTTCTCTGCATGATTCCTTTCCCCTGTTATCTCACTGTACACACACTTTTGTTTATCCTGTCCTGACCCTGCAATATTCCCCACCCATCCATGTCAAACGTTTTTACCTTTTCAGTCTCCCAGTCCTACAGATGCCTTCAATGCAAACACATACCACAGCATTTGAGGAGATTTTTTTTCCTTCTTTTACTTTCAAAACCATGTTAGCCTCCTTATATCTGTACAAATGTGACTGTTTTGAGAACAAAACTAAGACTTATAGATAATGTTTAGCCTACACTTCCTCTGTTTTACTATGATGTCTGTGCAAGCGGTGATCCCAATCAAAAGAAAATGATTATTTTTCCTTAAATATTTATTAATTTGTCTTAGCAGGATGTAGTCTGAGAATTCACATTACTTAAAATTCAATATAGGTCAAGTTTGCTCAGAATTTGAACAATTTTTTTCAGCTATAGGATTAGAGACTTAGCGCTAGAATCCAATGGTGCAACCCTGATATTGTACTCTTCTCTTTGGTCCAGTTACTATCAGACCTTATCACTAGCAGTTACTCACTTGAGGGAATCATATGGGAACATCTTTACTTCCTTGACTAGGCTAAAGGAACAGCTGAAGTGACAGTGTTTACACTTTCTGGGTGCTGCTAAATCATCCCTAAGGATAACTTAACTCCAGGGCATGTAACAGTATCTTTGAAGAGCAACCTGGGCATTTGAGATGCTTCTCATATTATACCAAATAATAGCTTTTTCAAATAAATAACAAAAGAAAGTCTTAGTAGGAGCTTCTCATGACTCTAAAATTCTTCGTTACCATAGGAGTTGATCATTATGATTTATTTTGAATATATTAAAAATAAGAGTTTAAGAGCAAAGCACAATTAATGCAGTAATTGCACTAACTGCTCCAAAATGTAAATGCAAAGTGTGAGTTGCATGGAATACCTCATATCTTTCATTTGTTATTCCTCAAATAAAATTAATTCTACACTTTTTAGGCTCCTCAGAACCAACCACAGAAATGACATTTTAAGAATTTCAAAACTGTACTCTTGGCTATGCAGATGAATGTTAGCTCAAATGCTGTATAGTTCAGTTGGTTCAAATATCTTTAAATTAAAACAATATATACACAATCTTAACATAAAATGCATTTTTAACAAAACCAGAAAAATATTTTGAGTTACTGGTAAAATAATAACTTCCCTATCTCAGAAATACTTGTACTATTCAACTTATTTTCTTGGGGGGTGGGGGGTTGTTAGTTAGTTTGTTTGTTTATTTTTCCCAATCATATGTTAACTATGCCTGTAGGAAGTTTCCTAGAGTACTATTTTTTCAAAGACAGAAGATGTTATCAAGAATTTATCAGTCCCAGGAGAAGATACTGCTCATAGATCCCACTGGCTTTGAAACTCTAAATGACAGGAGCTATTGACTGTCATAGATATAGTTCTCAAATGACTTCTCCACCCCTGAAACTCAAAATCTGTTTCACTGGCAGGTATGCCAAGAATTTTATTTCCAATATCAAAATCCTTTCTGCTTTAGAATAACTGGGAATATCAAGTAAAATGAACTTCTGCACACATGGACATTGCCAAGTCTAGAAAATGTTTAAATATTACTGGAACACTTTTGATGATTAGAAGGTAGAATATAGTTTTTAACTCAAAAGGGAATTTTAACTTATTACAGGTGAGTATCTATAACACGTTTTTTCTTAGAACAACGACATCCTACCTAAAATAGTAACATTATTTTAAAAGCTTAATCTCATTATATGTTTGGCAAATTTCTTGGAATCATAGAATGGTTTGACTTCAAAGAAACCTTAAAGATGATCTAGTTCCAACTCCCTGCCATGGGCAGGTGCACCTTTCATTAAACCAGGTTGCTCAGAGTTCCATCCAACCCGGCCTTGAACACTTCCAGGGATGGGGCATTCACAACTTCTCTATGCAACCTGTTCCAGTGCCTCATTTTCCCCACAGTAAAGAATTTTTTCTTAATACTAATCTAAATCAACGCTCTTTCAGTTTGAATTTATGCCCTACATGGTCTTGTCAATATTCTCTCTCCTTTCTTTTAGGTTCCCTTCAGGTACTGGAAAGCTGCAATTAGGTCACCCTGAAGCCTTCTCTTTTCCAGGCTGAAAAATCCCAATTCTCTCAGCCCTTCCTTCCTCAGAGGAGGGATGCTTCATTCCTCTAATCATCTACATGGTCCACCTCTGGACTTGCTCTAATAGGTTGATGTCTTTCCTGTGCTGGGATGTCCTTTTTGTGCTGGGATATAATTATCATATATATATCATAAGTATATACATATATATCTCAGAGGTGTATACATATATATATATATAAAATAAGTATATATATTTTTGCAACTAAATAATTTATTTTGCCATTTATACAAAGCATTATTTAGTACTGCAAATCACAATTGCCAGAAAAAAGGCTTTCATTGTAGATATATCCTTGTATGCAATCTCTTTGAAAAGTCTCCTTGTCAATTTCTGTGGGAAGAAACTAGTCAGTATATTCTACAGTCAGATGTTACAAAATACAATGAATTAGTTTCTCATAGCAGTTTTTAAAATGGTTAGTAAAAATATTGCCTGAAGTCATTATGATTCTGTTATATTTTTTGAGCTTTATATTTTTATGTTTTTTATGTCTGCTGATAACATAGGCAAAAAAAAGTGAAAAATCAAGGTTAAATATTTCTGAAATTAAAATGAGGTGACCTAATTTTAACAGACTGGCTTAATTCCTCTCAATTTCATTTGACTAATAGTGCATAATAAAATAAATGGAAATGTGAAGGAATGTCAGGAACATTAAATTATTAAAGGAGTATGCTTTCTTTAACCTCACTTTCTCTGAAGGCTCTAATGTCCATCACCTGATAAACACCACTTCTATGCTCTTCAGATACAGTGTAAATATTTTCAATATTGTGTATGTTACAATACTAAGAGGCTCATTAGATGTTATATACATCAGGGTGGTCTTAATCATTACAGTCTGTGAACTGTCATTCATTTACATGTTTAAACTTTTTATATACTATGATTTATAAACCACTATTTCACACTTTGTCAATCCCGTTTTCTTATAAATAGGCCATAGATGCTATAAGACTGGGGACTTGTCACATATTACATTGTGATACTTCTTTCAAATGAGTAAAATTCCTTCCCTCTTTTGTTCTGAAATGTGTCTTCCATATTTCACTGTAATTAGAAATATCATCTGAGATATCATTTTGCCTCCACTATCAACATTTCACTTATATCAAAAGAGATTCATATAAAAAACAGATTGAAAGCGATCCTCTGAAATTTTCAAATCATTCTGTATTGTTATGACAAACCAGATTACAGATTTGAAAGTATGACATTAACAAATGTTGATAGACTTTTTGTATATTTGTGCAATATTTAAACAGAAAAAAACCCATCATTTTCTACACAGATATAGAATTTTGGTGAGATAGATACTAAGGATTGTTGACCTTAGAACTAAATATTTGATGAAGAGAAGTTAAAAGGTAGTATTTTCAGAATAGACAAACTATTTTTCAGTATGATTGAACTAAGACCTGTTCATATTGGTACTGAGGAACATATTTGTCTATATCAGAAGTATGGAATGTGTACATGTATGGACATTTCTCTGTGTGTTTGTGAGTGTATTTTACAAGCCTTATAAACAACAGGGTATCTGTGTATACAATATATATAATCTACAAATGTAGATTTTTACATATCACTATATTCATAGAAACATGGAAATTTTTTGGGGTGGAAAAGACTTTTAAGACAATCAAATCCAACTATTAACCTAACACTGCTAAGTCCACTATTAAACTATGTCCCCAAGCATCACATCTACACTTCTTTTACATACCTCCAGGGATGGTGACTCAATCAACTCCCTGGCAGTCCATTCTAATGCTTGACAACCCTTTCTATGAAGAAGTTTTTCCCAATATATAATCTAAACCTCCCCTGGTGCAACTTGAGGGACAGGTGACCTGGGGAGAGTACAGGGATACAGTTCAAATGTGTAGGGATGGGGTCAGGAAAGCCAAGGCAAAGCTGGAACAGGACTTGGCAAAGGACATGAAGAATAAAAAGAAGAGATTCTGTAAGTAAATGTACATACCTAATACATAGAAATGAAAGATCAAGGAGAGTCTACCCTCCCTGATAAGCAAGAAGGGTGAACTGGTTGCAACTGATACGGAGAAGAAACACTATCTTGCCTCCAAGGATTTGCCTTTGTCTTGTTTAACACCCAGTTTGTAGCCTGAGGTGTGGGTTGTGCATGCCCTCAGTATCCAAAGACCACTCTGCATGTTGTTTGCAAAGCACCTTGCTGATTGTTTGAGCCATCAGCATTAACTGTCCAGTCTCTCACAGGATGGGAAGAGCGTGGGAATGAGTTTGTGGGCTATGACCTCCTCCTAGTCTTGTTTACTTCACCTTAAACCTGAGATGATTAGAAGATCTCATACTGTCTTTATCTTACCTCAAGTTCCTGTCAGGAGGCTTAACTCACAGTCCAATTCCCTGAAATCCAGGAGGCATATTCAGGTAGGGAGTGGGCTTCAGTGATCTTAACAATGTTTAAGCCATTAACCATTTCAGTTTCTCAGACAGGGTCCTTAGGAAACTGGCTGATATTGTTACCAAGCCACTATTAATGTATATGAAATGTCATGGCAGTCAGGTGAAGTCCCTGGTGACTGGAAAAAGGGAAACAATGCTCCCATCTTCAAAAAAAGGAGAAAGGAAGACCTGTGGAACTGCAGGAAAGGAAGACCTGTGGATCTACCCACCTCTTTGCCTGGGTAGATCGTGAGGCAGATCCTTCTAGATGTGCTAAGGCACATACAAGGCAAGGAGGTGATCCAAGGCAACCAGCACATCTGTACTAGAGCAAATAGTGCCTGATAATGCGGTGGCCTTCTATGATGGAGTGATTGCAATGGTCAACAAGGGAAGAATGACAGGTATCATCTATCTAGAATTTTGTAAGGCCCTTGATACAGTCCCACATGACATCCTTATCTCCAAAATGGAGAGACATGGATTTGGCGGATGGACTTCTCAGTGGATAAGGAATTGTCTGAATGGACGCAGCCAGAGAGTTTTGATCAATGGCTCAATGTCTGTGTGGAAAGCAGTCACAAGTGGTGCCCCCCACCACCAGGGAAGAGTGTTCTCCAGAATCCTCGTCAATGATATTGACAGTGAGATTGAGTGCACTCCCAGCAAGTTTGCAGATGACACACAGGGACCTGGTCAAACTTGTCCTTGTCATGAAGTCCATGGGAACTTCATGAAGTTCAACAAGCCCAAGGGCAAGGTGCTGCACCTGGGTTGAGGCAATCCCAGACATGAGCACAGACTGGGAGAAGAACTGACAGAGAGCAGACGGGCAGAGAATGACTTGGAGGTTCTCATGGATAAAAAGCTGGACATGAGCCAGCAGTGTACGCTCACAGCCCAGAAGGCCAACTGAGTTCTAGGCTGCACCAAAGAGTGGCCAGCAGGTAGAGTGAGGTGATTTTCCCCCTCTGCTCTGAGAGACCCCACTTTGAGTGCTGTATCCAGGTCCAGGGTCCTTAACACAAGAAATATGTAGAACTGCTGCAGTAGATCCAGAGGAGACCACAAAAATTATCAGAGGGCTGAAACACCTCTCCTACAAAGACAGGTTGAGAGAGCTTGAATTGTTCAGCCCGGAGAAGAAAAGGTTCCAGAGAGACCTCATTGTGGCCTTCCAGTATCTGAAGGGGGCTTATAAAGGGAGGGAGAGGGACTTTTTTTTACTGGCAGACAGTAGCAGGACAAGAGGCAGTAGTTTTGAACTGAAAGAAGGCAGGTTTAGACTAGATATTAGAAAGAAATTCTTTACTCAGAGGGTGAAGTACTGCAACAGGTTGTCCAGAAAAGCTGTGATTTCCCATCCCTGGAAGTGTTCAAGGGCAAGTTGGATGCAGCCCTGAGCAACCTGATTTAGTGAGTGGCATCTCTTCCCGAAGTAGTAGGGCTGGAACTAGATGATCTTTAAGGTTTCCTCCAACCCAAACCATTTTATGATTCTATGACTATGATTCTAAATGACAGAAAGTTGCTTGGTGAGCACGTCCTTCAGTACCCTTGGTGGATCCTCTCTGGTCCCACAGACTTGTATGGGGTAGCAGATCACTAACCATCTCCCATGAATACATTCATTTTGGTATAGACACTTAGAAAATATAAAATTATGTATAGTTTTTAAAGGAAAGGTTAATTTTAATATTTTTTCAACCTTTTCCTTGTTATGACACATATTTACTAGAATTCCCATAGATTTACCTATATATCTAGCTTGCTTAGAAGTCTGAGCACAAAGCAGTCAGAGTAAGAAATGCACTTAAAAGTTACAGACTATCAAAATGCTTTTGCCTGCAGGGCAGCAGGTTGCACTTAAGTAAAAGCAGAAGCAGGTCAGGATGGCATTAACACTTCTACGTCTTCTTTACCAGAGCTCTAGAGAGAATGACTGCTCGTGAAAGAGGTCTGGAAAGTTACCAGGTTCAAGCTTCTAGAAGTTACAAATATATTGCAAATAATAGAGCAGGGTTCAAAGCATTCAATTTGCATGAAATTCCATGTTAACCTACATAGCCAGTAACTTCACTATGCTAAAAGTGTTTCCCTCCTTGATGTAGCAGATATAACAAGATGTGTTTAAAAACAGCATGTGATTACAGCTACTGAGAACAGGGAAACTAAAATGGGCTGAATAATAATATGTCTGGCAGAACTGATAAAAGACAAAGTTTAAAGGAATCATGAGAGTGATGACAAATCTAGTGAATACAACATACACAGTTCAATATGATAAAGAAGAATTAGAAGGCAAAAAGTGTCACGTAATCTCAACATTCTTCAGAAACCCTGGTATACACTTTCCTATAATTAAATAGAATTTGATAAAGGAGAAAGTTGAAAAAACATTGCATTATGAAGGCAAACAGTGTCAAAACCAAAACTCTGAATCTTGCTTTCTGCTAAGAGTGTTTAACTAACAGCATCTTAACAAAATTTGGAATTTTTCAGAGCAAAATTTTAAACAAAATGATACTGCATATTAAGAGCTCTGCAGAATGTGCCAATTTGAGTATTATTAATAATATTTTCAGAACCTTCGTCATGTGACAGGTAGTCTTAAAGGAAATAATGAAATATTGAAGACATTTTAGGCAGTGGAAGTATGTGACTCAACAGAGGGATGAAAATCCACTTCAGTGAAGTATTTGTTTAATTAATTTTTTTCTCCGTAAGTAATAGAAGTAAATTCAGTTAGCTGCTGTATACTAGCTTCAGTTTCTCTGAGATATGCTGTTAACATCGATATCTGGTTCTACTGGTTTGGTCTTTCAAATGCCTTTGTGAGTTCCATCATCCACATACATTACATGAACAGAAAAGTTGACCCAATATTCAATTCCTTTACCAAAACCAAAGGCACAAATAGGAAGAATAGTATACATTGAGGAAAGGAGAAAAAACTTACATCCTATCCTAGAATAGATGTCTAAAGCAGATGATACCATTTCTCTTTGCTTACTACAGAGTGGTATAACTTACACAGACTAACTAATGGATATCTACAAGTAAGATTAATCCCACTCTTGGTGACTAGGTACTTGCACAGAAGTCTTTATAAGCAATGTCTGAAAAGCATTTCTCTCCTGACAATTACAGGGTATCACAGAATCACAGAATAACTGAGGTTGGAATGGACTTCTGGAGTTCATCTGATTAACCACATGTGCTCTACAGCAGGGTCAGTTACAACAGCGTGTTCAGGGCATTTTTCAGTTCATTTCTGAATGTCTCCAAGGATGGAAACTCTGCAATCTCTCTGGGCAACTGTTCCAATGTTTGTTTGACTGCCCTAACAGTGTAAAAATAATTTAAAAAGAAAAAAGAAAGAAAAGAAAAAGAACTTCTTAGTAACAACTAAAACATCAATGTGTTAACTACATTATTCTCATATGAAATTCAAAACACAGCACTGTACCAGATTCCAAACCAAAAATTAACTGTATCCCAACCAAAACTAGGATAGCACTATTTCCCCTTCATAGCCCCATGTGATCTATTCCCAATCACCTCCGTGCTCTTCCTTCCTTTTCAGGAATTGAAGTGAGTCTGGATACAAGAGTAGCATATGCTTCCTTTTAGTCACCAGAAACCTCTCCTGATCACCATGAGCTTTCAAAGACTACCAGGAAACCATCACAATGACTACAGCCAGCACCCTCAGCATTTGTGGGAGTGCCGCTGTTTCAGGTCCAAAAGGCACATGTGTCCACAATTTTATTAAATGTTCCCTCACCTCATCCTCATCAAGGACAAGCCTTCCTTGCTCCAGTATTTTTTATTGGTGTCAGAGAGTCCCAAAAGCCAGTCTTACCTGTAAATAATAAGCCAAAAAAGGCACCAAGCACCTTGGCCTTTTCTGAGTCCATTGTCTTTAGGTTCCCTGTCTTGTTCAGCATTTTCCTTAGACTTACTCCTGCTTCTGGATATCCTGTATGGAAGCCACTACTACAGAAGTGGTCTGTAAATGTGCAGACCAAATTTACTCAAATAGCCCTTCATTTTTAAAAATGGGTTTATTTTTTCAAGCTGGTAATAGAATACATTGTAGCATTTCAATCTAGTTCAGAAGTACCAAGTGAACAACTCATTACATGTCTTCACAATCTTTGGATAACTGTGGAAACTACCTCTAAAGATTTGAGTGGTTTTTTTTATTATCTTCTTGTTGAAGAGCTTTTGAAATTCAAAACTCATTATTATAATTGTGATAGGGAGAATATTCACATCAACATGAACATGGTCATATTACGGATTGGGTTATTAAACAGGCATACAGAATTTTGCAGAGTGCTAACAGACATTTCCATATGATTAAAAACTTAGATCATTCCCTCTGGTCACATGAAAGCATTTCTATAACTCTAAACAAATCTTTTTCTCAGAACAAATGTATTTACAAAATGTTATTTGCCAAGAGCAATGGTATGGCAGTGGAAATATATACCTGGAGGCTGGACCAAAGCATATATTTTTCTGCCAAATATGTCCCATCTTTCATAGGTCCTTTCTAGACTAGAGGTCTTTCTAGAAAAGGGGTCCCTGCTATTTTGAACTCTCTTAGAACTCGCTGTAATGTATGTACTCATTGTCAGACGAGAATAAGAATCATAAAATATGTGAAAAGTATGTTGTATCCAACTTTCAGAGAGTACAAATTATCTATGGTGGATCATCAGTATTTTTTCCCCAAGTTTAAGTAAGACATCAGGTCTAGTAAGTATAGAAGCTTGACACATTTCTTCTACTGCAGATACACCAATGTATTAAGGACCTTATTCATCCAAGGGTATTTCTCACTTGGTTTTTTAATAGTCCTATTTCCTCCTTTAAATAAGGCATATATGTGCTTATGCATCAAAACAAGGGCAAGTATTACTTTTGGGGATTCATTGTTCTTCCTCATCTATTCTTTCCACTACAATAAAAAAATAAAAAAAAATCCAGCCACAGAAAATAAGATATTTCCTTGCAGGTCATATCTTGATCAGTTGGGAATCCACAGTGGTATGCTCAGACAACTTGACCTCATGAGTACAGGCACAGTATTCTTCTGGCAGTAAGAATTTGATCTGTGTACCTGTGCATGCATACCAAGAATGAAACCTGTGTAGACAAGCATTCACAGAAAAAAAATCATTATTCTATAATCCAGAAAAATGTTTTATTTGTCTTTTGGCATCTTTTTACATATCTCTCATGGTCTAGACTACTTTAGTTTTTTCCTATATGATTTAAATCAATGATATAAAGTGATTTTTTTCCAACACAAACCTCCAAGTAAAAAATGAAAAGTAATTAAAAGTCAAAAACCTCTCCTTTGCTTTATGGGTATTCATTTTGTTTTATAAAAATGCAGCTTAAAAATGTAGTCCAAACCAATCAATAGTCCTTAATATTTAATTCTAGAATTTGTAAGCTTTTCTGTGTTCTTTTAATTTCCCAGATTTATTTCCAAAATGTTGTAATGTTTTTACAAAAGTTTTAAAAAAAATCCAGCTATTATCTGTCTCATTTTGGAATGAGAAGGGGCAAGTTAATTATACTATATAGAAAAAAATATTATCTCAGTAGCTGAAAATACATTTTTCTCTGTTCCTATTTTGCATTCAAAAATGCTAATAAATGTACTTATATACTGTACCCATAGAAATACCTCCTGAATTTATATATAAGTATGATGAAAGCTACACCTGAAATCCTGAAAAGATTACTGCAGTGAAGTGAAACTGTTCAGTTACTGATTGCCTTGTCAGCATTATAGCAGCCTCCAACCTGCTTCTATATAGATCTAGTAGTCTATGTGGCAGAACATGAAGAATAGCCACCCGTGTCAGGTACAGCAGCAGGTGCCATATCCATTGAACAGGCTGCTACCTGATTACAATAAATCTCTTTCAAGCTCCTGGCAGCTTTGACAGACACTCCACAACCTCAAAAAGTTGTCTGAATAGAAATGAGAAACTCAACACATAACATCAGCTGAAAAAGGCCAGAAACTGAATCTGATGCAGATGTACTGTGAAGTCTAGGTAAGACAGTGTTTAGACTCACGAGAAGTTCTTTATCATGCACAACAGTCATATGTTTCAGTACAGTATTGCTAATACACTTGTAAAGGTAGAACTTGAAATAGGATAACATGTATGTAAAGATAAATTCTCTGTCACTATAATTTTACAAATTTCTGTTTGTAAAGATGGAACTCGTGTCAATAAAACCAAGTAGGATACCTCATCACTAGGAGATTGGAAAAATGACAACTTTTCAGGGTACCCATCAGTAAGTCTATACCTGAAGTTTTTGTAGGAAGAAGATATATATCAAGAATAATTGATCAGATTATTTTCAAAAACATTTTAAGAGTCTCACCTACATTTATTAGTAGATGTGTTTTGAACTCAGAACTGCTATTTACTCTGTGGGTTAAAAGTAGTTCTTGAGATACACGACTCAGCTGAACATTTTAGACAGTATCCCAGCTTCATGAATGTCAGGTCTCTATACCTGGATCATGCAGTTCTGTCTCCAGTAATTGTTGAATTTCCTGTTGTCAACTGTTTAATAGTAGCTACTCATTTTGTCAAGTCTATATTTGTCTCTTTAAAGGATGTAGTGATGAAAATGATGATTATAAAAAGACAATCTTTGAAGGTAAAATAGTTAGACATATCAATCAAAAAATGGAAGATGAGTATGTGATTCTTGTGAAGGAAAAGAAAGAACAAGCAGTTCAATCAATTAGATATGTGTGTGCATTTCCTGTAGTGGCACGCAAGGATGTCAGTTCTGTGAATTTTGCTGATGTTATTTTGATGGATAAGGAAAATAAATACCCAGAAATAACACCAGTAGCTCCCATTATTGTGTACCAGCTGAGTACATCCAAAACATCTCATAAAATGGGGACTGTTTGCTATGCAGATCTTGGTCTGAGAATTCATCAGTTTTAATCATCATAGAACATATTGCACGTATTTAGCTTAACTCACTCGAAGAAGCTGTGATTTGATGCTTGTGAATCTTTGGATGATGCAGTAGTAATAGCCAGATATCCACTAGGAAGGGAATAAGAAATTATTAAAGGACTTTGTACAATCTCTACTGCTCTTCTGATGCCAATCAGAACACCTGCCAATTTTACATGATGCTTTCAAGGCCACCTAGAGACAATGGAAGCTGCACTTGCAGAATCAGTCTAAACTGATTCACAAGAAAGTAGTGACTGCCTATTTAATTCTGTTTCAGCCCTTGGTATGTTACTAATTACTGAACTCGTGTTTGTGGCAGATAAAGCAACAGTCTGGTGCTGCTCCAATGATGAGACTTGTGTAGTGAAAACAGAAAATGTCATTAAAGAACGAATGAGAAACATGATTGTATCATAATTATCCTGGGGAAGAGGTACTGACCTTAGAACTGTGGAAGTATTGGTAACCACACATGGTACAGGTGTGATATTAGACCTTTTTTCATTGAGACCTGAACAGTGGAACTAAAAAAGCAGGAAAAGAGAACACCTGTTGAGGTTGTTATCCTGAATAGTGTTGAAGAGTCTCCAGTGGCAACTAGTCCTCCTAATCCATAGTTTAGTTTAGCCAAAGGAGTGGTCAGAAGTATCCCACAGTTGAAAATATCTGCCCTTTTTCAGACCTTTAAGGATAAAAATGAAGAAAACTGACAACCAAAACCAAACAAAGCAAAAAAACCCTCTTATGTAAGAGAAAAGAAAAAAAAAATAACTTTGACCATGGGCTAAGTCTTCAGAAAATTACCTGGGTAGCAATACCAAAGCGTTATATAGAAGATAAACCCAACACTGCAAATCACATTAATAAAAGTGCGGAAGCAATTTTAGTGACATCTAGAGTTGAGTAAATGCAAAATTCTCGTTATTCATTTTCTTTATGAGGGCCAGTATCAGAACAAATAGCACTGTTCAGAACAGAAGTATTCACATTTTTAAATAAAACTGCAACTATGAAACAATATGAAATTAATGAATTATGAATGTTATCCATTGACAACCTCAGCATATTTTGGAAGATGTACAGATTTAACTGTATTTGCTAACTGCATTTCACTCAGTGTCATTACTTACATAAGAAGGAATATTACCTATTAAGAATGCAACAAAAGTTTAGATATACTCTGTACCAAAATCACACATTCACTAAAGCTCATTTACCCAATTTAAAAAAAACACACAAAACAACACAACAAAAGCCAGAAAAAAAACCCATACAAAAACCAAAGGGTATTTTTGCCTTCATTTTTTATACAAGAAATCACTTTATAGAGTGTATAAACAAAAAATTTGGAAACTGAAAGGATGTCTTATACACATGTTATCTTTATAATGCTATCTTCAGTAAAATGAACAGGCCACATTGAAGGCACAATCTTCATAATAAAATGTTTTACTTCTATTACTGTTGATTTTTCTGCAAATGTTTCCAAAATAACAGGAGATGCAATTTTTTGGCTTCCCAGAAATATCACTACAAGCAATTATAATGACAGAGACGATGAGAGGTTTGTCCCAGATGTTTTTAGTGAAAAAACATCTAGATGCACAGAAAAAGCACACTCGGTCAAGCACTCAGAAAACATGTGAACTAGAAAAGAAGAACTAAAGTCCCCATGGAGCCTGGTAAATGATCTTTCTGCTGCTGACTAGCCAAGGAAGAAGAGAAGATTGGCATTAGGATCAAATAGTACTGAACACAATATGAGACATATGAAATAGTACACTATAGCAAAGTAAACTAAAAACCGAGCTAAGAGAAAGTTCAATTTTCTTTACTGGATGCATAAGATGCTGGGAAAAATTCTTTTGAGAGAAAAGAGTAATTTTGCAATTATGTATAAATGCAATTCAGAACTGATGATGGAACAAATGAAAAAAAATAGAAGGCAGTACAGGAAGCAGAAAAAATCATTTCTAAGAAGAAAATTAATACATTTCCAATGTTCTTACTATTTTAAAAGCATTAACAAGGAAAGAAGTTTTATATATGCATTGCTCAGAAGCTCTTTTTACTTACCTTGGGACGCCTCTCCTGTATGAAAATCAGGTGAAACGTGTTTAGACCAAAGTTCCATGGACACAGCCAGGGCTGATGGAAGGTCATTGTCTAAAATTTCAGAAGGAAACACTCTGGCCACTTCAGTGACAGTTTTCTTGCTTTGGGATATAGTAGGTAAACAGGTGATATTGTTTATTCCATCAACACAAATAAACCCAGTGGAGCAGGACTGTATAAGACAATCATTATAATTAAGCTCACAGCTTCGTCCCTGAAAGAGAGTTTAAAAAAAAAAACAACAATTTTTGAAAGCAATTTGCATTTCATAGTCATGTCATTTAAAATTATTTCTTTCTTTTGATTCTAAAATGTTGTTTCCTTGTATTAAGCTCTTTATACTTTTGAAAGGATATCTCACAATGTGGAAAATATGCCTTAATTAATTTAATAATGTAATTGTATATTTTGAATTTTAACAGAGTTTTATTTTGACTCTGATTTACTATTACAAATTATCAATAAAAATAATTTCCCCACAGATTTGTAATTACCAAGTATCAAGGACAATGTCACCAGCAATAAAAAAATTTGGTTAAAATAATCAACTTTAGTTAGCATGTAGTTAAAGAAAACTTTGTACAATGGACTTAACTGTTTAAAAACCTATGGTTTGCTCTGATTTACAAACTAATATTCTTTCATTTTTGTACATTGTAGCTTTTTTTTTGTTGTCTGCTGTTACTAAATCCTCACACAGCATCTTGCTAATACATTATGCTCAGAGATAATGCTTAGAAAAGGAAAAATGTAGTGGCAGTCTCAAATTGGACCAGGCATTAATTTTCTATTTTTTATCAAGACTAACAATTCATGAGAAGCCTGAAATATCCTTCCTAGTAATAAACTAAAAATGTTCGTATTCAGTGGTCTGAAAAAAAGGCAAGACATAATGTATTTCTTTTGCCGCAATAATTATGTTAATTAAATGTATTCTTGAAGTGTGAAATAAATATATGCTGAAGTCAGGCCTGAATTCATTTTATTTTCACTTCTGTTGCAATGAACTAATAGGCTATGTGAAGAGATAGAGCTAAAAGCTGTCCCAGAAGGATCCTGCGTATCTGGATAGCTATTTAAAATACACACACTGCCATCCCTGAAAGACATTCTGACAACATATCATCATGACATAATTTCCAGCTGAATCTTCTCCTGCAACTGAAGCACATGTAAAAAGATCCAAGTCTTCTCTAGAGCTCAAGAGGCATGTGCTCATTACACACTTTCCATCACACAAGATGTTTAGTCTTGCTTGTCTAGCTGACTAATTATTTACACAGAACTTGAGACAATTTACATTTTCTGAGATCTCTGTCAACTCTATTTAATTCATTTATAATATTAAAAAACAATAGGAGGGGCAAGTGAGAGACAGGCAGAAATGTAGACATAAAATCTGCAATTACTTTTTGTACCAGTAGTTTAAATCACTTGTTGTTTAAAACAGAGGAGGATAAATTGAGGGGGTTTGGATGATTTAGATACATCCATGCTTGTTTCAATCAAGTTCTTAATTTGTTTTGGCAAGTAGATGGGTTATCTGGTATATTCAGGGCACCTTATAAATCACTCACTGGATCGGTATTCCAAAGCAGAAAGGAACGGCAAGCCAATTTATATGTCAATTTCCACACATTTCTTCCTTTCTCTCTTCTAATTCCACACATAGAACAAAAGATCAATTTCAGCAAACTCTTAATCTTAATCCTATAAAACTTATGTTTCATTCTTACTTTCCTTGTGACAGATTAGTACATTTTTATGACTACTACAGTTAATGGTGAAGAGCATTTTATTATGATTTTATGATTCATAGAAACAAAGCAGATGTGGATAACCTCCACTGTGCATGAAGGGTATATTAAATAGTCATAGATAAATTTGATAGCACTGAAAGTGCCTGTAAATGCTTTAACAATTTCCATGCAGGCAGATAAAATCATTTAGCTTGTGCAGATTTGTATTTAAAAGTAGTTATATATTATAGATGTTTTCACTTAAAAAGTAAACATCTATGTCATATACCACCAACTATGCTTTTCTTCTCAAAATTGATGAGAGATTTCATGATCCATACTATATGATCCATACTTCAAGTAGCAGTACAGACATAGACTACAGAAGACTACAGAAGATTTACCCTAACACACTGTAGCTGGAGTTCCTTGAACACTTATTTCTCTGGGAATTTCATAGTTTCTACTCCACACTTACTCATAGTTAGGGGTCTAACCCCATCAGAGCTTAACAAATATATCTCTTGAAATATTTAGAATGTAACTTCTTATCTTTCACACTGAAGACAGGTATGTTAAAATTTTTTCTGGGCAGTTCCCCACCATGTTTTTTCTCTACTATGGTCTTCCCAAAGCATACTGGAATTTGAGGAACTGAAGATGGAACAATGAATAATGGAATAAAAGCAAAAGATGATACATCTTAAATTCCAACTACTTCACAGGTTTTCTACTTTTCCTTCTGTAAGGGTTTGTTCTGCAACATACTGTACACTAAATGCTCAAACTATGTATTAATAGAAAAGCTGCCCCTATGGTTCAAATATCTATCTAGCCTCATCATCAGTGAGCTATTAATATATTCTTGGGTAAGAAAACAAGTAGAGTTTATATCTGATAACTCACCAAATACACCATTCTAACTTCTGGCAATAAGTAAATCATAGACTCCCTAAGCCAAGGTAATATTTAGAAGAGTAATTTGACTAACAGTGAATCTATCATCCTTCTGGACTCCATCCTTGAACTTAATTGTAATTTGGTCTCTACAGTATCATGCAACACTGACTTGTACCAATAAATTTTACACCAGTTAAAAAAATAGTTTCTATAAACAGATTTTAAGCTT
This sequence comes from Corapipo altera, assembly GCF_003945725.1. NCBI lineage: Eukaryota > Metazoa > Chordata > Aves > Passeriformes > Pipridae > Corapipo > Corapipo altera. The sequence goes on from NW_020884890.1 coordinate 3,306,510, forward strand.
CCTCCCTGATGATTTTATTTGGCATTTAGAAGGTTTTTTGTGAGACAAAAATACTAAAAAAATGTGTAACTGATCTTCTCAATTACAGTGGTTTATTTAGGATAAGTATGAATATTTAAAGAAAAAAAAATAGATTATTTTAGCTTGAGGTCTGACTGTTTTCCACATAAAAAGACCGTGTCCCTCCAATGATATATCCTTCATCATCACTTGACATTGTTTTGAATGCCAATCTGCTTTTGAAGACAAAAAGAGAGCAGTTGCTATGGTCTGTGGGAAGTATCAATGGTACCCATTGTACTCTGTAAGAAGCAGCCTACAAAAATAGTATTCATTTTTATGAGATAGTCTTTTTCTTCTCAGGATAGCTTGTCAGTAAATTTAGTCAGATTATTAAAATCCATTTTTAACCTACCAAGCCTTTATGGTAAAATATAGACTTTACAAAATTGTGGGCAAAGAGTCACTGAAACAGGGAAAAATTCCTGGTGGCTTGAACAAAGGACATGTCGGTCCTGTGCTAAAGAAAAGCAAGGTAGATCCAGGGAACCAAAGGTCAGTCAGCCTTACTTCAGTTCCTGAGAAGAAAGTCAGTGACACCTGGAAAACATTTTTAGGTATGGGAAGGACAAGAGGGTGATCAGGAATAGTTCACATGGAGCTATGAAGGGGAAAGTGCCTTACTGAGCTGATAACCCTATATGAAGAGATGAATGTCTTAGTGGATGAGAGGAAAGCAGTGAATGTTGTCTATCTTGAGTTTACTGAGGCTTTCAACATTATCTGTCCTAACTTCCTCATAGACAAGCTGACAAACCGCGGATGAGTGGACAGTGAGAGAGACTGAAAACACTGAACTGCCACGCTCAAAGGGCTGTGTTTAGTGATCAGCAGCAGGAAGTCATGCTGGATGTCAATAATTAATGGTGTATCCCAAGATTTCATACTAGGTTCTGCACTAAAGTCTTCAGTACTGGAAGACAGGACAGAGTACACCCTCAGCAAGTTTTCATGTGTTACAAAACTGGGAGGAACTGTTGAAATACCAAATGAGTTTGCTGACATTTATACTGACCTCAAGAGGCTGAAGAAGTGTGCCAACAGGAACATCAGGAAACTCAGTAAAAAGAAATGTAAAGTCTTACACCTGGGGTGGAATAATTCCTTGCATCAGTACATGCTCGGGGCTGACACACTAGAAAATGGGTTTGGAGAGAAGCACAAAGGGGTCTTGGTGGATGACAAACTGCAAGAGGGAGTAATATGCACTTATAGCAAAGACTGACAAAATCCTGGGCTGCAATAGGAAAATCATTCTCCCTTGGCTGATGGAGTTTATCCCTCACATCTACTCAGTACGGGTGAGGCTACATCTGGAATAGTGGATCCAGTTCTGAATTCCCCAGTTCAAGAGAGATATGAATCCACTGCCATATTCAAATTGACCTTTATCTTCCCTCTGTAATTCTCCAGAGGAATTTGAGTAAAATCTACTTTATTTAGAGAAAATCTTTGCCTCCACAAAATCCTTTCTGTGTCAATTCTACAGGGATACCTTACATAAAGAACTTACTGGTCCCAGAATTATGATATTCATTATAGGCAAGTAGAGAAACTGATAGTCTCTAAATCTAGAATAAGGGGTTATTCTACTTTTTCTCATTTACATTAACACTGGAAGTGAGTCCTAGCTCAAACAAAAAAAAATATAGGGATACTTTCCCTCTTCTGGGTTCAGACATATTTAGTCCTCTGAAACTTGTCATGATATTGAGATTAATGAAGGTTACATTGAATCCTTTCTCCACATTTCGGATTGTGGTTGATGTGGATGCAGACTTAGGGAATTCCTAATCTCTTATTCTGCAAGCAAATGTAAACTTCCTGAACATATGGTGGTTTCATTACCTATAAAGGTTTACATTATTTGGTGCCGTGTTTATACCACACAAAGACAGCCCTTTCATTTTTTGCTGGTGATGAGCAACTGGGTATGAAGTTTGTTTAGCATTTGAAGTTCCACTCTGAATGTTTAAGAGGTGTGTGTGAAGAAAGTCTTAGAAATGTCCTGTGATAAAAGCATTAACACAAGTGTCTTCTGGTATTTTAGAACTGCACATATTGTTGCAAAGACCTTAATTAGCCTCAGCATTTTCTGCAATCCATCTCTAAAACCTCTTCCTTCACTGGTTCCCTGTGCTCAAGGTCTGATTAACTGTGTAACTTTGGATCAACCTGCAGTGAAAACAGCTGAGCTGTGAGAAACGTGTGAGATTTCTCATCAGGGCCCTTCATATCTGAGCTCAGAAGCTGCGTTAAGCTCAGGTCCTTGCTCTTGGTCCTTCACTGATCTTACAATGAAACTTAAATTCACTACAGTAAGCCCAGTACTTTACTGATCCTTATCTTACCTTGCTTCTGTGACTTCCTGGCTTAACATTAGAACTGCTTCGTGATCATGAATTTGTCTGGACGTCTGAAATTACATTTTGTCACTGGTCTTGTTTTGCTGTCATTGTTTGGGTTCTGGGAGACTTCAACCCTTTCCTACAAGATCATTGCCCCTGTCTATCTCACTGCTATCCCTGGCTCCTGTCCTGTCTTTTCCTGTGGAGCAGCCTGCATGACCCTTGTCCTCCTTGACATGTGCTAGTATGTACTGGGGATTTCCTTGAGACAAGGGACATGGGGCAGAGATTAATATGGCACCTGAAAAGAGCTGAAGACAGAAGTATTATTTACTTTTTCAAAAAACTTTTCCACTTCATTGCATCAGTAATTTTTTTCCCTCTCTGACAGTAAATAAGAATCTTCTACTGTAGAAAGAAGCCTTGAAACTTGCTGGCATCTGAAAAGTTACTAATTTTCTTTTTTGACTTTGTTGCAGAGTCACTCTGAAAGTAAATATGAATCTTACTTGCAATATTCTGTTCCTTCTATTTTACAGATGTAAATACACCACATACGTGGTGCATAGATAATAAACCAAGCATCACTGCCATAATTTATAAAGAAAAGATATTAAAATAAACATTTCAAGCTTGGAGTTGTAGAGATAAGAATTTCTGAAGTAAGAAAAAAAACTTAAAAATCATGTACTCCTTTCTCTTCTTGCTACTTATCTCAAACTATTAAATAGTATTATTAAACTAAGCTTGAACTGTGACGAGGTAAAGCACAAGTTCAAATTGTAGGAACCAATTGCGTGCCTTCAAGTACAGAAAACTGTCATAAGAAAAATGGTGGCAGTGTGGAAATTTCAACTTTAGTTAAATACAGTGCTGGCATTTAGCCACTCTCAAAGTATTATAGAAAAACATAGAACTAAGCCACACAAGGTCAAGCATTCAAAGGAATTTTTTGATTTAGTTTCAGGGAACTCGTTTTCAAAATACCTGTCAAGTGTGAGTTAAATCAGTATGTAAAAACAATAATTGCTATACAAGATAAAAATATTAATTGTTATGTATTAAAAATTAATAAGTGTTTAAAATATTAACATGGGTGACTAACAAAGACATTACATATCACATTTTTCCACTTTTTGTTGATATTGGGTAACTACTTCTCCAGAACATCAGAGCTTCTGTAGTAAAACAAATAAAAGAAACAACAACAACCAAAATACTCAGAAGGGTTGAGTTTTATCTGAGTGAGGTTAAAGAGAAAGGGATTACATTATTTTCTGTGCAACATTGAATAATCGGGTTAAGGAAAGAATAAAAAAAATTTCAGCATCTCACCACAAATCCTGGCTTGCAAAAACAGGAATAACCAAAGCTAGGCTCCTTCTGAACACAGATACCATGTATGCAGGGGTTGGATATGCACTCATCAACATCCAACTCACAATGGAGGCCTTCCCATCCTGTCAGAAAAAAAAAAGAAAAACAAACCCCATTAGTCAGATTACTGGCAATTTTATTAATATGCATATCTTGTTAAGATCTCCTTTACCACTAAGCACACCCCATAAATGAGAGGCCAAATACTCATCCGGAAGCTGTGGTTCAGATCATGTAATTTAAGCCTGTCTTGAACTTGCTCTGTGGAAGCTATGCCAAACTGGAGGTAGTAAATTTGCTAGGTAAACACAAACCCAAAATTCTGTAAAATATGGCTAGTTATTGAAGAACACAGACTTTCTGCCACGATACTCCCAGTTCAGATTTGGGTTTTTTTCTCCAATTAAATTTTCCTATTTCTAAACGAACAAACAAACAAAGAAAACCCAACAGACTCATTACCCCCTCAGCAGTCCTCAGCTAATACAAATCTAGTTGCCCCTGTTCAGCCTTTGCTTCCCAGCAGGCATCAAATGGATCTACCTGCCTGCCCAGCTAAAGACTTCATCCATGCACCTGCTATTAGTTCCAACGGCTGCTGGTGTTGCTTTTGAGCTCCCTGAGACGCTGTTAGAATAGAGTTTACATCTCTCCATGCTGCTTCCTCACCTGAACAGCCTGAAGCTGCAGCCACAGATCCTGAATATGCATCTATTATTCTATGGGACAATAGCTGACAAAATTCATGATCCATTACAGAATGCATTTGTCAGAGCTAAATCAATTCCCTTTCCTGGTATGACATGCTGTCACCACATGCTTTACTTTGTTCTCTGGAGGTTTTCAGGAAGCTGTAATCATCTACCTTGTTCCTATTTTTGTCTTGGTACCATCCCTGTTCCATTTTGTTAAATTGCAACAGGGAATCTGCTGCAGAGTATATCAGACTATCTATCTTGTGGAAAGTTCTTTCCCATAGTTGCTTTTACAGATCAAAAAATCCTCAATCCCAGCCCTGTATTTCTATAGGTGAAGCTTAGAAGAGAAATCCAAGACCTATAATATGGGAAAAGTAGTAGCCTGCAAATAGATTTTTTAATAACTATTTCTACTTTCTATCTCCAGATGATAATTTTTCTTCAATCTCTTTCTTCAGTTGTGCAACTTTCCAAAAAGCTATTCCTCCCAAAGGTTCCCCGGCCTCTCCAAATTCACTCCTTTTCTGAGCTGTAACCTTCTCACTTTCTCAGTTGTATCAGAGACTCAAATAACATTTGCAAATACCATATTAATTAAAAGAAGCAAGATACATAAAAAATATGCATCTTCTTAATGCATGTGGTTCCTTCACTGTGTCTTTTCCTGGTGGAGAAATAATCTAGAGATCTTTCACCCCTACTAATAAATGTTATTATTAAATGGAATATAAAGGTTCTCCTACTTATACCAAACATTTTCACGTAGAGTTGCATAGAGACAGCAGTGACAGTTCTTGGCTAGCAAGCAATTTTTGAATGCCTATATACAAATATATTTAAAGTATTACTTTAATAAGCTTTAAAAAGGAGAAAAAAATTGAAATTGGCAATGTATTCTGTATGAGGCACTGTAATGACTAAAAAATATATCTTTTAAGTTTTTAAGTCGTCTGTATTGGTGAAGGGGTATATGGCCATATGCAGTACCAGGTAGAGTGAGAGGACATACAGTTTAATCCATGTGGAATTTTCTCCATATGCTGAGAAGACCCAGAATGGGTCTTTATTATCATGAATTTGACCTTCTGTATGGCAAAGTCCAGAAATTTTTCACTCATTGGTTCATAAATCAGGAGTATACCGTTTTTCTGAATCATCGAATATCTCCTTGACATTAAAAAAGTTGCTATGAATGTATTAAGCTTTAAGCAAGTTAGTCCTAAACATAATCAGGCTCCAGTAAGCCAAAGATACTTGGATTTAAGTCTTACATATCAGAGTATCATTCCTTAGTACCAATTAAACAAATGAATAAATTGCCAAATTGGTTCTCATTACACACATGCTCTCTTTTGCTTCAATATCTTCCATACTTTTTTTAAAAAAAATTCTCTTACATATGTTTTGCAGTTTTACATACTGCACTAGGGACAATTCAGAATGAAAAAAAAAAAAATATGTTATTATTCAATTCCCTATGTGCTTTTTTTTAAATGTAGAACAAGTATGAATAGAAATTATGTAAACAGATTGCTAGAAAGACTGCAGAAAAGTGTGATATATATGGTCACTTGACTTCAGGAGAGTTTTGCAAGATCTTTTCACTTGTAAATTCTAATCAAGAAGGTGAACATACTTCAGTACAAAGGAAGTAAGTAGATCAGGTGCATGAAGATATCAGGAGTTAATAGAATCACTCAGAATAATATCATTCAGAATATTTCTAAATAATCTCTAAAATAATAACTAAGAAATCCTGTGTCAATACTATTAAAGAAATTATTCAGCAGTGTTGGTCTATACAATAGTAAATTATAGACTTAAACTGAAAAACTAAAGTTTCAGAGGTAGGTACTCATAAAATTCTTAATTTAATAGTAACATGTGGAGCAGAATGTTACTTATGGATATGGACCAGAAATACTACTTTTGTTGCCAAAAGGCTTTTTGTTAATAGAAATGACAAGAGATTGTGAGTAGTCCAGAACAGATTAAATTTGTAATTGTGTGACAATGCAGGCTGACTGTGACTTTTGCTTTTGTATAGATGCTAAATCTCTTATACTTTCCTAAGTCACCAGATCTGTTTTAGTTGATCTATGTTACCATAAGAAAAAAGCTCCCACTTTTTAAGAAAGTACCTTTTTTCATTCTATTTGTAATAGTTAAAAAAATTCCTTTTAATCCCTGCCAGTGGACATAAGTATGATATGTCTTACAGCAATAATAATAATAAGAGCAATATTATTATTATTAACAATAACAAAAACAATAATAGTTAAAATGTTCTGAATTTCTTTTCAATTTTCTTTTTTACTCTTATGTTACAAGTAGTTAAATTATCTAGCCATTAAACAGTACCTACTTGGCTGCTTGGTAAGTTATGTTAGAAAAGATCATAAAAAATAAACCTAGCTCTAGGTCATTCTTCTGGCTAACTCAGTGAGTTGGTTTTAGTTTTAAGCCCTTCGAACATGCTTATTGCAATAGTTAATTCTCTTTAGATTTCATTCAAAAATCTTACCAAAGAGATGGTCAATCTTTTTGTACCTTATAGGTTAAATACAAAAAAAGAGCTTGATATAATTTAACAATTTTTCTCAGTATTAACACTGATAATTAAAAACTATCATTGTTTAAGACTGCTCTGTCACATAGCAATTACCTTGTGTACATTTACAAGTGTATCCATTGATATGATCTTCACAGGTTGAGCCATGTAGACAAGGTGATGAATTACACTCATTAACTTCTATTTCACAAAACTGTCCAGAAAATCCAGCAAGACACCTGAAGCAAACAACATTCCAAAGTGTTATACTGTGCATAAACATGGTATAAAACATACCTTGTGTGGAAACAATGTGTCTAATGTATGTGCATTAACAAGACACAATCTCATATATTCCCTTTTGTTTTAAGGAGTATTTTGCTGGAACTCTTCCAAGTTTCGTGTTGCAACCTATGGTCTTTTAGGGGATTTATGATGGCAAAACCCATCCATGAATTTCACATCTGGATCATAATCAAACATAACAGTCTCAATTACATTTTACTGTTTTTAGCAAGCTGAATACAAACCTTTCTTAAAGTACTCTTGGGAGACTACCTACTGAAATAGTTTAGCTAAGTAACCAGAGTCTATGTTTGTAAAAATTGCTTGTTGACAAATATTGCACTATGTAAACTACAGCATAAAAGATAACCTTCAGGGACAATGGTTTCATTATTGTTCTAGATATCAAATATTAGCCATCTTGAAAAAACTCTTCTGTAGTTTTGTGGTTGTAAATTCTATGGGATAATTGATATCAAAATAGTTCCATATAATTTCAACATACAATACTCACAAGACCTTTAATGAAGTTCAGAAATTCTACTAATCTCATTATTGAAACACATCTTTGCACAGTTTTACTGATATATGCAAATATGTTCTGAAAAACAGGGTCCCATAATGGTATTTACATGTACTATTTTGAGATGCATTATACATAGGTATATTTCACGAGACAATGTATTCAAAAACTCCTGTTACTAACTGGGTGGTGCACATCTTTTGTGTTGTCTTCGCTCTAACGAAAAACATAAAAGTTTATGGCCCACTTAGAGAAAGATGAGTACATGAACAATTTACCTTTGAGTAAATTCAAACATTCATGTCACCTACTCCTTAAGGTGTGAATACAAAACATATCATTAGAATGAGGTACCTGCAGTGTCTACCTTAAGCTTTCCAGACCCTGAAGCAAAAGAGGAGGAGGATGGACCATGAAACAGGTATGCCTAACACGTCCTGAAGGATCATTACACTATGTATCAGTAATTATGTTTTGGTTTATTTTTGCTTTGTTTGAGCACATTTTTTTTTATTTTTTTTATGAAATAAACTCTGGATAATTAGAATTTGGGCCCCGTCTACCCCTCCGGCTTCTCTCTCTCTCTTACACACTCTCACACACTCTACCAACAACTTCCGGCTATTGTTGATATCTAATTTTCACAGGAGCAAAAAAGAACAGCTCCAGTCGGTCCCTCAGGGGGAACTCTCCTGGGACCAATCACCTCTAAGCCACCCCTCCTTCTGCACTGACCTTGGTCTACACTGTTGTTCACGTGTTCTCACTCTGTTCTTCCCTGGCTGGAATTCTTCACAAAGCAACAACCTTCTGTTCTTAAATATGTCATCACAGAGGCGTTACTATCACTCCTAATTGTAGGAGCCAGTTCTTTGCCATTTTTAACCTGCATATGGCATTATCTGCAAATTGTGATGAAATTATACTTACAAACTTTCTATTTTGCAGTCATTCCTCACTTCCTACTAATCTCATCTGGAATGGAAGCTCTATCTTTTACTACGAATACAAGAGTTTATTTATGTCCTCCAGGAAGCTAACAGGCACTTACCCTGGTTGTGAGAAGCACAGTTTCAATAGCACCTATATTAAGTATCACCCGCCGGAACTTCTGCGTGGCCATGGGGGTCCCCCCCGCCAGAACCCCTGTGCGGCACGGGATTGCCCCCAGGCCCATGTAGGGCCACCCCCGGCGGGAGAAAGGAGAGAGGGAGTTTCGCTGGCATGGCTTTGCACCCTTGTGGGAGAGGAGAGGGGAGGCCTCAGAGCACACAGAGGTTTGTCGGTCTGGTTTGGGGGAGGGGAAAGGTGTTGGGCGGGCAATGGGGGTCCTCGGACTGGCAGGAGGGTGGGCGGGGCAGCCTTGCATGAAGTGTCACAGGTGAGCGGTGCGTGGGAAGATATGAGGTAACACGGTGGGCGGAGGATAAGGTCAGGGTGGATAATGGTTTCTTCTGGACCTTGAGAGTCTTGGCTAGGCTAGGACCTTGAGAGGTCCTCGAGCCCCGGGTGGGTATGGGGACCAGAATGGTTTGTTCATTTGTTTGTTTTTGGCTCACCTGCGGCTACTGCCCATGTTCAGTATGTTCTGGATATATTTGTTACATCCTGAAAGGGTGGTCAGGACAAAGGGTTGTTCCTGGGTATTTCCTTGGGATTGAATATAGATAGGTCGCAGAAAAGTAGGAAGTGAAAGCCTTGCCCTAATTGTTTTAATAGGAATGTAGCCTGTGTACCCCTATGTGGTTGCGAGCTATGCTGGCGATGGTACATGCCTTCTGTAGGGTCGCTCATGCCAGACAGGTCAAAACTATAGGGTCAGATACAATACATCCTTGGGCAGAATATGCTCGTTAGCCTTCTGGCAGTCATCCTAGGAGAAGGACAACTCTAATCCCAAACCGGGGCAGATGGAGCTCGCTTAGCCCTGTAAGGCCATCCATCTAAGAGAAGATCACGCTAATTAAACCTACATCCTGAGGACCTCACTACCACCGTCCAAACTCACTCGGCCCCAGTAGATGAACCTTTAGGATTAAAGGGTGGGTTCAGTTCCGCGCATACTGCATCTCACCTAATCCATTGCACAGCCCCTCCCAAATTTTTGTTCGTGAAGCCTAGCCATGATGATGATGATATTAAGTATCACAATAAAAACCTGAAACTAGAGGAGGACCCATACCTCTAAGTGTCTAAACAACCTTGTATATACACAGGTTTTGAATCAGTGGCCAATTTTCAGCTATTTGGTAAGACCTATCTTACACCTAAATTAAACCCTAGTCATCTAAGAAACCTGTGAGTCAAAATGGTCCTGAAGTGTAACTATAACATTTAGGTATTTCCAAAATGTAATTAATTCCTAAATCAGGAATAAGGTTCGCTGATCATTTTAAAGGTGCTTCCTCTTTATGTTTGTACTTTGGGCTACTGGCTGATATGAACACAGAATATATAGTAATGTATATATTTTACAGATTAGTTTGTTTGTCAACAATTATAGTACTGAATATAAATCTTGAGAGAGAACAGATGGGACATTTAAGAGAGAGTAAGAATGGAAACAAAACAAGAAGCTGGGAATGTATAGAGTAGGAAAATACAAAGATCAAACCAGCAGACATCTTTGAACACACGAGAGTCACTGAAGAAAAGGGAAGTAAACTTTAAAAAGTCTGTGTTCTGAAATTTTATTTCTGTGACAAAACACAAAAAGGTGTCAAGAGAAAGAAGAGAAGGGTCAAGTCCTGCCCTTTGAATGACAAAAGTTGCCGGGGCACTGGCCATCTGGAGCTAGGAAGAGCTGGTACCCTAGTCATGCTGTATTAGAACTATGACTTTTTTTATGCCCATTTCATCTGAAAGTCAAAAAAGCAAAAACTCTGGGGCATATGCTTTATGTGCTTGTAAATACTAACTTCCTCATCCTCAGTATCGGTCTCCAGTAATTAGAGCTAATCTACCTTAGACTTTCTCTTCCTTTCCTGTACCCCTACACTTCTGGAGGGTGTTGAGAGTGATAACGCATATATACTTCCAGCCCTATTCTTCTAAAGAAACTGTACTTCTTACAGTTGGATCTTCAAATATTACTTTCAGTGAGATGTTCAGTTTAAGAAGTTCACCAGTTATCACTAGGTGATTCCATAACATGATGGTTGCACTCTCACTGTCCCCTAAAGTCCCGAGATAACAAATTATCATGTTAAGCCTTGATGACATGAAGACTGTTTTGCTTATAGAGCTAGTTGGTAAAAACATTCAAAGGTTTGTACTTTTCTCTCATCCTTGATGTCACAAATGGTTGCAGATACCTGGGAAGATTCAGTCATTGGGTAGCAGTAATAAACCACTGCTGCCTGGGTTCTGAACAACACACTATGTTGGTGTGGTGTCTGCATAGTTGTTTCTCTCACATAGTCTCAATCCTCTCTCTCACTACTGTTCTGCCTGCAGCAGACTTTTTTCCCCCAACTTAAATACGTTTCCCAGAGGTGCAATCACTGTCACTGATGATCTCGACCCTGGCCAGCAGTGGATCTATCTCGGAGCCATCTGGTATGAGCTCCGTCAGACATAAAAATCCTTGCCACACAAACCCAAAACAGTTGTGAAGATTTATTTTGACAGATAAAGAATTCTAGCATTATTAAGATGATTTTCATTATGGTTCACAGAAGCTGCTCTTTGTTCCTGCCTCACGGGACTTTGTACTTTGATTCAGTAAAATAATTATGCACTGAAGGCCTTTTTTTTTTGCAAAAAACACCCAGGACATTTAAACAGAGTAAGCGAGACAATACACAGAATCAAGGAGCTGGCAGGAAAGGGTCTGGAGAACAGGTCTGTAATGGACTAAGTATAAAAGCAATTTGCAAGCTTGAAGATGGCCTAGCTAGTTGTTCAAGCTAAAATAAAGGTGACTCATTCAGGACAAGGGCATAGCAGTCTAAGGGGCTGCCTATTAATATAATGAAGTATTGATCTATAACTTAAGAAAGTTATATAGATACAGAAAGACAATGAGTGTTATCTATATGCATTTCACCAACCTGTGTTTAGGAAGGACTAACCAGGTCATAAGAAATATTCACAGATTTAGTAATTTTAAATCATAGTTTAAACATTTGCTACTATGATATTGATAAGCTTACAGAACTACAGGAAATTGTAATGTTATTGATATTTTATCAAACAAAGGTCAGAGAAAATACCACCTGCCTGATTTAAGTATCTCTGTCTCAGTGCTGTAGACATCCTACCCCAAGGCTGGCTATAAAAATGGATCAGACCTTGGCTAATTGTAAGTAATGAGAAACATCCTTGCTTTATATATAATATTTAAAAATCTAATGTAGCACATAGGAGAATGATCACAGGTCTGCACTCCTGTTCTTCATTATATCAAATAAAATAATTAAAATTGCAAGTGCAGCAGGGATAATTACCAAATTAAAAAAAAAGAGATACCTTAATTTTTTTTTTTGGAATCTGGATTTATCAATCTATGATAAACACATACTTCTTGCAAAGAATTAGTAGAACTTAGACTGAGAAAAGGAAGCAATTATTTTTCCATTAGTTTGGATTTTGTCAGATCAAATCCAAGAACATCAATGACATCAGTTTCCAAATCAAAGTGCCAATCTTTTTTTTTGTTTTAGATTAACACTAAAAGAGCAGCAGAGGAATCTATTTATGAATCAGAACACATCTGAGGAAAGGTCTTCCTGAATGTCTGCTTCCAGAGTTCCTCATACTTTAAAATAAACTCAATTTCTTAGACTCTTGTATCAAAGATTATTGATCAAAACATTAAATTTAGACAAATCTGAAACACCCCTGTAATTACTTTACTTCTGAAAATTATGCTAAATAAGATGATAAATTATATTAGATTCTGGAAGGAGTCATCGGAGAAGGGGTAAGGGAACTTGACAAACTTGTTCAAGAGTTTTATTCTGAAATGGAGTTATTAAGGCTCAATCAGAATTTTGTAATAACAAATTTGGAGTTGCAAAAATATTTGTACTTTTTACATTTCCATATAAAGAGTGAGTAAATCAATAAGAGACTACAACTCCTAGATGTCCTACAGAAGATTCCTGTTAAAAAAACAGAAGTGATAACTGTTGTCAAACTTACTTCACGTAATTTTACATTCTAAGGGCTAGTGGCATGCAAACATTTCTACTGCACCAAATAGTACATTTAAAACAATTCCAAAGTGATTAATTAATAATTTATTAAGAGAATTAAGTGAAGGGTTTTGGTCTATGGCAATTATGGTTGCAGTCAAAGTAAAATTCTTTGTATGTTAGTAAACTTTCAAACTCAGAGTAAATATGTAAGAACTCAAATGTCAGCTAAATTTTCCCCTACAATTCTAATTTAAATCCTATTGTAACTCGTCACTCTTTGAGTCTGTTTTGTAACTCATCTTTTAAGTCTCTTTTTTACCTGTACCCTTTTCCTTCTATTTCCCTCTCTTTCTTCATCTGCCTTGTGACCTTTTAAAGCTTATGAATAATTTGTGTATTAGTGAGCTATGAGGTTCAGAAAAAACATGGTTTCTACAACATACAAGTTTATTAGGTTTGTCAGGGAGCAAGGATTAACTGCAATTTTACTTAGAAGAAAACATTTATGCTGTAACCTTTACCTGCCTGCATGACTTATCCAATCTGGTAAAATCAATGTACTTTGTGGACCAGTCCACACAATGAAATTTGTTTGGGACATCAATTTTTCTTTGTAAGTGTGAACCTTGACGACTGTGGTAATGTTTTGTTAATACCTCTCAGTTAGGTAATTAGGACTTTTCGCAGAATAATAGATCAATATGAAAAGTACATGTCCCGAGCAACTGTCTTGCCTAAAATAGTCTTGTAAATGTGCAATCTCTTTTGACATTATTCATGATTATTTTTCATCTTCAAATCTTCATTTTCTGACCAAAATAAATCTAGTTAACTGCTCTACTGTAACAGGCCAGCTCTGTCACTGCAAATTTATGCTAGGATTGCTATACATTATTAACAAGCTATGAAAAGTCGCTGGCTAAATGTCATGGAACCTGAGATATAGCAGCACCTTGGGATTCATACAGCAAACAGTTTAGTTTTAATCATCTTGGACCACAAGGTGCCTTGACATTTGCGAAGCAACTTTTTCCTTTTTAACTTCCACTAGTATCAGACCTCTATTATCTCAACCATAATTTTCAACTTCAAGTGTGATAGGAAGTTGTACCTTTTAAATTAAAAAAGTGAAAAATCGATCAAACATAGACCTTATCATTGCTTTAATCAATGCTCATATGCTAGCTTGGAAAAAAAAAAAACAAACAAACAAGAAGAGCAAGGAAAACCAGACAATTTAAACATCTTCAGGATTATTAGAGACATTTCCTGCGAAATACATGACTCTTTTCTTGGCATTACTGAGGCATGACCTTCATGAAAAGTATTAACAATACAAACTTCTGCAAAACCTTTTTAATTTCAAAGAAAACAATTAATAAGAGGACTGCTTAAGTTTAAATATATGTATCATTACAACATGATTTCTTAAATCTTTAATTTTTTTTTTTTAAATTCTTCTACAGTGACAAATAAATTCTCAATTTTTATCGTACTTCGCTCTCTAACAGCTAACCTTTTGGACCATAAGGTTCAATTTACTGGAAGCCAATGCATAATTTTTGCCCTTTTAAGTAGAATTTTTAACGGAAAAAAAATAAAAAAAGACAAACATTGTTTTATTTTACTGAATTTATTTCTCAGCATATACAACAGCAAACCAAAATCCTGACCCTATCAACATTGATTTGAATAATGAAATCTGTCTCATTTGGAAGTTACAGTGTGACGTTCATAAGGCTTTTAATGTTTAGATCGTTTAATTTCTTTCAAACTTTACTGCTCTAATTTCTCTATGTTCTTTTTTCCTTATCTTACAAATCTACCTGTACATTTTCTGTATTGCCTTAATACACACATGAAAAAGAGTTGCCTCATAAATTAATATATATTTGAAGTACTGTCATCGGGTTATACATTGAATGACCACACACCCCATTCCCCATTACCCCTACACCACATGGGGAAAGGAGAAGGATGTAGAAGAGTTGGAAAAAAAGGAGTGAAGTTAAGCAACTCCAACAAAAAAACCCTACCAACTAACTAACCAAAAACCTTTAAGACACAATTACAAAATAGGATCTTCAGGTGACAATGGTTTTGTGTTATATTGCTTTTAGAGACCAAAAAATTGATAGAGGAAGAAAAGAACATTGATTTTGTGTGCACATGTGTGTGAACTCTTAGTGATTTCTGGGATCCTATGCTGGAACAGCATAGATCTTTGTTGGTACTGTGGTTTCACTGTGGGTTAAACCCATTGTCTCCACAAGCCAAATGACTCCATGTTCCAAATAATGTGAGTCAGCTGCCTTATCATTAATGCTACTGAAAATTCCTTCTCCTGATGTACTTTGAAGCATGTTTCAATGGAGAGATTCTGTGAAAGCATCCAGTAAGGAATTTACAGAAATCTCCCAAGAGCTTTTCACAGATTATTTTCTCTAAAACCCTTTCCAAAAGTGATGCTGTGATTGTTAATTTTAGAACACTGAAAATGAAGCTTTCCCTAAGCTAAAAGTAAAGCCTATCATGCTTCTTTTTTTTATTTCTCTTCCCTTCTCTGCATTCACCTTTAATGTACTGTCTAGAATGAAGTAAGTTTATTTACCTCAGAAATTAAATTTTCCATAGACTGAAGTAAAAATAAATTATAGTTCTCCATGGTGGTCAGGAAATGTTAGTTCTATTTTAAAGAATCGTGAATGTGAATAAAAAAGAAAAAAATAGTAATAATGCACTTGAGTATTGGGATCTGGGGCTTGGCTATCAGCAGAGAAGGAGTTGATGAGATTATGTAGCAGGCCATGGACAACAGGAGCTGGGAGAAACTCCTTACTCTGAGGACGCTTCCTCACAAGACCTATTAATGTTTGGTTGTGTTGATTGTCCTGTCTTCTCCAGCAAGATATGGAAAGACTTTGTGATGATGTTATCAGACCATGCAGAAACCTCTTTGTTCTCTTCCCCCTATGTGGTCCTAGCTCAAGGGAAAATATTAAACCAACTGTGTAATCGTAGCAGAAAATTGTGTAATTCTCTAATTAGCATAATCCATCCCCTAGTTAGCATAACCCATCCTCCTCATTAACATGTCCTGCCCCAGGACCCTTATATTGCGAAGCGTGTGTTCAATAAAGGTTCCAGTTTCTACCCCCAAACAGGGATCAGTTAGTTAGTGACCTCTTCACTTGACTGTATATTTGATTTTAGAGGGTTTTCTTCCATTTATTCATCTCAAGTTATGTTGCCATCATGTCAGCATCAGAGTCCCTACTAGAGAATGGTAATCTGAAGTAACAAGAGTCATCTTTTTTCCTTCTGCTTTCTTTATGGGAGAGGTCATTCAATGATAACATAATTTAGAGTGGTATGAAAATATTATAAGAGAAAAATTAAGTTGAAAAGAACAGTCACGTACATAGTCCAAGAGTTCAGATCTTGTAAACGTTCTGATTCTGATAGTCAGGAACTTCTCCATATTCATCATTAGTTTCTACAAAATATAGATTTGCAAAGGTAAAATGAATTTGAAAAATGTAATTAATAGTGTCATTCTCTTGGAGAACTGCTATTAGAACAGGACCTACAAATCATAAGGTTCAGACCTTATCCATAGCCCCAGATTTTCACTAACAATCAGAACTTACCACAGACTTAACGAAGTCTCTGACTGGTTTAAAGATATCAGACATTTATAGCTGGGTTTTCTCCCCATCTCTACCACATATTATTGCCTAAGATTTATACTCACAAGGGTAAATGCAAGAATGAAACTGATCCACCAACACTTTTTAAAGACTGAAGGAAACAGAAGTAGCTTATTCTTTATCCTCTTTTAAAAGTGACCCTGTCAGCATGATATGCTAGATACTCTAGTCTAGGGAATCCTTTTTCCTGGAGGAGGTATGTTGCATGTAGCAGCCCAAAAAGATTCAGGTTATTTAGACAAAACGGGAGCTGGAATTTCTGCAACTTTTCAGCTTTCTTCTGTGCTTGAAGGATAGTTAACAAAATAGAGAACTTATTACCTCTATACAAAAAACCACCCCCAACGCAACCCCTCCAAAAAAAACCCCAAAAACCCCAACAAAAAACCCCAACCATGTAATGATAAGGCAGTAAGGACCATATTTAGAGCTTTATTCCTGACTATTATAATGTAAATGCAATGTAGGCTAAATAAAACTATTTTTTAACTACTCAGGACACACAATATTACTCTGGACATTGTCTACACCTTTTGAATGTAAGGTAAATAAGGGTCTTTATTCTCAAAGAATGTCTCAGGAAAACCACCACACGTACTAAGTATTTGCTAATAAAAGGTCCCATTCTTTCTAAGGTCATTCTCATTAAAGGAGACCTTAAACTTTCTCAGTCCACTTGGATTCAGTCTTTATTTTCCTATGAGAAAATCAGATTTTACTGCCAGTAAAAACTCCCACTGTGCTTAACACGGACATTCTTATTAAGTGATAAATTATGTACTTGCTAAATCACAGTTGGTGGGGTGTGACAGTGTTAAAGGAAAGGTTAATCTGTGGAATATCAAGCTAGAATGAATACAGTAAAATAACCAGAATGGCTAAGCCTTGATGAAAATATATGAGAGTTAAAACCCTCCTTTCACTCTTTTATTAACCTGCCCAATTGGAAACTAGATGCGTTTCTTCACACACCAGTAGTGTGGGCAGAATTAAAGGAGGAACACTATGTTGTGTGTGTGGATTGTCCTTGCAGAACTGATGAAAAACCACCATTCAGCTGTTTGCTAAAATAATCCATATTTCACTTAGATTTCACATAGAGCAAAGTTATCATTTGGTCAATGCTTTCTCAAGTAGAAGTCTCTCTGAGTTTTTTACTACTAGTTCTTGTAAATGAACAAATAAGACAGGTCCTTAGCTGATGTGAATTCTCATAATATCAGTCTTGACATGTCTCTGCTATCCAGGCACTCATTCACAATCCTAGATACAACAAAACAGATTAATATCATGCATCATTTATTTATTCTTCATTTACTTGTCCAATTTCCTTGGTTCAAATTAGCCCCTTATTTGACTGTGTTGTAAACCATGCACATGAAAACAGAAGTTTTTAATTGGTAGATTTTATATAGATTCACTTAAAGGCATTGCTCCTGAATCTCATAGTGATCTCTTTGTGCTGAAACAGTCATCAAATGATGATAAAAGTCTTCAGCGTATTCCAACCAAGACAGAAGATAAAGGAAAGCAATTTTTATTTGTACTGCCCCCCATTTCACATCATCTAAGGTCTCACAGTTTTCAGTAAGGCAAGGCTGATGTTTACAGAGAGCAATTCATACACTTTGTCTATCTATCTGTAAAGGCACTGCTGCTTTGGTCAATGTGGCTGGATTCCCAGTAGGGAATATATCTGCATTTTTTTGAATTTGGACAGAGCCCTGCTCCTGACTGGATGTGTAAATGTAAACATCTAACAGACTAAGAGGAGAAATCCTCTGGTCTTGCTTTAAGATGCACAAGATTCTGCTCTCCCTTAGTATTCTTGCTTCTCAATTTGGAGAATGAATTGAGAGAGCTTTGGGGAGTTGGCATTCTTTCTCAATGTCTCAAAAACTTGCAGAAGTCTAAGCAGCTAAAGAAGCTGAAGTTCTTGGTCATTGTCTGCAAATTCTGCTTATATAAATAGGACTGCACGCTAGCTTGCTTCCACTGACTGCGCACAGCTTCACACTGTAACTGATCTGTGTCAGGACCAGAAAAGGCTGGTGTTTGATTTGTATTCCAGCTGAGGTGCTCAGTTTTGTCTTGGAGCTTTATGTTGAGTTTTGTAATTATTTTTTTTGTCAGGCTGTTCCTATATTTTTCTTTTGTGAACACTACAGAATCTAACGTGATAGAGCATTTGCAAGATTTCACGCTTCCTCACATCAAGTGTTTAACCTAAACTTCTTTGTTTATATTAACTTTCAAAACAAGTGAAGAGCTCACAAAATGCTAAAGGAGAAAGGAGAACAGGAGAAAAGAGTTGTTACCCAGAGAGATACCCTTCTGATATAAAATGTTCTGTACTACTGTAATTAGTCTAATTTTTTAAGTATTATTTAAGACTTAAGTACTTCCCAACTCTGTAATATAGTCATAATACAGAATTGGGAGCGCCCTGTTAGCAGGCTGCTATTTACTTTCAAGATCAACTTCCCTATTCCCCTTAGCCGATTGCTAGAATGCCCAGGGATCATTTCACAGTGGCAGTTTCAGTTGCTTCTCAGAATTAGTCATTTTGACTGTGAATGGTTCAAAACCAAGTGAACAGCAACAAATTTCATTTGAGAATATATTCTCAGTTTCACAAATAATACCAACAGAGTTTGTCCCATGTCTCACTTTTGTAGTCCTTTAGCTTAGTAAATATGGTATTGCTGAACAAGAGACCACAGAGTTTCTTCTAGCACTGCAAAGCCACTGGACTGGGGCTTATCAAGCATGATTTGTCTGGACTTGTCTTATGCTTGCCTGGAGTTTTGCTTTAGCTTTTTTAGTTGTATCAGTCTGTTATCTGATTTCTTTGAGTTTTGTTTTTCTTTGTGGAATTGTGTGGTGATATGTGTCTTCTATAATAATTCTGATAAAACTCTGAGTAACAGGTAGTGATAACAAGTACTAGTCTAGTGGCATATAAATCATGTGTTACCATGGAACACAAATACTGGATAACAATTGATACTTTGAAAAATACAAACATGGGATGACAGATTAAGGCTATCAAGAAATCATCACTGACTAACTACTGATCATTGAAGAGATGATACATCTGGAGTTGAGTGTAAATGGCTTTAAGAGTAACAAAAGACAAGCCTCCAACATAATAAAACACAAGTTATAAAAAAAAAATGTAGATATAACAGAGAAAAACAAAAGAAACAGAGTATAGAATGCACTAGAAAATGCTTAAAAGTATCTGCTTAAGTATGAGATAGAAGAACCCCCCACTGTATTCTGTTGGCAAAGGATTCAGGATGACAATGCACCATAACCCTTTCCCCTGAATGAAACCATTGAAATTTGTTTGTCAGTTTTAAGAATTAAACTATTATTACTGCGATTGAACTTCAATAATCAGATAGCTTGCATGGTAAGTTACTTTTGTTATTGGACTAATAATACTTATTTGGCAAGACTGTTATGATTCCAATTAGACCTACAGTAAATTCTTGGCTTTACGTAACAAGTATGTTTCTTATGCAGTTGAGGCACCAAAGTTTTAATGTGACATGCTGGGAGAGGCAAACAGACTTAAAATTTCATTGAACCTTTTTTCCCTCAGCTTTTTCTCATACCTCTAGTTCACTCTACAACTACAGGCTCTGATGGGTACTTCTAGCATAAAGCACTATAAAATTTGGAAGCACTGACAAAAACCAATCCAAGATTGACTCATAAAACTGAAGCAGTAGCGTCACCTGGAAAGAATGCTACTTTACAGAATACTAGATTGGAAGCAATCTCAAAGATCATCTAGCCCAACTGTTCTGGGAAAAAGCATTATTTAGACAGGATGCCTCAGCACACTGTCCAGTTGAATCTTTAAAATGTTCAATGTTGTCCATTCAATGTTGTCTTTCCTGGTAAGATTATTCCGATGGTTGATTATTTTAATTTTGAAAAATTTTCCTCAGAATCTCCTCAGGAACAACTTGCACACATTACCCCTCAACTTTTCCATGTGAATCCTTGAAAAAAAGAGTCTCCACCTTCTTTGTAGCCACTTTTTGAACACTGGAACATGGTTGTCTCCCCCGTAAGCATTCTTTTCTCATTCTCCATTCAAACTCCCTTCAAACAAATGAGTCAAACTCCGTTCTCTTTGCCTTTCCTCATGAGGCAGGCTTTCCAGTTCATGTTCATGACTAATAACTGCTACTGTTTCTTTGGCTGAAGTGAGAAACACTAAAAGTTTTCCCATGGTGGTGGTCAGAGGAGAAAGTGAACTACCATAGCAAGAACAAACTGTGATATATAAAAAATGTCTTTAATGGCTAGTAAAAACTCATTTAAAAAGAAACCTTTTCCTTAGATTCCCCCAAAGCACGATCAGATAATATTGCAATCTGCCCAGATCCCTAGCATTCACAGCAATTTCTGCAGAGCAGACATTTCAGGAGAGCTTATAGCTTCATTTAATAGTAGTAGAGAACACTGTCAAGTCAGTTTATTTATCAAGGGACACATTTGACTGCCCTCATTGTAGTTAAAACTCTTAAAACCAGCATTTTTACAGAAAAAGAGCATCTCTCTGAAATGTTGGACAAAGCTATAATAGTTCTTGGAGAACTGAAAATACAATAAAAGAAATTAGTGGGGAAAGAGAGAAGCTGTTAAGAACCATCCAAGTTCTTAAATACAAGAACAAATATTCTACTTAGTGTGCCATTTGTAACATGCATTTATTCTTTATTCCAGATAACTGTTGAAGAATTATGTAGAGGAATACTACATGCCAGTTCTTGGAAATATTATGTAGATGTTAATGGGGATGAAACAAGAACTGATTTTTAAATAAGAGGTCCTCACACTGACTAGAACATTAGTTGATTTTCTTATACTGTGTAATTGCAAGGTCCTTCATAGAGACAAATCTTTAGACTTTGTTATAATACATGCCTTTTATAACACATACACAAGGATTGATTAGCTATAGTGTGGGATTCAGTCACCTACAGAGATATTAAGTAGCCATTTCAGCAACCTAATGCATTGCATGAGGCTTCCTGCTACTTTTCCAGAAGTGCTTAGCTTTCACAGAGGTCCCATACCATACTTACCATACTGTGTGTGTCTCAGATTCAGAAGGGAAATTATAGTTACACTTAACACCTCTTGTTCTCCAGTAAATGTGATTTGTACCACTAACAATAGAATGATATGGGTCCTACATTGGCCTGACACTACAAGACCTCAGAATTTGTCTCAGCTTTTTTGGATCTGAACTGGATTTGTTTTGTTGTAGCGTCTGTGCCGAGCTCAGTGACTGCTGCCTCTCCTGTTCCAGCTTCAGCTCTGGGGATGGCCACTCTGGGAACAGTGTCACATTCACTCTCCAAGACACAGACAAACCATAGACTTTTGTGGGTGGGTGGCTACATTACAGAAACCCAAGTGGACCCAAAAAAATGAAAAGGAAGAAGCTCCCACCTGCAGCATCAAGCTCCTCCTCACAGAGAAGACATCAGCATCCTCATGGCTTGCCATGGCCTACACCAGGTTTTGTATAAGGAAAACTTTAAATGTCAGCATTTATTGCATGGAGAGATACTGGAAGTGTAAGAATAATGCCAAATAAAAGGCAGCTACTAAAAAAAAATTTGAAAATTCCTGTAACAACTCTAAACTGTATTTGCTAATGTGTTTTTCTCTATTAACTAGGTAATTCAGAGCACCAGGATGATAAAACTAACTCATGGTTCCACTACATATTTTTGATTCCCCTTTACCCATCCTAACACTGATTGCAAACCTGTATATACAACAAAATGCTGCCCATTACATCACAGGACAGTTGCAAAACTTTCAGTCACTTCCATTGCATTCCATGTCTCAAGCCACAGTATGGAATGCAGTGCTATGCCTGACTTTATTTGATGAGGTAAAAAGCTTAAAGCTACTGTAAAATCTTCACTACAGAAAGTGATATTGGAAGTTAAAATCTTATGATTAAGTATTCAGGAACAACAATTAGCATTTACACCCGAAGATCTGATTTAATTGATTTCCTCTTTGTTTATTTGTTCTTTCCTGGCACTCACAGCAATATCATAAATATCTATTAAGAAAGTTACCCAACACTTGGTAAGCTACTTCTTTTATTTCTTTTATAACTTCTTCAGAACTTAATCACGTGAATCAGCCATGTCCCTGGGATGCAGTGCTCCACTCCATGGGTGCTCATGAAGGTGAGCCACTCCTCAGGCATGAGTTCACAGAAGGAAGGAAAACATGGGAGATAACTTACACTTCCCTGCTGGCACTCAGGAAAATGCACTTTAAAGATGTCATGGCCTTGTAATGAAATTTATCTATTCTACGAGTATGAAATTTGACCTGCGCCTTCCCTCCCACAGAATCTGCTTACAGGGGAGTGAAGGGGGAGATGGAGACTTCAAAAAAGGGAAGCCCTCCCCCTGCCTCAACTACTGGTCTATCAGGAAACAGCTAACAAGCAGGCTCCCAGCAATCGGGTAGTGGTTTGCAGAAACCTCTAGCTGTGGAAGCCCCCAGAAGATGCCAGAAGAGGTGGATAGCTGCAGCCTGGATCCAGGGCAGAGCTAACATAGGATGAGGAATAACCTGCTTCAGCTGCTGCCGGGACGAGGAAAGGCTGCTGGAAAAAATGGAAACCAAAGAAATGGAAACAAAACCTGATGCCCAAACTCTGCTCTGAAAACAAAAAGCACAAAAAGCAGACAAAAAATAAAATTTATATAAATAACCCCCAAAAACACTTGAGGAGGAACAAATGCTATCCAAATAAAGTATTCACAAACTGCCTGAGAATGGGACCTCCATCACCAAAACTACTGTAACTGGGAGAATTCCAGAATAAACATGCCAAAAAAAGTTCACTTTCTGCCTTTCTTCTACACCTGGATGCACCACTCAGACAGTTCATGCCACGTGCTTGCACAAGAAGGGTTTGATGAAGGAGAAAATGCCTTCTCATGGTGGAACTGGAGATGGGGCACATGTGTGGTGAGTCCATGATCAGGTGATCTCCAGAGGACCTCTCAGACCATCCCAGATGGCAACCAGAAATGTCCTGCTTTTGCCTCACCCTGTACTGAAGCTGAACTAAGTCAGTAGAGACTGAGTTCAAACTCTGTAAAGGATCCTTTGTCACCTTTATTGAACTAGAGAAACTACAAACATAACCGCTTTTGGGAGATGTTTTTTCAGGATGACACTAGTCCGTTCCTTCCTCCTCGTAGATTTTGTCTGTGAACTAAATTACCGAAAATCATGAGTGTGCAGCTCTACATCCAAACTCTTTTCGCCATATAACCTCCCCCCAGAACTTCAGTCTCCTCGAACCCACTACAGTACATTTTATAGTAGTGTAAAAGAAGCCACAGACACCCTATGGTATTTTGTTGTTCTTACCAACTCTGAGCACATACAGGAAGGATTAAACTGCTCCAACCCTTACAATGTTTATGCCTCCCTTATGCTACTGTTCTCTCACTCCAGCCAATTTGGAATGCTGGGACCTTGCACAATTGAACTAAATGGCTTTCTAAGCCTGATCAGCTCATTCTTTTGAAGTCAATAACTGCTCACTAGGTAGAAGTTATAAGTAATATATATCTCTTTGTGCCTCCTGCTGACAACAAGAAAAACATTAATTTAACTTCTTTGGCTGAATGTGAACTAAAGCCTTAAAAAGAAGATGAGTGACTCAAACTACTTTGTTGCTGTTACCCTGCAGCTCTCAAAGAGAAATGAAATACTGCAAGGATTCTAGAACGGTGCCTTTCACAAGAGAGAATAATTTCAGTTACAGTGTGCCAAGCCATAGAAAAATACTAGTTCAGCTTTATGTACATTACGTCTCCTTGACGTAAATTCTTAAAAGGATACCTATGTTTACAGGACTTAACAAACAATTTATTTCTAGCTGATTTCTCTCTGGCAAAGAAACCACTACTGAAGTGTTACTTTTTTTCCTATAGACTCAGAATCAAACCACTGATACATTTATTGTTGTCACTGTTATTATCATTCATATGAATGTAACATCGAAATAGCCAGATCACCATCTGTGAGTCTGTACACATGATAAGAGAAAGTGCTAGCAGTACAAATAGATGAAGGCAGAGGGATGAAGCACAGTCAAAGAGAACAGAGTTACTCAAGGTCATCCAAAGTACCAGTGAGAAAGAGCTGAGGTTTTATGCCCATAAAAGTCCCTGAGGCATTCCATATGGCAGTCATTTTGAAAGTAACATAAACAACTTGCCAATCTAAATTTAGGATGTTATTCTACCTAATGTAATACCCTCAATTTTTTTTTTCAATGAATCTGTAGTGACTTGCTAATCCTGTCTGATATAAATACAGAATAATCAGAAGTAATAATCACTAATTGATTAATTCTGATGTTGGTTATGATGATTGGTTTTATATTTCTCAATAGTGCCTTGTAGAACATTCAACAGCAATGTAAATGATTAATCAACATTAAGAGACACAGTTGTATAAATAAACTCCTGTGATTTTTCAAATTTTATTTTTTTACGTATATGTACATAATAATACAATTAACACTGAATTAATTCAGAACTGAGTATGTTTAAGATATGTAATCACTTCAGATGTTTACAACTACTTTTGTCATATTAATTAAAAGGAAAAATGTAGGCCATTCCTTATGTTTTCAGGCTGCTTTTCTTAAAAAATTCCACAGATGGCATTTTTGACTACTGCTCTGCAGTAATGATTTATAAAAGTTGCATAGAGGCTTATGAACCCCAGTTAATATTTAAAGCCTGCTTTCAGTGGCAGCAGGAAATGATCCATCTATGTCAATAGTAGAAAATAGCAGCAACAAAAGTTTCCTTGGGAGGTATGGCCTTTTGAACACAGGGCAGTTCACATACCTTGTAAAGACCTGTTCAATGGGTACCCTGTGTGCACACAGTGCCTCCTCTTCTGTTTAGGCTCTATTCATCACACTTCAAGCTTTACATACATCTTCATTAAGTCTTATGTGGTTGACCTGTGTGAAACTTTGCACTCTCAAGAAGAAATACCTCTAACTGCCCTAACTCCTGCTTTCATTTCTATACTTGTACACCAAGCATAGGGTTGAAAGTAGCTCGGGACTTACACAAGTTTAAATATAGAGTATACAGATTAAGGTTTTTGATTGAAAAGAAAACAAAAATTGGGGTTTTTGCTCGGCAAATATCTCTGCAATCACTATTTTACATTTTTGGCTTTTCCAGGCTCTGAAATGTCTCAGTTGAGAAAAACGCAAAATACATTTTTCTAAATACAGGTGTCATTCTATATTGCTACATTGAAACAACAAACAATTTAAACAATAAAAATTAAAATATTTTTAATATGGGGACAAAATCCTTTTCTCACTACAACAGAATCCTATAGTCATTAATAAATGTTGATCTGTTAAAGACAGAAACTAAAACTGAATTTTAAAAGGAGTTTCATACTTTTCTGTGTTCTTTTTTAGAAAATAAAAAAATCTTTTTTATAAGTGTTCATGTCTACACACACACAGATTTTTATGCCAGAATAAGCTTCTGCAGGTACATACACTTCTTCAGGTAAACATTCTAAAACAGGAATGTGATGAAAATTTTCTTTTAAGGTATATAGGGAAACTATATCTTGTTGCAGTCCAAAATTTGGATACCAACAGAAAAGGAACTGATAGGATTAAACAGGAAACCTTGGGCCACAGAAGCTGGGGAAAAAAACATCATCTAAAAGACCAGACAAGATCCGTTGACATTTATTTCGTATGGATTGTCCTGATCTCCCCCAGCAGGATGTAGAGATACTTTGCATGATGCTATCAGATATCCCATTGTTTTCTCCCCCCCTGTGTAAATCCTCACCCTTCTCCAATGTAACCCTGCTTACTGGAAATATCAAACCTTTTTCCCCAAAATTTAAATACTGTATCAGAGAAAAGTAAAATCATTTTCCCCCTTATGTCACCCCTGTTACTGGAAATGCTAATAGATTGTGGAAACCCCTGTTGGGAATAACCTACCTCCTCATTAGCATGTAAGCCCCCGAGACCCTTAAATAGCACTCGCATCTTCAATAAATGATTCCAGTTTTGGCCTCTATATCTGGGATCGTGGTAGCTTCTCTTTCATTTTGAAACACATATATGCTCTTATGTCTGTATAAACACCCGCATGCATATTTAAAATGCTTCTACAGAAGAAAACTGAATTACCATTTGTGAGAGACTGAAATTGTTAATGGCTTAAACATTGTTAAAATCACCGAAAGACTTTTGTCTACTGTAGCAAAGTGTGCAAAGAAGTAACTGCTTAGCGAAGCCTGAATATGCCTACTAATTCGGACTGCGAGGGGAACTTGAGAGATCGTACTATTGCCCAATTATCCCAGGAGAAGCATGTATCCACAAATATGAGTGGTTGGAATGCCAATGGCTCAAACAAACAAGGTGCAAGCTGATGTGCAAAGTAACCACACAGGTGCTGAGGGTGTGCACACCCGACACGTTAGGCTACCGGCGGCATGTTAATCAAGATACGGGAATCTTGTTTATCAAGAGGAAAATCCTACAAGGCAGAGCAGGGTTTTTGTCCTTACACAAGTAACTCCCCTCCACTCCGGGGCAGTACCAGAACATTCACAGGAAGCCTCAAGGTATTTATGTCTACTGATGGGCCATAATGAGCAATAACGGACTCAACTGCACTGTTGTAACAGGCAGCTCTAACATCTTAAAAGGTGTCAAAGACTCCTGATATGTCCCGTGATCCATATTACATCATCCAGTGTAACACCCCCTCCCCAGGGGAGCTACCAGGGCATTTCTACCTAGTCGAAACATAATAAAACCGCATAGACTCTATTTTGCAGGCTTTCTTCAACACTCCAGGCTTCCCTTGACAGATTCAGCCTGCAACCATCACCGTGAAAAGACTGGGACTCTCACCACTGAGAAGACCAGAAGAAGAGGACCAATCGGTGGAATCCACAGAGTGGTGATATTTTTTTCTGCTTAATCTGTCTCTCTGTCACTTTCTTCCCCCCACCCCCACCCCCTTTTCCCTGTTTCTTTTTATCTCTCTGTACCTCACATTTACTGCTAAATAAAAATCTGTACTGTTGACTTCAGCATATGGTCTGGTTTGTACCTTCATTCAGGCAGAGACATCTCTCTAATAACTTTGATAAGTCGATTTTAACAACAAGTGTTAACATTTGCAGATGTCTGTTACAATATTAGCATTATGTATCAAAAGAAGTGCATTTGAAAGTGTTTTTTTCTCTTCTGAGTGTTGGCTTCTGAATGAATTACAGACAGTCCAGAAAAGATTAAGAAAGCACCTCAAAAATTTTAATACTCCTACATATTGTACAATAAATCTTGTAAATTCATGAAACCTCTTTCAAGGGCAGGCACTTGAATTATGTATGCAAATGTCTGCAACTTCAAAAGTGCATGTGCATGTTTAAGGACATGTATTGTTCCTGTGACCAGATGCTTTAATGTAAACTGAATGCTGGAGGATCATTTGCTTTTGAATGAAGAAGTTGCAGAGAACCAGACAGCAGTTTTCTAAGAAGGTCATGTAGAATGCAGCTGAGATGTAAATCAGCAGAGATATCAATCTCAAGCACCTTGGCATACACAAAGAAGAGACACTGCTGTGGTTTTATGACAAAAAAAAAAACATTTTCAATAGGCAGTTGTGTGAAACCTAGCAATTGTCAATTATAAAGCTGCAGATGTTTCAGAATCTGATTAGAGCTGACTGAGTTCTTTTGGTTTTAGGCCATTGATTTCAAGTGTGCTTAGAGATTTACTAGAAAACGCAGTGTGCAAATCTATATAAATAAAAGTGCTGGCAAATTGCCAGGGTATTAACTATAATCTCATAATTCAGCAGGTGCTTGCTCTGGGAAAACAATATGCTTGATGTGGCTCTCTAGTTTTCTAAAAGGCAGACCCTAGTAGAAAACATAAATATTCTGTAGTCTTCTTTTTTAGATGGAAAATTAAAACCTTGTATTTATCAGAAATTATTATTCCAGTGTTATAATATGCAAGAGATCTGATTGTATGGCCAGATAGAAAATAACAATGAAAGTGGTATTATAACGTAAATATACATATATTAAACCCCCCCCTCAAAAAAAAGAACAAAAAAAACCAAACCAAACCAAACCAAAAAAAAACAAACAAACAAAACCCAACCAACCAACCAACCAACCAGCCAAACAAACAAACAAAAAAAAAAAAAGAGAAAAAGAAGGTATAGTTTAGTTTATTAACTTACCAACATTTTTTATTTTTCCATTATCAATATCATATTAAATTTTGTAATAAATGACACTAGCAAAATATTAAGGATTACTAGTCATCCTTTGGAGAGAAGCTGTTTCCAGGTATATTTTGTCAAAAGGAAAGAGTGGGCAATGAAGAAAAGTACTATTTGGACCTGAAAAAACAGTGAACTTATCTGTAAGAAAAGACAAAAAGCCAGTACTGTGATCCAAGCATGAAATATGGATGCCAAAGGAGAAAAGTGAGTTTAGGATTCCTTAATAATACTTTGGCTGCTAAAGATATTAAAGGAATTATTTTCATACTAGAAATCAAGAATATCTGGTTCTATATTGCAAAAGATTTTAAAATTAATTTCAACATGGAAAATAATAAAATAATCACTAATAACATTACGACTGTATTCCTGTCTATCCAACCTTTGTGTAGTCCTGCAGACTAATATATTCTAAAGTCAGGGAAATTGAAACCTCTAGCTATTTAGTTTACTGGGAAAAAAACCCAAAGAAACAAAACCAAACCCAACCAAAAAAACCCCCAACAAACCCAAAAGAGATCATAAAACTCCTTCCAGAAATTTATTTATTAAGCCCATCAATTCCTGTTTAAACTAGTTGTGTACACATAGCCTCATTTTTTTTCAAATATCATGTGTTGGGTCCACCATGCTGCATTCATCAGAGCTAAGAATGTTTGAAGAACAGTTAAAGACAATTATATCTCTTAGAAATTTCCTTCTCCTTCCAGCTGGTTTTCTTTATCACTTGCAACATAATGTACACTCAAAAATTTTTCTTCCATCTCGAAAAGCAAAAATTATATTTAAATATATGATATATATATTTAAAAATTATATATATCATAATGCATTTTGTGTTAACTTGATTACTCATAGATTCTGTTCTGATCAGCTACTAATGTATTCTGACCTCCTCAGACATTTTATTCTGCTAGTAATGAAGAATCCCAAAGGAAGAAAATCATCATTCAAGGCTATATCTTCTCCTGAGTAAGGGTTAAGCCTAATTTAGTTTTTTTGCAGTGCTAATAGAAGTAGTGAGTAAAGAGATTAGTGTTTAAATATTCAATGAGGCTATATAGTTCTATCTTCAATAGTAAACTCTTTGCCACATAACCTAGGTATAGAAAATATTTCCATTTATTTCCTCTTACTTTTCTGGGCGTTCAGTGCTGGAGCATTTAATTGACTCATGACTGTGACTAACAATAGAGCCGGTGATGATGATAGACTGTAGACGAGGAATCAAAACACGCTACTATTTTTTTCTTCTATTTTCATTGTATGTTCAATTCTGTAGTAAGTACCTTATGTCAGTGTTCAGAAGGGGCTCACTCTGATGGCTAGAAAATATTACTACAAAAATCATATATGGCTATACATATAAACATAGGAGTATATCTCTATATACACACACATATATGTACATACATGCACACATATACTGTATATGAATTACACATATAAACTCAAAAAGGATAACATGATAGAGAAATGTTCCATAAGTAGATTTACATGAAAGAAATATATACAAATTTAAAAATAATCTATTAGTACTTAAAATATATTTCATGACCTGAAAAAAAAGTGCGATAAGTGGTGTTTTCCACGTCTTTTGTGTTCTTCTATTTACATTTAAAATGCAGCTGTAAAATTATGGCATTCATTGCATGAAATAATGAATCACATCTACAACTATGAAAGGAGGGTGTCAGTCTCTTCTCCAGTTGACAAGCAATAGGACAAAAGGGAATGGGTGCAACTTGTACAGGAGAGTTTTAGATGGAATACTAGGAAAAATTTCTTCACTGAAAGGGTGGTCAAGCTTCACTGAACAGGCTGCCCGGGGAAGTGGTTGAGTCACTATCCTCAGAGGCATTCAAAGATGAGTAGATGTGGCACTTAGAGAGATGGTTTAGTGGGGGTCTTGGCAATGTTGGGTTTGTGGCTGGACTCGATGACCAGGAAATGTCTACTAATTGGCTTAAGTGGGGAGACAATTGTAAAGATTTATCTAGGATGATTTGACTAGCAAGGGCATTGTCCTAATCATTGAAATTAAAAAGCAATGAGTAGTGAAAACAGAAGCCCCTTGGGGGAACCTGTCTGCAAACAAATGATGCTGTAGTGAGGGTTGAGTTTGAAATACAGAGCTTCAGGTAAAGGTAAGGCAGATAGCCAGGACTGGGACCAGCCAGGAGTGACTGTCCTGTTACCTCTGCCAGGTCCATGGCACTAATCACAGCCACACGAGAGGATCTGGGGCCTTGGTCAGTGTGAACATATTGTTATGAATGTGTATGTGTGTGTACTGTAGAATAGGAATTGCCGTACTATACCCATCTCAACAAGCAAATAAATGTAGTATTTTAAGTTACTGAGGAGTGTGGTTCTGTTCTTGCAGCCATACCAGCCTTAATTCCCCCTGTTATAATCTGTTTGGTCAATGCTACATCAATAATCAATACTAATTAAGAATGCGGTTTGCCTCTCTGATATAGCTTTAAATCGGTGTTAAATAAGGGTGCCTTGTAACAGATGGTATATGTACACTGGCAATTAACTTTGTTTTTAAAAGTACAGCCTTATTTTTAAGTTAAGGAAGAAGCAACAAGTTTTTTATGGGGTCCAATACAGGTCAGAGTATCGATTATAAGTACAGAGTCTATAACTCTTAAAGCTGCTGTATAACTTTTTTCACAAAACAGATGCTATCAAATTGTTATCTCTAAGATGTCCCCATTGCCTTCACAAATTGAAGTGTGCCTAATCCAGTAGCTAGTGTATACTTGATATTAATATGCAAAGCTAGAATCTAAATTTAACAAACAAGTGAATATGCTTGGGTACCTAAGGCTCAAACTACGTTTGCAAGATATGTGATAGGAGAGGAATTGCAGGTCAAATAATTTGATTCTGAGGATCTGACATTCTTACTCTATGCATTTCATGATTTTCTTATTTTTTTTTTTTTAACTTAAAAGTAGTTATAGTCTAGTCCTGTGATTGGTTTAGTTTAATCAAAATTACTCGTGTACTCTGAGACTACTTCATTATATGAATGAAAGCATTGTAAATCAGGCAATTGTGGAGGAACAATGATCAGAATGGGAATGATTTCAGGAATGGAAAAAGATATACAGTGATTAAGAAGTCTTTATTACAGTTATTATTTGTTTTGCATTGTATGATTCCCTGAGATTTGTATTTCCCGGGCTTGCCCAGGCATGATTGTTCCCTGCTTCACCGCTTCCCCCTCTTATAGGCTGAAGAAGCTGCAGAGAGGAGACAGCTACCATTTGCCCTTTCCTTCCCGGGTTCCTCCCTCTTTGCCTGAGTCCCTATCCCCATTCGTTTCCCTGGTTGTCTGTCTCATGCTCCACCCTATTTTCTGGTGCATTCCAAGCCAGAACTCATAAAACCCTTGTGCACCCCTATTAAACTCGGCGTTGCATTAGAACCTCAAATCTCGTCGGACTCTTTTGTGCAGTGCTGCAGCCCTTCTCCCCTCCCCCACGGACCATAGCAGGCAATCAAATGCACTCCACAAAAACTGAAACATTAATGTATGCCCTACCTCGGATCCCATAATGTTTGATAAACACCTAACCAGTACAATTAGTGAGCCAACTCAGAGATACATACAGATGACTGTCCTTAGGGATCTGAATCAGCACCCCACTGTTTTAGAGGCTGTACACTCAGATTGCTACCAGATCCTCCATAGATCTACAAGTCTGTTGTGGAGGTTTTGGGTACCCTAGGGCATTTGTAATGGCATTTATATGAATGCTTAGGCAACAAAGCCTGAAACAGATACTTGAGCTTCATGTGTCTGGGGAGGCTTGATTTCAGGCTGCAGTGACAGTACTGAGTGGTTTTCATTGACTACAGTAGCAGCATAGACAGTCCCTCTGTTTACACCTAAACATAGGGACATGTGGATATTTAAATGTATATGTTTTATTCTGGAGGTAATCACACCAGCTGTCTCTATTGCACACAAAAAGAAGCACACCTGAAAGTGTACTGCCACTTTCAGTACCAAACCAAGCATTATCATAAATATAGAATGAGCTTTCATTTTGTACCAAAATGGCTGATCTGTACCAAGAGGTAGAATTTTATTGCTGGGGTGATATGCTGGATTTCACAGAATGGTTTGGATTGAAAGGGACCTTAAAGATCATCTTATTCCAACACCCCAGCTGTGGGCAGGACCACCACTCACTAGATCAGGTAACTCAGGGCCCCATTCTTGAACAGTTCCAGGGATGAGGCATCCACAGCTTCTCTAGGCAACCTATTCCAGTTCTCACCACATTCACAGTGAATAATTTCTTCCTAATATCTAGTTTTAACCTACCCTTCTTTAGTTTAAAGCCATTACTCCCTGTCCTATCACTGCATGCTGTTTTAAAAAGTCCCTCTCCAGCTTTTTTGTGGGTACTGGAAGAATTCCTTTTATTACTGCCTAGTCTATCAAAGCACAAAAAAGGCTTGTTCTCCAGAGAAATCTGCCTGATTAGGAAACACCACATGAATTACAAAAGGTTATACAAAGAGAAGTTTGTGGCAGTATCACTCTTAAGTTAATGCAGTAGTGTTACCAAAGCACAGGGCTTCAAATAAGATATGGGGGGGGAAGTACATTATGAAAAACATTTTAAATGGATAGATGACATAATCGGTTCATAACACCCATGTTTAATCTCTACGGGTCTGGGTTCAAACATAGAACATCAGTAATGGAATGAGATGTGATCCTGAACTAATCTGTAATTGAAATTCACTCAAATTTGAAAGCATTATAGAAGCACTTATTAAACTTCAGTAGAAGAGGGACTTCACTTAAAAGTGCTGCACCCATTAAATAATTTTGAAATAGAGAGCTATGGAATAGTATTGAGAGTCACAAGAAGTCACATAATCTTAATCGCTAGGTTTGTTGATGTAGACCAGGTGTAGAAAAGGATGGATATGATACAAACTCCCTCTTATTTTGGATGCTAATTTCTAATATTGGTCTTATTTAAAAATTATGGGGAGAATAGTAAAAATAACACAATTTAAACAAAACTAGAAAATATTTTGCACTAGGAGAACAAAGATAAACTTTCCCTTTTATTTCAGCATTGATTATTTTATGAGGTTCTGTTAAAAAAATAACTCAGATGGAAGCTGTCAGTGAATGAAATAGATTTTGAGAATTATTTAGTAGTTTTCCAACTTTCTGATTTTTACAGTGAATATTACTATTTCCCATGTTCAGAAAATTTTATTTGACTGTGTTCTTAATTAATGCGATCGAATAAAACCAGAAAAGTGATCTATTATTGTCTTTACGGAGAAGAATTTTATTTTCATTTCCCAGTAATTCACAAAATGAAAGTGACATCTTTTATAAAGTGCTGTTGTTTCTCCAAGTTATTCTGATTTTAACATTAAAATGGGGTGAAAATAAAGGAGTTCTCTGATGAATACTGATCACATTTCATCTGTAGAACAATGATTTGACGCAATTTATTTGTTCTTTCTGCCCTTCAAAATATAGAAGCTTAGTTATATTCATAGGCATCAGAATTATATGTCTAGTTAGTTATCTGTTAATAAAGACTATACTGCTTTTGTATTCAAGTTTACAAAAAAAGGTAGTCTTTTGTTTTGCAAGTTTCTTTTCACTCTTCATACAATTTTTGGATGGCCTTTTGTTGATAGTGTTTCCATTAGTAAGAATATAAGTAATATCCCTAATTTTATTAAAAACACTGTCTCCATTTTAAAACTCAGATAATGTGTTACAGAGTTTTATTTTCTTCATTAAATGATGCCACATCTTTGCCTCAATGTATACAGATGCAAGGGGAGGCAAAGTATTATTAGTAAAGAAACTTCAATTATTCCCAATAATCTTCAATTCAGCTGTGCAATTCTGCGTATCAGTGGAACTATTCCAAGGCTATTTAACCTCAAGATTGGCAGAATTTCATTATAATACTATAGGGTTTATTAACATTGTAGTGACAGAGAATTAAATATACTCATAGTGGTTTGTTATTTTTATGATCACAAAATCTGTGACTAATTTTAATGGCTGATTTTCTATGGTGCTGAAGTGCTCATTGGTTTGTTTGAAACAAGTATCAGTGAATTAGCATGCACTGATAAATCTTCAATAACAAGCACGATCCTCAAATCTCTTCTTCCTACTAGATGTAACATATATGTTCATTATATATTAACTTCTGATAATATAGCCACATCTAAATTTACTTCTTAACTTGATAGGTATATTTAACTATTTATTTAGACATTAGAAAGCCATGTATCCATTCATATAATAAGTGAAAGGGGATTGGAAAAAAAATAAAAAGAACCAAAAATATTTGGGTCAGAATTAGCACCATATGAAAGGCATCTATCTTTCTCCTTCATCCTGATACAGAAGGAATAAGCCATAGAGAACTTGGTGTTAGGCTGTGATTATCCATCCTGATCACAGTAATTTTCAAAGCATCGTAATATGTTGATATGTCTCAAATCTAGCAGCCTTTAAATCTGCAGTAGCTAGAAGGCTGTGTCTAACTTGCCCACTTAAAACCTACAAAATGTTAGGTATTTTCTCCTGTACCTGAAAATAGTTGTATCTTTGTTGTAATGTCTGATGTAAGGCAACATCTATATGATTATGGGCCCATTGTTTCCTAAGGGTCCACCTAGGATCAAATTTTGATACATTGGCATGTTTTAGACATTTCTGAACAGTGTAAAATTCTTTTCCCAATCTTTGCATTTTGTCTGTTTGATTTTTAAACAAACGCCGTGTAGTTTCCTTCTAAGCCATCCTCAGAATATAGTAAGAGAAAATTTGGTATAACCTTGCCTAAAACATCTAAATCATAGAAGACAGACAGAGAAAATCATAAGAGGGAAAGGTCTTCTAGAGAAGATCTGGTCCAGGCTCCTGCTCAGAACAAGTTTACATAAAAATTGATCTAAGTTGCTTAGGGCACTCAAGTTATATTTGGCAGAGCTGCAACTCAGCTGTTATGTCCCTCACCTACACTGGTGCAGGGAGTCAGTACCACAAGCAGGACTTTGCATTTGTCTCTGTTGTAACCCATGAGGTTCCATGGCCTCATTCCTCCAGCTTGCTGAGGTTTGGCAGCAAATGCTGCCCATCAACTTGTCAGCTGCTCTCCCCATTTTGGTTGTTATCAAGGTCAAATGTACTGAGGATGTGTTCTTTCCCATCTTCCAGGTGCCTTCAATCTGTGTTAAGTAATATCAGCCCTGGTGCCAAATCATAAGTAACTTAATTTACAACAGTTGCCAGAGAGGAGTAAAACTACTGCACACTACTTTCTGAGGTGATGTCAAGACAGTTTTCCAGACATCTTTTAATGTACTCATCCATTACACGTCACCTTATTTTGGCTACAAAGATGCTGGGGAAAACTCTTTTGAATACCTTTTTAAAGTCAAAATGAAAAATATCCCCTGATCTCCCACAGGGATAATTTGCCTGGGGAAAGTGCAAACAGCCTGTTCCCAGTTACCTGACTCTTTTGTATCTGGAAATATCTTTCATGAAATCTTAGTGTAGTTGATAAGCTGGTGAGAGCTAATGAGTTATTACCTTTACATCCCTTTTTTTGCTTTCTCTCATACCTCACTTATTAAATTATGTTTATTTTGGTTTTTTTTCCTCTTTCAATTATCAGTCCAACACTGAGACTGCACGGAGACTGATTAGATAATATTTTCCTCAGGCTGGACTATGCCAACTCTCTGGAGTGGCAAATGGAACAAGTTGCAGTTAATTGCAACAGTGCATGTGGTGTGTTCTGTTGAGTGCAAACATGGCCCTGACACAGCTTCTCGCTTGGGTTATCAGGAGTAGGTCAGTTTCACCTCATTTCTTTGCTTTTATACAGTATTGGATGTCTCTTAATATTTCCTCCAAGTCCTAATTATGGTGGCATTTCACAATCAGATATTGGCATGGGCCACAAATCATCATTCTGTGAATTCTACTTCTTTAATTCATTATACTTTTCTTCTTGTTCCCAGCAGGAAGATTCCTCTTCCATGGAAGAATGACTTGTCTCCCTGACAAATAATAAAATTCTAAGGTCTGATTTTTAATTATTCATCCTGCTGTAGCTGTGTTTCTTGGTATAGATATTTTAATTAATGCTGTAATCTTCTTTCTTAGTCTCCTTTCTAATTTAAAGACCAAAATGTGAGAAGGGAAGTGGGTTTGTGATTGACTGAACAGCACATTAAAGAATTTTTAATTTCTAAATAGTAGAACAGAAGAATTTCAGGTCACATATCTTGTCTCTAGGATTTGGAAACCAACTTGATATTTCACTGTCAAGGCTATCATGCCAGATGAATGTTGCTTAACAAAAGACAATAGGATGTTCCATGTAGTTGTCTTGCATCTTCAACCAGCCATTATTTTCCTGAAACTCACCATGCTCTTGAAGAAGCGTGCCTAAACATCTAAATAATTTCCCAGAAGACTGACCCTTAAATATAGATCTGTATTGTCCAAGGAAAAACAGCATGGATTTCAGGTTCTTAAATTAAAGAGTAAATAAGCAACCTATAGAAAAAAAAATAGTACAAATATTTGCAGTCATAATTAAGGATCAGTTCTCTGAGTGCATCAGTAAATAATAAGACTGTAAGAACAGCAATCAGTGACCTAAAATTGCTGAATTATAATGGCTTACATTTAATGGCTGGGTAAAGTAATGGAAGCCTTAGGTGTCTTTCCTAATTTGACAGGGATGTCAAGGGAAAACAAGTACAAAACCAAAACCTGTCAATGTGGTCCTTATGCTCAACTACTTCCCAGACCCCATGTTACATTGTACTACTGTTTCTCTTTCAGTACCTGATCTGAGAAAGTGTCTGACCGCAAACTGAAGTGTAAAGCTTCACAGATGAACTTCCATTTGAACCACCAAATAACACCTTAAATACTCAGTCTTAAAGTTACCTGTGTCTACTGTTTGCCACTCTACTTTTGCAAAGTAGATCTATATCCAAAAATTCATCCCATGGAGCTTTTCTCAAACAAGTAGGTAATTGACTAGAGTAACAGCAGCTCTAATGTGCCACCTCCATGATTTTGATGTAAATGTACTTATAACACAGTAAATCATAGAATTATAGAATCAACCAGGTTGGAAGAGACCTCTGAGATCATCAAGTCCAACCCTTGATCCACTACCGCCGTGGTTACTAGACTATGGCACTAAGTGCCACATCCAGTCTTGTCTTAAAAACCTCCAGGGACAGAGAATCCACCACTTCCCTGGACAGCCCATTCCAATGCCCGATTACCCTCTCTGTAAAGAATTTCTTCCTAACATCTAACCTAAACCTCCCCTGGCAGAGCTTAAGACCATACCCTCTTATCTTACTGATAGTTGCCTGGGAGAAGAGACTGATGCCCACCTGGCTACAACCTCCTTTCAGGGAGTTGTAGAGAGTGATGGGGTCTCTCCTGAGCCTCCTCTTCTCCAGGCTAAACAATCCCAGCTCCCTCAGCCTCTCCTCATAGGACTTGTGCTTGAGTCCCTTCCCCAGCCTGGTTGATCTTCTCTTGACCTGCTCCAGCACCTCAATGTCCTTCCTGAACTGAGGGGCCTAGAACTGGACACAGTACTCCAGGTGTGGCCTCACCAGCACTGAGTACAGGGGGAGAATCACTTTCCTGGTCCTCTTGGCCACACTGTTGCTGATCCAGACCAGGATGCCATTGGTCTTCTTGGCCACCTGGGCACACTGCTGGCTCATGTTGAGCTTCCTGTCAATCCAAACTCCCAGGTCCCTTTCTGCCTGGCTGCTCTCCAGCCACTCTGTGCCCAGCCTGTAGCACTGCATGGGGTTGTTGTGGCCAAAGTGCAGGACCTGGCACTTGGCCTTGTTGAACCTCATCCTACTGGAATCAGCCCAACTTTCCAGTCTGTCCAGGTCCCTCTGAAGAGCCCTCCTGCCTTCCAGCTGATCGACACTCCCCCCCAACTTGATGTCATTTGCAAATATGCTGATTGTGGACTCAATCCCCTCAGCATATTGGCCTCTCAAAGCCCAATATGTGTTTGTGAAAAGGTTTCTGCAATCATACAATGAAGTGTATATTTTACAGTTTTAACCCATTTACATGCTGATGAGAGTTTGTAGTAAAAAAACTCCAGCAAATCTACACTGACATTAACCATAAACCTTTAGAAGTTTTCACAATCCTTTTTTTAAAAAAAAAAAAATCACAATCCTTCTAGTGTGATCTGGAATGGTGGCCAAAATGAAAAATTACACCAAAATGGTTGTTCACATCAGCTAACAATCTTCATGAAAGCCCTTCTATTTCAAGTTTATTTCAAACTTATTGTAATTTCTCATTAAAACACTTATAAATTATCAGGGTTGGGATAAGATATTTCTCCTGAAAATTTTTATGTCTTAATCTTCAAGGAACTTACAACTAAGCCATTTTTTTTAGACAAATCAATTAAAGCTATACTGAAGTATTACCATGTTGGACTTTTCTGATATAGTAGTAAAATATAAATCTTTATTAACCTATTCAGGTACCTATAATCAAGGAAAGATAGTATTAGCTAATCTGATTTTATGCCCATAAACAAATATGTGTTTATATAGAGACACAAATGTTTCTGCACACATACATGCACAATGTATTAGCATAACGGATGTTAAAGCCTGCATTTTGGTAATTTTTTAAAAATTATTGTATCTTTAAATCCTGCTCTAGTTACAGAAAATGCAAGCAGAACATTGTATATATAAGCTAAAGTCTGCAATTTTAGTAATTCTATTACACTGAAAAGAAGTGTTCTCTACCTTCTTTAGTGGTATTTTCTATAGAGAATGATTTGCTGTATGTGAGACTAACATCTCACATCTGATTTGAACAGTCGGGCACTCAGATGGCTATTTTAGAAAATGAATTGTATACATAGGGGGAAAACCAATACATAAATAATTTCTTATTTTATTTAAACTTTGTGTTTATTGTTACTTTTTAGTGGGAATTGTCCCCAAGAAAGGGACATGAAATCACTCTAAAAGATCGAGATGTATACAGGTCTATTGTTCTTAACATCTTTACCACAAGAACTGTTTTGTTTGTTTCTTCGCTATGATGGTGGTGAGACATTGAAACAGGCTGTCCAGTGTCTCACCCATCCAGTGGATGCCTCATCCCTGAAAGTGTTCAAGGCCAGGTTAGACAGGACCCTCAGGACCCTCAGGACCCTCAGGACAGCAACCTGATCTAGAGGAAGGTGTCCCTGCCTGTGGCAGGAGGGGTGGAACTGAATGGTCTTCCAACACAAACCATTCTAGGATTCTGCGATTGTTTGATTGAAGGGAGTTGACAGAGATGACTCTCTTCAGGATATTCACCACCTATTCTCCAGATTTGCTCTTTCCTTCTAAATAAAATATTCCAACAGGTCTCAATTGCTAGAAGTGTTGAATCAAGGACCTGCAGAAAAACTTGATGGAGAGCCAGATGAGCATGAAGACAACTCTCAGCCAGCCCCGGATTTCAGAGTCTGAGAGAAGTAGAAATTAAGCAAAATCTTCTTCTCTATGTACTTCTATAAAATGTTTGCCAGAGCTTAGAAAATACTTTGGTAAAGTGAGATCAGTCAGATATAAACTAAATTTTGCAGAAACAGCTGCACATAATGGAACTGCAGTTTAGGTTTTATGTATCACTCCATATGTTCCTGGTGTTTGACCAGGTAGACACCTCAGCATGAGCATTGTGAAAGGTTGCTTTCTTGGATGTTCTCCAGGATGCATTGGCATCCATTGGCAGTTGGCTGAGAAGTTAAATTTTACAGTTCATTAGTATGTTATATCTGGAGGTCTTTATGTACATTCTATATGGCTGTATTTTTTGAAGTCTACAGATGGGGCTAGAATACAACAGAAGAGGGAAGATATTTTTATTTATTTATTTTCAGAATGGAAAAACAAGAAGGCCTAACAGCTCACTGTCATCTTTATTTGGAATATAGATACTGGTAAATATTTTGGCATTCTAGAGGCCAGTATGAGATAGCAAACTTTAATTAAAAGAGAGAACAAACAATCCAAACCAAAAGATTAAAATCTACCAATATAGGCAGTGACTTAAAATGGTGTACAGAACTTAAGTAGTATAGAAGAGTAAGAGAGCTCTGCTTTTGATCCAACTGTACTGCAGCCAAGTCACTATGTAGTTGCATAGTCTATTTGAATTACCATGGAAAACGAAACCCCCTCCACATCCTTGTTTATGCAGGTTATTCCCACTGTCTTGATTGTGTATCCTCACTATTTGAGACTAGTTTTTTTCCTATTGATTAGTGGCAAGTGCCCCTGAGCCCAAGGATTGGAAAGCAATTCCCATGTAAAGAACCAAATCCTTTCTAACTTATAGGGTGCGTAGATGACAAATCTAGCTTACTTTCTAAAGACACAGTTATTTACCTTAGCCTATTGATAAAAATGTCTTCCTTGAGCAAAAACAACCCCATCTTACTTTTATTCATACTGAGGAATTTTACTGAAATATACCCTAAGTTTTTTTAAAAAAACATAATATTGAAACCATGAGCCAGCAAAGGTGTCCTTACAGCAAAGAGTATTAAAGTTATCCCTTTATAGGCTGCATTAAGAGGACCTTTGCCAGTATGTCAAG
Source organism: Corapipo altera (assembly GCF_003945725.1). Taxonomy (NCBI): domain Eukaryota; kingdom Metazoa; phylum Chordata; class Aves; order Passeriformes; family Pipridae; genus Corapipo; species Corapipo altera. The sequence goes on from NW_020884890.1 coordinate 3,348,316, forward strand.
GGAGGTGATCCTTACCCTCTGCTCAGCACTGGTGAGGCCACACCTGGAGTTCTGTTTTGGGCTTCCCAATACAAGAGAGAAATGAAACTACTGAAAAGAGTGCAATAAAGGGCCTTAAAGATGATTAAGGGACCAGAGCATTTCTCCTATGAGAAAAAGCTAAAAGAGTTGAGGATATTCAGCCTGGAGAAGAGAAGGCTCAGAGGGGGATCTTATCAATGTCTATAGATACCTGGAGGGCATATAGAGGACAGAACCACTCCCTTTTCAGCGCTGCCCAGTGATAGCACCAAAGGCATTGGGCACAAGCTTTACACAGGTAGTTCTGTCTGACATCAGGAATGCTTTTTCACTGTGAGGGTGACTTAGCATTGGCACAGTATGCCCAGAGAAGTTATGGAGTCTCCATCCATGGAGCTATTCCAAACGTATGTGGAGATGGTTCTGGCAACCAATCCTAGTTGATACTGTTTGAGCAGGGCCATTGGACAAGATGACCTTCATAGGTCCCTTCCAAGCTAAACCATTCTGTGATTCTGTGAAACGCTATAGAGAAGAAACTGTGTTCTGTATGAAAGAAATTACAGTCGCAGTCTACAAGAAATAATACAGTTATTTTGGCTATTAGAATTTTAAAAAAAACCAAACAAACAGAACCCCCCCCCGAAACAAGTTAGTGTAGCTAATGATGATCAAGTTATAGGTAAAATACAATTGCTACCATTTCAAATTTAACCCAGGAAGGTAATTGCACTGTAAGAAGATGAATTTTACACTTTGAAAGCTCCATGTTTTGAAAGACTATCACTCAGAATCCTAATCAGCGTGAATCCATGAAATCCCCAAACCCAGATAGCAATTTATAAATATTAAAGTGTTTTTCTTAGATAATGTACATGAAAAAGAGATTCAAACCAACAGAGTACTGATGTCATTCATGTTTGTCATGCAGATATGAAAGGCTGAATACCAGTTTAAAGTCTGAAGCTGAAATTGATTCAGCCAAGATTAACACTGGAGAGTATGAAGCTTCACTTGAAATCTAAAATTGTGCCAAATCATTTGTTGAAATTGGTTTTTTTAATGAAAACTGAGTTATAAATTCAATCATAGATTAGAAGCAGGCAAATAAAGACTGAAAACCAGAAGGTACTTCAGTTGGTTCAATGAACTTCTCTATAAACTGATCATAAAAGGAAGGAAAATATAGAGGCTATCATTCAAATGCTTAGCCTCATCTTTACCAAGAAACATGCAGTCATGCTATTGAGGGCAATTAACCCAATGATCAGGAGGTTTTCAGTAATTTAATACATGAAAAAAAAAAATCTATACAAGGTGTTTATTTTATATGCAGATTAGAAATTCTAGAAAAAAAATATTGTAAAGCTTCTAGAAAGAACCACCCAAGATGATCAGGATTTTCCAAAAGACAGCATGTACTCAAAGTTTATTCCTTGTAGGTACATCACTCACGGCGTGTTACAAACATGATCAGGAACAAAAATGATCGTGGGACAGCTAGCATAAGTATCATACTTACACTGTCTCTTATGAAGCCAAAAGATTTGTAACAAAAATGGTCTGTCTCTTGTGGGTATTATGCCCACAATACCTTGTAGAATTTTTTCTTTGTTTGGTTTTATTTTTACATTTGTTTCTTTTTGTTTCAGTTACAGTAAGGAAAACAGAGACTGTAACAAAATTATTAATATTAAATAGTTTTGCATTGATATCCATAGAGATTGGTAGCTGTCTGATTATTTTAGGGAAATTTTCATGGGGTTTAATGCCAGATCTGCCCCTCAAGTAGTAATCTGAGAGAATGACTCCTACACCTGCAACTAGATCTAAAGTTTGGCCTTAATCTCATCAGAGAATAATTTAGAATAATAGAGAAATCGTTTAAAAATAATTAAGCTTCATCTCCGAAAGATGTAGCTGTTATAAGCTATTCATTTCATAAAAGTAAAATATTAACCTTAAAAATATAATAAATCTGAGTTCTGTCTACAGGAAAGGAAAAAAACTAGGTGAGAATGATAGCAACTGAAATGACAGGCTAGCAGTGAACCACTGATTTATTTCTATATGTAAAATAATCCTGATTGTAAAGATTATCTTACTATAAACTTCTTATATGATATATAAATAAATTTATCTCTGAAGATTAGATTGTTGTGGTGGTTTCACCCTAGGCCTTCCTGGAGACCAACTTGTAACCAGGAAGGAACTAGAAAAGTGATTACGGAAGTATTCCATGCTATTCCTTTACGTAACTGGGGGTATAAATAAAGCCAGTGGGAGGGATCGCGCCCTCTTCCTCTCCGGCGAGGTTCGAGAACGGTGGGTTCCTGTTTCGGTCGAGCTTATCTGGAGCCGAGGCCTACAGTGACTGCCGCTATCCGCTTCGCGTGAGAGGAGAGCCTTGGGCTGCGTCAAGTCATTCTGCCTGTTCGAAGGGAAGTGGTGAGAGTTCTGCTAGTTTGCCTTCGGCTGGCTGTTTGACTTGCTCGGTCCTTGCCCCTTTTTGTCTCTCTCCCTTTCCCTTCCCTTCCCCCCCCCCCCCCCCCCAGGTGTGTGGTATTTTCCTTTTGTGTATTGTCTCATATGTAAAATATATATATATATATATACATATATATTTGCTATAGCTTTGGCTGCTTAGTTTTTTTTTTTTTCCCTCTTTTCCCTCTCTGGGAGGCGGGTCCTTGTTGTTGAGTTTTGGGGACTTGGCGGGAAGCCAGCTCAAAACTTGTACATTGTCAAATAGGAAACTTTTTATAGTCATATTTACAGTGTAAGGTTTGTTGACGATGCCCTGCTATGTGAATGGAAAAGTAGGCACTGATTTAAACAGAAGTAGGATTAAGCTGTAGTACTAAAGGTAATATGTACCATTTCTGCGGGGATAATTCAAGTTGCAGATTATTACAGCAGGGGGAAAACAAATTCTTCACTGAGCTTTGCTGTAGGCCTGCATGGTTCATTTAAATGTAGCACAACTCCAGCTTTTATAATATATGTTCCCCAAGTAAAGTAGGGCATTGGTTCAGAGTGAAGCTAAAATGTTTATCATGTGAGTTGTAAACAATGAGCAACAAGAAGAAAAATATAATGGAAGCAAAAGGAACACATCTCCACACTCCAGAGCACTCTGGTCCTGCTACAAAAATTTAGTTTAAGCAGAAAAATCACTCACTTTAAACAATGGAGACTATCTAATAGAAACAGCAGATATTAATACTGTCAGTGTGACAGATGGTTCTGCAGTACATAATAAAGTAAAAGACATTTTGACGAGAAAGAAGATGTATCTGATAATTTGCAAATCAGAATCCTGGCAGCACAGCAAGGAGAAGATAACTGAGTGCACTTTATGCTGGTGCATCTTTAATGCTTCACATTTCAAGACAATAAAGGAATGGAGGTGAATACAAGTACTTGAAGAACTGAAAGGAATAGAAAAGGATATGCTTATCTGCTACTAACAATATACGGTATAGCAGATTTTGGTTTGAAAAAATAATTTTACACTTCTAAATAGCTCCATATTATCTATATGTGGGTGTATGTACACGTTGATAATATTTGAATAAGTAACTTAATTCTGAAAATCATCTTCAAAGTTGATACATTTAAAAAGTCAAAGATTCCAATCAAGTCACAACTAAATCTAAAACATGCTTAATTACAAGAATTTCTGTTTCTAACACAGTTGTTTTAACTTCAACATATACTGAGATGCCCAAGATTTTTAATCAGTGTTTCCTCCTGTAGTGGTTTGAACCACGTTTTCCCCCTGCAGTTGAAAGTGGTAACGCCCAGGGGGTGGTAACCCTTGAAGTTTTGAAGTTTTAGCCCATGAGTGCTTCTGCAAAATATAAACATATCACAACCAAACCGGAAGAGAAAGTTGTAGTTAGGGGTGTAGAAGAAGGTAGCCATGTTGTGAATGCCACGAGGAAGGGGGCTCAGAGCCCCTTGGGCCCTCTGGGGCCCCCCAGTCCCTGGCTGGGGCAAGCTGCAGAGACTTGGAACAGTGTTAGACTGGGCTAAGTGTCTGTAGTTAAGCCGGGAGATGCTTTTCCACTGTGAACAGCAACCAGAGATACTGAAAGCCGCGGCAGCCAGCACTGACCGGAGGAAAAGCAGCGGCACAGAACCAAAAGATAAGAGAGCAGCAAAACAACCATGCAGCAAAGCAGACAGAACTTCTGCAAGCTGGGAGAGAAAGAACAGCAGCAGAGAACAGAACTAAGTTTCTACAGAGAGAAAGCTTGGGGGTAAGAACTGCAAAACTCCCCTAAACTTTCTTTGAGATCCCTCAAAATGGAGGGGGTGGACTCTTACTGATTAGAAGTCCTAAATGGGTAAAGGAGCTAAGAAGCTCGGTTGTCCTGAGAGCTTAGCCAGGACGATGTGTTAGGAGGTTGACCTTGGGGCCCTCCCTCGGTGCAAGCTACAAAGAAGCTCGCAGCCTGAGGCAGGGCACAGGAGCTCTGCAAGGGGCTGAGTCCCCTGAAGATACCAGACTGTCACGAGGACCCCCTGTGCCTTGTGATATGACCGTGGTGGAACGACCTTTGTCTGGGGTGAACGTAGCCCACGGAAGACCCCTTTGCCTGCGTCAAGGGGCCGACAGGAGGTTGGATATCCCCTCGTGTGTGCTAGCAGAAATCCAGCTATCAGCTGCTGCATGAGAAAAGGACAGATGACTGCTGCCTTAGAGACATTGCTGCTCTGAAGAAGGAATCTGTCCTTCTTCCCTCCTGGACTTTTATTTGGAGGGGAGAAGAGATTTGATCCATTGTAAATACTTATGTCATGGTAGAGATAGCTAAGATTTTATATAATGTATTATAGTATTTATTTGTACAGTCATTGTAATATATTCCCTTTCCCCCCACTTTGAGTCTGGTGTTTTGTCTGGAAAAAAAAAATCATCCCACATTAGATTGAGATGTGGGAGGGGGGCTTGGACTAGAAAATTGGATTTTGGGGTATCTCAAACCATGACACCTCCAAAGGAAATCTCTTCCCTGGAAATATCAGACAGACTTAAATTATAAATATTGTTTTCAGATAGCTAGAAAGTGTTACAGTTTCATAGTATATATCCAGCATATATCTTCCTTTTCCGATGCCAAACTTTGGGGTTTATTTCTTCAAAATATACATTAGCCAGACACCATTTTAAAGAAAAAAAAATGTCATGAACAAAATATTTTGTCTTGACTTTTGGCAGAATTTAACCTCAAAGAGATAGCTTAGCAGGAAAATGTTCATCCCAAAACACTGGAACATAATCATCAACTAAAACCAGTTTGTCATGGTACACACCAGCAGTCTTGGTAACTGGGAGTTATGTTTTCTAATACTTCTGTTATTTCTTCTTATACATGTCTTATCAGAAATGTGATACTTTTTTTCCTTTTTTTTCTTGTTTTGACCTTTACTAATTCATATGTATTACCAAATACATTTATTATATCATTCAAATTTATTTATCTACTGTTACTAAATATACTCTTATCTGCATTCCATTCTTCCTCTACTAGCAGATTAACAGAAAAAAAATGATGTATTTCTAAGACAATGTATTTTTGCCTACATCTGTATCATTTTGTCAGTAGAGCTGTACAGGTATGTTGTTATGAATATCTACTGTAGTACAACAATACAGAGGTAAAAAAATGCATAACCTTCTCAGAAGAAGACAGAAACAGCTGTCTCTTAGTTTCCGAATGTTGTGTACAGCTCTCAGGAAGATTTATGTTGACATCTGAGACTGCGAATTTCCATTAGAGTCGGACATAGGGACACAACTCTCATTTACTCTCCATAAAAATGTATGAGTCCTGCTAAAGGCATTTCATGTATCATAGGGATATGCGATAACGGTGCTCTGAGAATTACTGCTCACTTGACCATTTTATGATTACAAACTAATGGCGATTGTTAGGCTGTAAACTTGTAGTTACATTTAAGTAACTCATAAGCTGAGCATTATGAAGTGCTGCTCTATCAAGCCTGACACAAAGGTAGAGATGGTGTATCTCTTTCCTTTGCAAAATATTCAAGTCAAGATTTCAAGAGACATATGCTTGAAACTAGGTCTCTTAGTTTATTTTTGGTTACTATAAAATGTACACAAATTAATAAGTTGTCTCTAGCATCCATAGACATCTGGATGCATATATAAACATCAAACGTGACTCATGGATTTTTTGCAAAGACTAATAGTTTGGGCTCAACTATCTTGAAAAACACAAAGAAAGATGGATGACACTACAGTATGTAATGTAAATTTAGAAGGTACACACTCCCTGAATTCAAGTGACTAAGTTTAGAAGTTAGTCTCCTGAAACAGGTGACATAAACATACAATGAAAAGACAATTTAATGAAAGAGCCTGCCAATTCCAGCATGTGGAATCTTACAGAACTATATGATTTTAGTTAATTTCTTCAATTAATCTTTTTTCAGGCGTATATTTTCAACAATCTTGGCTTCTTACGTTCTACCCTTATGATGACCAGCTTGAAATTATTTTCCTGTCAATTGAAGGAAGTGTTATTACCTAGTCTCACATGACATCAGACTTTTCAGAGCAAGGAATTAATATTCTGGCAAGTCAGAAATGCAGTAAGAAAGGCTACATGCAGTCAGGTTTAAAAGTTGTCTGGAAGTTGTGCAGTTTTACTGGTTGTACTAGTTTTGGCTTGGTTAGAGTTAATTTTCTTCCTAATAATAACTGGTATGGTGCTATGTTTCAGACTTGTGACCAGAACAATGCTGCTAACACATCAGTGTTTTAATTATTGCTGAGCAGGGCTTGCACAGCCTCAGGGCCTGTTCTGCTCCTCATGCCACACCAACAGTGAGCATACTGGGGATGCACAAGGAGCTGGGAGAGGATGCAGCTGGGACAGCTGGCCCCAGCTGACCAAAGTGACGTCCCATACTACATGGTGTCATGCTCAGCAATAAAAGCTGACGGAGAAAGAAAATGTCCGTCAGGAAAAGCTGACGGACATTTGCAGTGATGGTGTTTACCTTCCCATGTCACCATTCTGCAAAGTCCTACTTTCCTGGAGATGGCTGAATATTTACCTACCCATGGGAAGCTGTGAATAAATTCCTTGTTTTGCTTTGTTTGTGTGCATAGTTTTGTTTTCCCCGTTAAACAGTTTTTTTCTCAACCCACAAGTTTTCTGTTTTACCATTCTGTTTCTCTCCCTATCCCAACCAGAGGCAGTGAGTAAGCCACTGCACGAGGCTGAACTTCTTGTCAGGGTTAACAAGCAGTAGTTGAAAAAAAAGTATTCTTCTCCATGAAGTATTAATTAAGTTGCAATGGACTGCTTTTTCATTTAATTTTTCTATGATATGTAGAAATAAGTAAAATAAATAGCAGAAAAGCTACCCTTGAATATGTGTCTATTAGCCTTTAGTAATTTACACCCAGCATGTGATACTAATTTATTTCTTTGCTAATGAGTAAGCAAAAGTCAGTCAGAATCAGTCAGATATAAATCTAACCGGTCAGTTCACTGATTTTTTTGGTCTTCAGATTTCACAGGCTGTACAGTATTAGCTAGTTCTATGACTAAACATCTGCCTATTGCTGATTACTGTTGCTAAAGTAGCCTTTATCATTAGTATTTCTTCCCATTTTTGGAGTAGAACTGTCATTTGATTATCATTTTTTATGCTATTTCAAATATAAAATTACCAGGTTACATTGCTTTTTTCATGATTTAGTAGAGCTGATGCCAGCATCCTTTATTATAAAGGATACAATGATCCATAAACAATCTTACAATATATGAAATAATATTTCAGGACACTGAGGCATGTCAGTCAGCGGGTAACAGCATTAAAACACAAAAATTCACACAAAGAGGTGAATATTTTTGCTGAAGAAAAAAATCAAACATGAAAAATGGGAAGTAAACTGAGCAAATGGAAACATTAGAACCATAAAAATGACACATTTTCAAAGAACCAGTTGGTCTGTGTAGTGAAGCATTTTCTCTCCTAAATGGAAAAGTTAGTTTTGTATAGCCATGTGTGACAAGTTTTAAGCTATAACATCAAACATTGTAATATATGTATTTGAACTCTTTGCATCCTGGACTTCAATAAAGAAATAAAATTAGACTCCATGTCTAGATAAGTCCTAAAATTTTGATTTTGACATCTTTGGCAACTATACCATACTTGTGTTAAAAGAAAAATATTAATTTGTCCAGCATTGCAACTCATAAGACTTAGAATTGTGTAGGAAAGATACTCTCAACATTAAGCGTAGATTTTTAGATTTCTAGATAGTTTAATCTCCACTGCATCTGATTCAATATTTTTGTTGCATTTCTAATATACATTTAAGATAAATTTTCTGTTCTCACTGAAAAAAAATCACATGCAAGCACTTACAAGACAACCTCCACTTTCCACCACATATACATGCATGGGGTAGATTCAGTGATCATAGGATGGAACATAGCTCTATTAAGGATCAGGAAAGGTATTTAAATGGGCAGTTAGCAGCTAATGAACTGAAAAATTCTACAGATAATGGACAGTTCTGAGAGAAAGATACTTCAAAGATATCTAATAATGTGGCCTTAATATTGAAAGTGATGGTACTACATATTTGAAAGACCAAAACCAATTGCTGAAAGAAAATAGAAAAAGGTGAACAAAAAATAGAAAGGAAGCAGATTAAACTAGTATGGTGATATTTCCAAGTATCCTGAGAAGAGCTTAGGGTGGAGAGGAACTGAGACTGAACTAGCTGATCTGGTTACTCAGTAAAACATAAGAATTAGAGCTTTCTTAATTTACACAAAAAATCCCTCACTTGGATTTAGGGCAACTAAAAATTAGTAGAAATATTTCCTGTTTAGTTGTAAAAAGAGATATTAACACATAGAAATATTTCTTTAGAAACTGAACAAAACATTTCTTCCTGTTTCTCTCTTCTACAAATATATTGTGTTTTCTAGTGTTTGTTTAATACTCCAAGGAGCTGGGAAGAAACTAGAGTACAAACCTGTTCATTTGAGAGGCCATAAATAGACACCAAGTGCTCCTGTTGAAAACCACCCTGTGTCACTATGAAATGAATTACCAGAAAATGAAAAAAAAGCAACCAGTTAAAATAATGATAATGTACCTACTTATCACACCATTTTCAAACTGATCAAGAGCATTCACAGTTGATGACACTGTGATTCATTTTCTGCTCCCATAATAAGCATACTGCTATTTATGAGTAAAGATTATAGAAGTGCAACAATCTTAACTCCAAAGTTGCATAAAATTTATTTATTTATTGCCCTTATTATATGATTTTTTTTACATAACTACTAATTTTTATCAATAAAAGATAAACCTTTGGTCAAGTATCGATTCTTTTAAATAATTCACAAACAAGAAGTTTAGCTCAGGATACAGTTAACATCAACAGAGGAGGTAAGAAGTGACAGATGTATGCTCAAAACTGTGGTTCACTTTTTGACTAATATTTGAACAAAGAACTATGATGATTGTTTGACCTCAGAAACTGACACAACTGAATGGTTCTCCAAAGAGTTCTTAGTGAATAAATCAGCTTCCTAAAAATGAAACAGCAAAAAAATTCTGTTGAGTGCTTGATGCTATTCTGTCTTCCAATGTGACTGCTGGGTACAGAAGCAATACTTGGTTTTGGGGTTGCAAGTTTACTTGACCCCCGTGTAAATTAAGGGAGACAACAGCTAAAAAGTCCTAAGAGCAATTCTCGATAGTGGTATCAAAAAGATGGTGATAACAATAAACGTCATTGGAACTGCACAATCTTTACAAGTGAAAATAACTTGTGACAAGATAAAATGCAGCTGGATGAAACTCCAGATAAGTTCACATAGATAATGCAAATGATCACACATGAATTTTAAATAAAATTGATCATACACTTTGAAGAAAATGTGAAAATCAGAAGTGTTAAAATTTCAGCAATATTTCCATATTTTCATATTCCCTTTGCTGTTTCCATTTTCTTGAAAAAAAATTGTTTCGTACTGTTGCCAGTGTTGATCCATGTCACAGATATGCCATAGTGACAGTAACAAGTGTGTACTCTGGCAGCAACATTCTTACTGCATTGATGGCTACTTCACACAGAAGGGAACTACTTAAATGTGAATGAATAAACATAAAAGACTAATAACACAGTAGGACTTATTCTTTGCACCACCTTGTGTAGTTAAAATCAGCTATTTCGTTATGCTAATCATTTAATTCCATCTGTTGAAATCCTACTAGCCACATGTCTAACATAATGACACGATTTGTACTTCAGAGTGTCATTCACGTCTACCATGTCTAGGAATTGCTTCCCATTGATAATGCTATGGTTGTATAAAATAAACTGTAATACATGTTGAAATCGTAGGTGAAATATACCAAGGGAGAAGATATATCTCCTTAGAAGAAGTGAGACTATATCTCAAAAAAAAAAAAAAAAAAAAAGGCACTTCATTTCTTATCTAGAAAACAAAATTTACAAGATAAATTCTCATTGAAAAAGGTAATACATACTGAAACAGGAAAAGAAAGGCTAATCTATTCTATTCAATTGTATATTGTATTCAATTGCTAGAACAGAGATATAGTTTCTTGAAGAGTCTTACCTATTCTCATGTATGTCTGAAATATTCACTCAGTGCATGAGAAACACTATTAAAAATATATTGTGGCTACACAAAGGTGGCATTCTTGTGATTATAGATATTTGCATGATGAACAGATTAGGCATTTTCTATACTTTAATTACTTGAATTTGTAACTTATAGAACTGTCATTTAACATACTTTTTATAAGTTTTCTGAGCATTTACTTCAAAAGGGAAAAAATATATACAGAGATATACACCACATGCATGTGTGTGATTTGAATCTTCAGTCTTCCATATTATCTGCATGTTAAGTTATATGTTAGGTTTTTGAAGAATGTTCATTTTGGACACAGAGATGTGCTGCTCAGATTACACCCAAGTGAGTGTTGCAGACGTCTCTTCCTCAGTTCTGAAGAAACTCTTCCATGGCCTGTGCCAGCTCTGCAGACTGCAGATGATTAGAGACAGGTGTCTCCTCCCCACAGCTAGTGAAATGCTCTGTAAACTCCCAAGCACTCCCAGTGCAAACTATGCTGCTGCAGGTGTTGCTCTGGCGGGGTGAGCAGCGTGAGCTTGGCTCTTAAAAATATTCATGTTCTTCCTAAGGAGAAACTTTCTTCCTAAGGAGAAAGACAAAATGGCTGAGGCTGAACTTCAAACATTTTACTAGCATAGATGCAATGAATGTAGGGGGAAAAAAAAATCGTATTTACAACCAACACAATTAGGGGGATAAAGAAATCTGCTGCTTGTGACATTCAAGAAGACAGTTTAATTATGGTGAAGAACGAGTTCCTTTGGCAAATATGTATCTCTCCAGCAGAGGGCTTTACTAGTATAATTGTCCTAACAAACTTCTTGTGATCTCCATAGTCCTGAAATTCAGCCATAATACATTGGGTTTTTGTAAAACAAGAAAAGACAGCAGAGTTTTGTTCTTGCTCAACTTTGAAGGCTACTTCAAATAAATGTGTTATTAAGGTCAAAATAATCTCTAAACCCAAAACTTTTTGGTTTAAATGAAGATGTTGATTTCCATGATAACACATACATATATATGAATATATATGCAGAGTACACTCTTCCAGATTATCTGTACAGTAGTTCAGGTACAGGTGGTTGATGTTCTGAAGAGCACGTCACCTACTGTGTGTCTAAAACAAAGATTTAAAAAGGTTGATGCCATAAGATCCATCTGTTTTTTTTATTTTCCTAATTTTATATGCTTTATAAGTAGCTAAGTAGTAGAAGTAGATTTTAAAAGCTGCAGCCCTTATTCCCTCACCCTTTAGCACAATAGTTTATACATTCCTCAACCCTCTTACCCCATTCTATGTACCCCATATCAATATCCCCTGAATTCCAGCAGAAAATGTTTAGTCTTTTGTCAAGGCAGGCCCCTTCTGTTTGAAGACATCTAAAGCTGGCCTGAACTGCAAGAGAGCAGTCAAGAACTGGGTGACTGTGTAACCTTTGTTCTCTGAAGAAGATGAAGATGATGAAGAAGGGGTCCCGAAAAGCCCCCAGACCCAATTCCCAGGGTGTAGGCTGGGGGTGGACCAGAGCAAAGGCTACGGAGTGGAAACACTTGGGATTGGACAGATAGTATTATAAATTGTAACATCTCAGGCACGGAATGCATGCGTGTCTCGTGATCTTTATGCCTAGGCACGAATTAAACCCTTTTCTTATCTCATCCTCAATTAACTGCTCTGGAGTTTTTTTTCTCAGCAGCCTTTAGGCATCAAGGTGATTAAAACACTAGAACATTTTTAACATTTTTTTTCTTTATTGAAAAAAAGAGGGAGAGGGACTTTTTTACACGGGCAGATAGTAATAAGGAAGGTTTAGTTTAGGTTTTAGGAAGAAATGCTTTACTCAGAGGGTAGTGAGACACTGAAACAGGTTACCCAGAGAAGATGTGGACGCCCCAGATGTGAACGCCCCACTCTTGAAAGTGTTCAAGGCCAGATTCAATGGGGATCCTCAATACAAGAGAGACGTGGAGCTGCTGGAGCAGGTCCAGTGGAGGGCAATAAAAGTGATTAAGGGACTAGGGCATCTCTCTTACAAGGACAGGCTGAGGCAGGCCTGTTGAGACTCAAGAAGAGATGGCTGAGAAGGGACCTCATTAATGTCTGTAAGTATCTGAAGGGAGGGTGATGAGGATGGAGCCAGGCTCTTCTCTGTGGTGCCAAACAATAAAACGAAGAGGCAATGTGCAGAAACTGATGCCCAGGAAGTTCCAGCTAAAAACAAGGAAGAACTTCTTTACTGTGTGGGTGACCACACACTGAAACAGATTTCCCAGAGGGGTTGTCGAGTCTCCCTCAGTGGAGATATCCAAGAACCTCCTGGACACAATCCTGTGCAATGTGCTCTAGAATAACCCTGCTTGAGCAGAGAGGTTGGAACAGATGACCCACTGTGGTCTCTTCCAACCTTACCCATTCTGTGATTCATGTCCTGGCTTCTATTCTAACTTCTGTGATGATAAAGGGGAAGGGCTAGGCAGGAAAGGGGTGGAAATTTTGACAGTATATCAGCTAGTATTCCTGAGTCAAGGAGGTGAAAAAATGCAGTCCGCACCTAGGAAAGGATTGGTTCATCATAGGATTCAGGGTGCTTCCCTCTGTTAGTGGAAAAAAATGGATCTATATTGCATGTCATGGTGGCATTCTAGCACCATCCCAGTATATTTCTCCTTATTTGGATTAACTTCCAACTCAGGCTGTGAGATGTATTTCCTGTAGCATTTTCTTACTATCTTTACAAGTTTAGATTAGTTGCAAGCTTTTATTTCTCTGTATTTATCACATGAGTCTCAAAAGACTGATGCTGCTACATTTTAAACAGAGCAGTATATTGTACTTCCCACAGTTTTATTGATTACTGTGCTTCTGCTTTCAGTTTAAGGTGTGTCTGAAAAGTGCAAGGTTCAGAGTGTGGCCTATGCTTAATAACTTCTAAGAGCTACCTCTAGAAAATTCAGGGACTAAAGAATCTAAGCTCATGAAATATATAAATAATAAATGATAGTGTAATGCATGAGAAAACTGATCAGTTCAGAATGGGTCTAATCATAGAGATGCTAAATGCTTTCAGAGAAATACCCAATCGTTGGTAATGTTTACTTGGCTGAAATTCAGTCTTTGATACCCTTTACAATAATATGATCTATCAATGCTTGAAGAAGCTGTATTGAAGAAGCTCTGTCCTCTTGATTGGTGCTTTTTTCCCCTTGGTTAGTCAGTATTTTGCATGAAAGATGCAAAGTCAAACTAATAGGAACTTCCAAAAGAAACACATAGATCCACTTTGCTTGGGGGAAACATCAGTCTGAACAGGAAACAAAGATGAATGAAAATTACAACAGAAATTTACAAACTTTAAAATTAGCTGAATACTGTTTAAAAACTAAATATTGAATGCGTGTCATGTGTCTAATGCTAATATTAAATGATAATGGTAAATGTTAAATATTTAACATCCTCTTTTGTACCACATAGATCATGGAATCATAGAATGGCCTCGGTGGGAAGGGACATCAAAGATCATTACTTTCAACCCCCCTGCCATGGGCACCTTTCACTAGACCAGATTGCTCAGAGCTCCATCCAGCCTGACCTGAAACACTTCCAAGTATGTGGCATCCACAGTTTGTCTGGGCAACCTGTTCCAGTGCCTCATCACCCTCACAATAAAGATTTTTTTTCCTAATATCTGATCTAACCTTACGCTCAGTTTAAATCTATTCCCCCTTGTCCTCTCACTGCATGCTCTTGTAAAAAGTCCCTCTCTATCTTTCCTGTAGATTCCTTTCAGTTACTGGAAAGCTGCAGCTAGGTCAACCCTAAGCCTTCACTTCTTCCACCTGAACAACCCTAACTCTCTCAGCCATTCCACACAGTGGAATGGGTGCTCCATCCCTCTAATCATTCTTGGTGGCTTCCTCAGGACAGGTCAATGTCCTTCCTGTGCTGGGGACCCTGGAGCATGATGCAGTACTCCGGATGGGGTGTCACCAGAGCAGAGTAGAGGGGCAGAATCACCATGTCATGCTATTTCAAAGTTATTACACATGTAAATAGTGACACTCAGAAACTATTGACACCTGCACTACCTCCACTTTATACTCTTATTTTTTAATGTATCAACGCCTACATTTTCAAAAATAAAATTCAGGAGCCCTGAATTGAAGACTAGATATATTTTCTGATCATCAAGGAAATCTATTGTGTCTCAGGTTTTGTGCCCACATATTCATAGCAATGTACAGAAGTCATTATTCAGCATTTGTTTCAGAAACTATATTTATTTTTTCCATGTAAAGGCACATTATTTTTTTACTTCCAGTGAAAAGGATTAATATAACAACTTAAAATATGTATCTTGAACTCAGTGTAAGTAGTATTTAATACTGGAAATTTGGATTATTCATTTATTTCTCCAGATAAACTTTCATTTTACAACACAGTAGTATATAAAAATATGCATATATGTATGCATGTATAAATATGTATATAGAGTCTTTCTGGGGCCAGTTTCCATCAGAGGATTTTACTGTAGGAATCATGAGAAGAGCAGATGTCTGAAATTATATACCAAAAGCAAATGCAGGATTCTTCCACTCCCTGCCAGCTATTGTTGCTCATCTATTTGAAGGATAGATGCAGTTGGAGAGGATTTTCTTTATTGTTTTGTAGCAGTTGGCTCTGAGTCTAAAGAAAATATCATGCTGAGCTACCAAGAGCTGCATTCAATTCTCATTTGAAAGCAGGTCATGCATTCATCTTTGCTCTCAATTTCTGAATAATCTCAGCAATGTGCACCACACATGCTGCTTCAGGCCTCTGAAAGGACTCATACTGGTAGCATCCCTTTACACACTTATCTTATTAGTGGTCTGGGCTTGTCTTTCTTTTACTTCAGTTTCTCAGTTTGCACACTTACCACTATGAGGCAATTGAGAAGTCTGCCTATGTCATTATCATTGATTTATTTTTTTAATTTTTTTTTTTTATTTGTTGTTTTAGGTAGAAAAACTCAGCATTCCCCTCAAAACAAAGTGAAAAATCATGTCATCACTGCAGATTCTGTCATTGCTTCTCATAAACTATCCAGAGGCTTGAAGCAAAACCAAATGAACTGTCAGAATAATACTCAGAACAACAGATTTTACTGGGTATTGTCATCTTCAACACAAGTTCCATTATGGAGAACACAATCTGGGAAGCTATTTAGATCCTATCCCAAAGGTGTCTATTGTTCTGTAGCAGTCAGTGACATACTCAATTTACTAACCAAAAAGCCCTCAAAATTAGGAAGCATTGATTTTTACTTTTAGGTCTTTTGTTTCTGCACTGTACATCAACCAAATAGGAAAAAGAGAAGGTAGCAGCAAGTAATTTATATATATATATACTTGGTATATTGTATTCTATTCACACAGCTCTAAAGAATAAATTCAGGGAGGAGAATGTAAACTGGGAGACACTAAAACATTACACAGACTATTCCATTTGTCTCAGTTTGACTGTATAACAATTACAACAGCAATAATCAACTAAGGTTCCTAAATCTTCGTTCGTGAAGCCTAGCCATGAATGAATCAACTAAGGTGATATGATGTTATTATTTGACCTCTTCTACGGATTGACATTTCACTGTAGGTGTGGCTACACTTGTGACCAAACTACAAGACAAAATTCATATTAGTGATTTTACTATTCTACCCAGATAAAGCACCTATACAGATATTTAGTGATGATCCAGTTGGGTTTTATAGTGTGGGAAATTAAACCTTTCTAGGTTCTACAACATCTGTCTTGTTACACATACTAGCTGTTGGAGACAGCCTGGAGAAGACTCAGAAGGTGAACAAGAAAGAGACAGCAAGACTAAATAACTTCTTCTGGAAGAATGCCTTGGAGCAGCCTCATTCTGTACAAATTTGTTTAAATTTTCATGAAATAAGTATCAGTTAAATGAAAAAAATCCACCAAAAAAACACTAACAAAACCAACCAGCCCAGATAAACAAATAAAATCATAAACCAAAACAACACCACCCAAAACCTGGCAAAATGAGCAGTGGCTGTAAGACTTCAGAATAACACAATGGATCCTTTTATGAGAACTTATAGGGAGTATTATCCATGAATCCAAAGAAAACAGTAACTGACCAAATACACCTTTCCATTAAGAGGCACAGTATTATCATCATCAGGATTGCCTTCATTTGCTGTCCACTTAGAATAGGACACAGGTAGATGAACTGTGCAGCTGTTATAAAAAAATTAATTACTTGCTGGCATATAAGGGATGTTGCTACTGTGTTTTGCAAAGATTGTTGATATTTGAAAAATGTGTACCTGAAGTTTCCTAACTGTTTCAATGTAAATGAATCAATGAAAACAGGTAATTCTCTATTGAATGAAACAGGTACTTCTCTATTGTTTGGTATCAGTGGTCAGCCACCCATAGTAAATTAAAAAATTGCAAATTTGTCAGGAAAGTATAATGGCTGTTGTAGTACTTAAAACAACATAGTATTAAAGGTTTCAGTGGCCTTGAGTGATTTAGTAACTAGGAAAAAGATTAATGTTATGTCTACCTTTAAGACAAAAATGTGGGAAAGTAGACTGTGGCACCATAGGGCAATCAACTTCATCTCTGTCCCTGGAAAGGTCATGGGCATGACCTCTTGGAGATCATTTCCAAACAAATAAAGGACAGAAAGTTAATTAGGGGCACTTAGCAAATAATTATGAAGAGTAAACATTGCTTGACCAACTGGTCTGTAGTCTGTGATGAAAAGTGTAGATCTACCAATGAGGGGACAGTGAGGGGATTTAATATATTTTGACTTTAGTAAGATTTTTGACACTATATGCCAAAACATTCTCATTTGGAATATGAGAAAATCTAGGCTAGATGACCAGAATATTAGGTGAGCTTAAAATTAGATGGACTGTTAGGCTCACAGGGCAGTAACCAGCGGCTTGACATCTAGCTGATGACTGGTAGAGTGGAACACCTCAGATATTGATACCGGTCAAAATGCTTCTCAGCAATCTTGGTAACAGCTCCAAGTGTCTATTCCATGAATCTGCATACAGTACAAAGCTGGGTCTGAGAAGAGAGGTGACACACTGCATAGCACAATTTTAATCCAGAGTTGATACACTTGAGGGCTGAATGCACAGAAGCATCATGAAACTCCGTAGGGGGGACTGCAAAACTGTGGTTGAGGCAGAGTGAGCCCATGTAACAACATACAACTATGTTACAAAGATAATGGAGGTTATTTCTATTTGAACAATGACAGAAGGGCTAAAAATCACAGACTGTGAGCAGGAAGGTTCAAGCTGAGCATTCGGAAAACAATTTCAGAGACACAATAGAGTTCCTTTTGAACACTTTCAAGGTTTGTATAGACAAAGCTATGACCTGAATCCAGCACTGACAATAGTCCTACTGTAAGTCAGAGGTAGGAATAGATGACTTATAATGGTATCTTCAAGTCCGAATGTCTATGGTTCTATTATAATTTCCTCTCTTTGTTTCATAAGATTGTTAGACCTTTTATTAGCAGTATAATGAAAAAGACTTTTCAGATCATCAAGTTCAAACACAAAGCTAACACCACCAAGTGTGGGCAGGGACACCTTCAACTAGACCAGGTAGACTACATCCTTGTAGTCCTCCTGAGTTGCCTTCCCTACTTCCAAAATCACAGACTCTCTTTTTTTTTCTGAGTTCCAACCATAGCTCTCTGCTCATCCAATCTGGTCTTCACCACTGGTTTGTCTTTCAGCACATTCACAGTATGAGACAGTCTATTTTATTACAATTATGAATAAAAAAGGAAAGTTTTCCCTTCTTCAAAACAAGTGAAAATAAAAATTCTCTCTCTATTGCCCTTCATAGAAAACTGAATTTCTAACAATGCCTAATTTTCCCCACTATCTAATAATTTACTTTGTCCTTCAACAAGATTGTACCAGAAAAATCCCAAACAGTGCCTAATGTACCATGTCTGGTAGGACTCCCATTTGAGAGAATTTCAGGAAACAAATCTTTAGATTGCTGGGATTACCCACCAAAAATCTATAAATTTAATTGCTCATTTAAACTGTTTTTGTTTGCCAAACCTGGCAAGACGTAGGGTGAAAAACAGATGCTTCTCATTTTTTTCTCTGATTGTGTCTGACCTGTCTAGAGAATGTATTTAAAATTATAAATCTAAGGCATTGCACAAGTTTCATAGCATACTGGGTTTTTTTAAAGTTTACCATACTAGGATAAGTTCAGTGCTTGCATTGCCAATGTAATGCCTAGAGTCCTATCTTAATTTCTTAATCTAGCCAGCTGCAGATATTTAAAACTGTCGAGAGATTTACAAAATGTAGTACAAAACCAATTGAAGTTGTTACCAGTGTGCAGGTAAAAGTGAGACAGAAAACTGGTTTACACCTTACAATGTTGTACTATAAAAATCCCCTTTAACCTTCTCTAAGCCTTTGATCAAACATCACTAAATGGAAGGAATAAAAATAGGAAACACCTGTTTGTAGATGAAAAACAAATTCAAACATAGTCGAAGAATTGCTTTTACTTTTCCAGTAAATGTCATAGAGTATTTACTAAACTGGAAGAAGACATTTTCAGAAGTGGAATGAGTTGTAAATGGCCAAACTTTAGTATAGTCTCAGAGACTCTTGCTGATGACTGCAGTCTCTTTCCTCTTTTTTTTTTTGTTTTGTTTTGTTTTGTTTTGTTTGTTTTTGTTTTTTTTTAAGTTTTTCCTACCTTTTTCAAAGTAGTTTAATATTTGGAATAAAAAAGAAATATTTTCATTCCAACAGACCCCTGGCAGAGAAAGTAATTATATGAAAGACATAATTTTTCTGTTCCTTAATTTCATAACTTTGCAATCAACTAAGTTCTGTTGGTCCTCTACATTTAGTTGGAAAGCAAAGGTGGTTAAGTCTCTTTCTTGAGGTCTTTCTCTTCTCTGCACAGTAACTTTTTCAATAAATGCCAATAATTTCTCAATCTATCACTCCACCAAAAAAAACCTGTGGAAATTCTGTTGTTTTAAGCAATGGCCTGAAATGGACTGTCCTTCAAATTCTTTATGATACTAAAGTCTATGGACAAGTGGATGCAGTTTAGAAAAAGCCTTTCTTATACAGACAAGTTGAAACTCTATTACTTCTTTATTGATCTTAAAATAAGAAATAATATTTTCCATTGATTTCTTTGTTTCTTGTAATGATTTTTTATTGTAAAAAACTGACTACATCCATTTAATTATTCAAAAATACCCTCAAGGTTTCTAGTAAACTGTTGTCTTGCAGTCTGAGCTGGCAGTTTTCATATGAAGCACAGCCCTTTTATTTTAACTTGAGAGCTGTCACTCAACACACAAAGGAGTAAATTTCTTATGTTTGCAGAATGTCGGTAGGTTTAAACTCTGCAAAACAGTAAGTAAGGGATTTTAAACAATAACATATTAAACATTTTCAACTGCCACACTGTATGACCTGTTAATTTAATACAACCAAACACAGAAAACTTATTTTGAAATGATGTAAATTCTATGACAGATTTATTGCTGGTTTTGTCAACAATCACTATAAAATACAAAATAAGTTCACTGTTAGCAATACATGTGTCATTTGTGTACATGTACTCAGAACATATATTCTAGAAAGAAAAAAGAATGCCATAAATATCATAAGGTTTTGAAGAGAAAAAAATGAAAAGTGATGTATGTTTGAATCACTTGTGTACTATGCTGTAGTATTCCATATGGTATCCTGAATAAATAAGCAGCTATCATATCTTAAAGCACTATAAAATTTTTAATATTTTTCCAGATGTTGGATTTTACTTGGGCATTCATATTTTGTGTAGGACTGAATTAAATATTCTCTGTGTATGACTTGTAAAAAATGAAATATTCTGTTACAGGTACATTCCCACCTGTTCAGTCACTGCATCTTGTATAATGGGGATGTGAACATGATTCCCGCTAGCTATTTTTATTTGGCTTCCATGTCATAAAGTCAGAAAACAGCTAGAAAAACAAACACATAACCCCAAACCAATATATACATAGGGTAGAGACATTCTGTGTATTTTCAGCAATGAATTTTTAAGAGGTTTACCTAAAAAATATAGTATAACAGTTGACAATAGTTATTCAGATGCAAGACTTAAAATTATTTTATTCTGGGACTGGGCAGATGGGTGATTTGTATTAGATTTGTGTTTTGCTTTTACGTGTGGTTTTTTCCTACTAGATTTTAGTGCCTCATTTGCAGAGACTGCTGTCTGCATTTTTGGAGACAATGCTAATTCTCTAGCAGATTACACTTTACTGTTGAATTTTAGAACTCTATAATGGTAAGGAGAGTGGGTAATTTTAACCAGATGCAGTTCTGCCATTATAAATATCACTAGCAAAAGGTGACAAGACAGAAAATGTATTATTAAAAAAAAAAAGTCATAATTGGGATATTGTCCTGCTTTCTTAGTGCCTTGCCTTTTTTCATGCTTCAGTTTTACAGCTTCTAACCATTTTCAATTTTTCCTATTTATCTTTTTTTTTATTTAATTGACAAAATACCTCTATAGGTACTTAAAATTGTTTGATATAATGTTTGAATATAAATACATATATCCACTTGACTGACAGAAGGATAATTTTTCTCTATCTTTACCCAGAAACTCTAGGAGAGAGGTATTCCATCAGGCATATTGCACACATTAAACATCTTTAGACACATTATTTGTTTGGTTTCCATACTTATTCCAAATCCTGTGATCTTGACCTTCTGGTAAATTTGCTAATACAGGCACAACTTCTCTAAAATGGATATGTTGCCTCTACGGTCATGATAGATTCCTTTACCTTTTGTGCAACGTCATACAAAAAGAACAACATATCAATTTGATATTATTCTCAAAAGTATTTCTAAAATTTCAGTTTATAGCTGAAAGTATAGAGATATGTTAGGACTAACAGTTGGCAAATGCAGTTTATTAAATTAATCTTTTATTTTATATTAGCAGCTAGCAAATAAAGACTATAATGGACTTGTTCCTTTTTTCCTTATAGGCTTGTCACATAAGAGAGATACAGGCCATGATGAGCATTTTTATTATACTATTTCATTTGATAGTGTTACAGTTACTATTTTTCACATTGAGATTCAAGTATTTGTCATTATAAAATGGAATAAAACATTAGAAATTGTCATTAACATAAATACCTATTCTTATTGACCTACCAGTAAGAATGAGATTTTAATTAAATAAAAAAGTGTGATGCAATGTAAAATCACTTGTAAATATTTATATATATATAAACTAATGATACATGGAGTGGTATAGGCACATGTTAGCATGCTAACTTTATATAACCTTTCTCCATGGAAACTACAGTTTAGTTATCAACCAGCTTAAGAATAAAACTGAAACACCTGTGTTTCCTTTCCTCACAGCATCAGTGAAATATTAGTTGCTGTTGTTATGGGAGGAATAGAGAAGGAGAAAGAAAAGATGCCACTGTACAAATAACAGAGTGGCCAATAGCCTGGATACTGTGTGTACTTCTTGTCCCATTGTGTTAGCAAAGACAAAATAGAAAATAAAAAGCTTTGAAAAAGGGCTGCAAGGATGACCAAAAGTTTGTAATGGCTTCTGAAGGAAGGAGGACTGGGAAAGCTAGAAACTTTTACCCTAGAAAGGAAAGAACATGGGGAAATAGGGCAGTTGCCCATGAAAACAAGGAAAGGATGGCTTGGAATCATCTTTTCATTCTCCTTTTCCATACCAGAATTAGGTAACATGAGATAAAGCTGGTAGAGCAGTGCTTAAAATTTAAAAAAGAGAGTAAGTTTTTATGCAACAGGGTAGACCTGTGGGTCTGTTTACTCTACCATATTGTCACAGAACAGCTGATATGGGCAGGGATCTCTGGTGATTGCCTTGAAAAAGCCCCCTTCTCAGGGAAAAAGTTTATATATGTTCAAAGGAAGACCGTGCAAGTACTTAGAGATTCACTGACTTCTATTCAATGAAACAAAACATGCTCAGAAAAAAACCCTGTTTGAGGGAACATAGGAGAGTACTGGAGGACAAATATGTGTGCACTTTCTGTATTATTTCCTGGCAATCCCCTTATAGCCACTGCTGGAAGTAGCATACAAGGTTAGATGGTTCATGTACATACAATCTTTTATTTTCATGTAACCTAATACATACACATGATGCAAACACCAAAATATTCATGTTTCACTAAACATAAAGAACTAGGCAGTCAACTATGAAATCAACAGAAACCATTTTGATATCTACGTATAAATGAAAGAGCATCTGTTTTCACAGACAAAACAGAGAAAGAACGTACCCCATGCATGTTCACAGCACCTACGAAAGTGAGAACTTGTTGTTATGACTTGCCAGTTTTAAGAGATCCTGATGTTCCAAGTGAAGTTGTTTCTTCCGTATGATAAAATTACTTTCTTCTTAAATTTATGTCAGTGCTCTGAGGAACTTAGATGCATAGCTCTCTGTAATGTGTACTCTGCAACATTGGTCAGACCTTGCAAGCTGTCTGTCAACATCTAAGTGAAATGAAGCTTTTCAGTTAGCAATCTTCCAGCAGAAGCATGCTTTTTCTGTTACCTGGCATATAAGACCTGAGTGAGTCTCAAAACAAATACTTTACCATTAAGTCACTTTTTGAGTTGATGGGGGCACACAGCTGTGTAAATGCTCCCCATGTTAAGCTTTTTGAAATATGGGAAAGCCTTTGATTGTTGCCTGGAGGTGCAGTTGACATGAACAGCTTTGAAGAATAGTTCTGCTCCCTCTGGGATGAAGGGCTGAATGTACAGTATTGATAAATGACATTTCTGTTTAAAGATACTTTAAATATACAATAGCATCATGTTCTGTTTTTTCACCTAGTTGACCAGGAAGTGATAGGGAAAATGATAATGCAACATATACTCTTGGCAGTAATAGTCAGAGGCATTCACAGTGTTTTCTCTTGTTGATCCTGGCCAAATTTCTGTCTTAGTTTTTCAAGGTGGACTCCATCATCCCACCAATTGATCCATTTGCCAGCTTCACATTGGATTATTTCAGTTTTCTAAGGACAATTTGTTATGGAAACATGAAAACCCCAATTATTTCAAAATGTGGCTTCATCCATGGTTAAGTAGTTTCTTCAGGAGACAACTATATATTTTTTTAAATTTTAATCTGCAATAGCTTGTAATTTAAATATATGGCTATCACTTACCAAACCCTAAACAACTTTGATCCTTAAAAATAATTTTTTGGGTACAGTTGCCTAGGTTGTCCTACAAGACTGCACTTCTATGGTCCCCCACAGTTGTCTGGTTTGTACTAGCAGTATATTGTTTACTTTATACGTGCTCTAAGACAAACCATCAACATTATCCTTTCTTATCCTGTGTACAATCTGCATACCAGAGCCACAGAGTAATATGTCTTTGAGACTCCAGTTTTGTACTCATATAGATCTCCATACTTGAATTGTTTTAATCCCTCTCCTGAATCCCTGCAGAGGCCCTAGCTAGTTACGAGGCCTGCTGCTCCAGTGAGACACCTTCCTCAAACAGATCAAGCAAATTAAAATACAAGGGTACTGGAAACAAGATACTCTAAAATCTAAACTTTGCTTCCTTGCCAATAGAATGCAAGAATAGATAGGTAGATATCATAATAAATGTTTTAAAATAATTGCACTCTATTTGGAGGAAATGTAGAACAACGTATTCCTGTTTTAGAATTTTTTCTTGCTAACATCTCTTGAGCTGAAAGAAAAAAAAATCCTGGCATCTTTTGATCAGTTATGCTGTTGATCAAATATTCACTCATACCTGCCTTTAGAATACAAAAATCAAGACCATGGAGTTGTCTTGTGATTATAACCTAATCTCATAAGGATGATGCCAAAACAACTTCAGTTCTGAAATAAATAATGTAATCAAATAAAATCCAAAAAGTGGATTTAAAATGCACCAGTCCCACTTTGTGAATCAAAGGATAGGATCAAACATACTTGTGACCCTACACATCTCTAAGGCCCACAACTTATCTTATACCACTAAATACATTTAAATTCTGAAAAAATATTACTCAAAGTAGATTGCAAAAGACAAAATTACATCAAATTTTCCCCTAATAAAAACATTACAAAACCTAAATGTGCTATGATGTGCTGAAAAGGTACGATGAAGTTATAATATTCAAGAATTTATCTAAGGCAATGTCTATCATAAGACTGTTGACATTATTTTCACCTGATCAGACTGAAAGCACTACACAGATAATCCTTCCAAGACAGTGTGACTTCTGAACCCAGTCAGCAGGAAGTATCTGAAATGCACATTTGATAAAGACCAATGCAAACATGAGTGGGGAGGGAGGAATATTTTTAATTATGTTTACTTTTTGAAATCCCAAGCAAACATACTGAATAGTCTGGGACCAAAAGATGCAAAAGTGGGGATGAACCAACTGTGGACTAAATACAATGCAAAAGATCAGAGTATTTTATGTGAACAGTTTCTCTTCCTCAAAATACTTGGAAAATATATGAAAATGCTTCACAGTTCCTGTTACATATTCACTATATCAACCATATGTTGATTGGGTTGAATTGTCTTCTGAAAGCCCTCCTGAGCTCAATGCTATCTTTATTATTAATTTGATGATTTATATAGTGTTTATTGTTGTGGCAGCCAGTACCTTTGATTAAGAAAACTGAAATACAAAGGAAAGTAGGTGAGCATCCTTTCAGATGGTAATCTGTTTCCTGAAGCCCTGATTCAGTGGCAGTCTGCCCAGGATAGAACTGAATTACAACTCCCAGCACCCCTCTCGTTTCCAATGAGTTGTTTTAATTTTAAACCAAGGGTTTGATGGCAGAAAGATATTTCAGATAACACACAATTCAAGGACTATCCCAAAGGGTATTTTTCATATTCATTTCAGGAAGAAGCCTGTAGGGTTGTTCATGTAATTGATTCACACATAATTCAAGGAAAGTTGAACCATTCATTGTACTACTGGGTAAAATATCACATACATTATAGATGAAGCTGGCAGTGCTGCTCACAGTTAAGGCAGCCTGACACTTGCCCATTACTGGACAATTTTCATTACTTCTTATTTCCTGATTTACCAGCCACAATAATAGAAACATCCCAGACCATATACCCAAAACAAAGAGACTCTAAACAATAGTGGATTAATGTCCTTTTGCTACCCGTTCCACGTGCTACCCGTTCCACAGTGTGTAAGAGGCATTAAGGCTCATTATTCATTTGGATGTTTGTGGTGTTTTCCTAGAGTAGGAGGTATTTCTCTCTTCCTTGTTTTTCAATTCCTCTTTTCCATCCTTCGCATCAGTCCTGCTCTGCAGTCTATACATGAGCATGTTCAGACTGCTTAAAGCACATGGAAGGAAGGGTACAAAAGGAGTAGGGTTCATAATGTAACATTCACAGTACTGGAGCAAAGCTGACTTTATGATCTTTTTCTGTTTTTTACTTCCACTTGTACACACATTACTTGGAATGGTAGCAGCTGCTGAAGGATAGGAAAGGGAGTTATGTCTGTCTTTTGAAGCATATCAACATAGAAGAAGAAATCAGCTGGAAAAAGCCCTTTCCCCAGACCCCATCAAAAGAAGAAACTTGTATCAAGTATGGCATTTCTTTTTGCAGGATCATAACCATATTGTACATCAACCTACCTTATTGTAGTCTTACAACACTCACAACAACCTTTGTGATCTTGGCAAGACTCAAAATCCTGATTATAATTGCTTTCAAATTCCCTGTCTCT
This sequence comes from Corapipo altera, assembly GCF_003945725.1. Classification (NCBI taxonomy): domain Eukaryota; kingdom Metazoa; phylum Chordata; class Aves; order Passeriformes; family Pipridae; genus Corapipo; species Corapipo altera. Next base: position 3,374,881 of record NW_020884890.1, read on the forward strand.
GGTTCCATGAACTCCTCTTGATGGTCAATGCTGAGCTCAGAAGCAAGTGCAAGGTAAATCCCTTCACAGTGTTTGGAATAAGCTCCCAAACAGCAGAGAGGAGAAATATAAACAATCTCATTTGTGAAAGAAAAAGGATTCCACAGCATCTAAAGCTTGAAGAAAGGAGGCTAGAGTGAACATAAGCCAGGAAAGAAGAAATAGGAGAATGCACAGGATTGAATTTTCAGACTGGTGATCCAACAATAAAGGTCTAAAAAATTATCAGAAATTACAGCCACAGAAAAGGTCTTTGTGCAGGTAGCACTGTAAAAGTAAGATAGTGTGAATTACGTTAGCATGTATTTAGAGGTTTAAGCTAAACCATAATATTTTTGACTTATCATCAGATAAACACTATTTAATATCTTCATCAATTATATAGATAGTGGGATCAAGTGCACACTCAGCAAGTTTGCAGATGACACCAAGCTGACTGCTGCAGTTGACTCAATGGAGGAAAGGGGTACTATCCAGAGACACTTTGAACACATGGTTGGATATAAGAAGATATTTATGCTTCACTATTAAGCATGTTCATAAAATACGTTCTTAGTATTTCATCTTTCTACAAATGTAGCAATTGAACAGGGACTTAGATAATAATTGAGTTGAAATAGGAGAGAATGATGCCCACAGTTTATAGAGTAGCTTAATTTTAAACCTTTATGACAAGTATATAAGCTACAACATTATATGTATGTAGTCAAAAGTCTTAGACAGAGAATGATGATGATGGATGATAGGAAGTTGCTTTGGATACATGTATGTGTGCACATAATATAAAAACTATCTGTCATCTAAATTTGATTCGAAATAATTTTCTTTTTGAGTAAAAAACACGAGTATATACATATCCATAAATATAATAATTTTAAATGTTTTAGGGTCAGTTTATGTTAGAAGCTTCCACATAAAATTCTGAAAAGCATTAGAAGATAAGTTTTCAGGTAAAAGTGTCTCATGTTAAACAGTGAATGATTTAAGATAACAATATTTTTGAGAACTAGACTGAGCACCAAAGCCATTTGAGTTCATGTACTACACATAGTATCAGTACTGCCCTGAAATCTTAGAAAATCAATCTGTTATAATTAAGGCAATTATATGACAGTATTCATACTAACCTGCAATGAAAAGTTCTTCCAGGTCCATCAACACATACACCTCCATTGTAACACAGAACTGAGGTTAGTGTAGGCTCATTGCAAACATCAACATCGACTTCACAAAACCTGCCAGTGTACCCACTCAGGCAAGTACAAACAAAGGCATTGACTGCATCTTGACAAGAACCTCCGTTAATGCAGGGAGTAGATTCACATTCCTGAGGAGAGAAATAATAATACATTGACTATACAGCTTTAAAACACATTACTTACTCATCTCAATAGCAAGTGCGAGACTGAATCTGGAGATTAAAAAAGATTTTGGACTTCTTTTATTGTCTGATGAACCAAAATCTCTGATTTAAGGCATTTTTTTAACAGAGAGATACTTTGATTACAACTCATACTCATTCTTGAAACTATACTTGTTCCCACTCATTAATCTTGCAGAAATGCAAATATACTTTATATAAGGAGTCATTCAGCTGTAAGTATGTTATTCCTGTTTTAAAATTTTAAAGCGTGTTTTTGACACAAAATTTATACAATTAATCTGTTTAATCTTTTACAGTAGGGTCTATTACTGTGAAAAAATCCCCACATTAGTTAGGTAATTTTAGACAGAATAAAGAATTACTCATATAAACCAATGCACACAATCCTTTTATCAGTATTTCCTGATAAATGCTGTCTCATTGTCAAGTAATACATAATATTGCAAATAGAAACATTTAGAAATGTTTACCTGTTCACATAATAAAATCTTCCTCTGATAAAACTAGCGTAAAAATCATCACATTCAAACCATGCAAAGTAGCAGCAAGTTAATATTTTTCCAGAATTACAGGAGGGTTTAGTTAGTGCAATTGTCAGTGCAAAAAATGTGGGTTTACCCTTGAGCACAGAAACCTAGTTTTTACCTCTATCCCAAAGGAGTTGTATTTTGCAAATGCAACCCAAATAGTCTAGCTAAATCCAGTATTTTAAATTTATTCTCACACTACTGTAACTTTAGAAGGTTTAATTCTTTAAGGATATCCAAGGGCACTCAGATTTCCTGCAGGTACTACTGTTGCTTTTGACAGAATGTAAATTCAGATATCAATGGGGAACTGTGAGAAAACAACTTATTTTCCTATAAGCTCTCCAGCTGGATGGATATAGGATGATTTATTAGTGAGCATTACATAAACTATTTGAATTATACATCCCACAGGAAGATGGAGATAGTCCTACAGACTGCCAAAAACTCTGTTATAGAAGTAGTCTTGTGCTATATTAATTACATTTGTTGTTGACAGGCATAAGTGGGTTTTTTTGCTTATAAAAAAAATCTCAATTCGCAGTTCCAACTCTCTGACTTTTTTTTTTATTTCGGTAACTTGTCTAGTCTTCTTAATTTGTATTCACTTGGATCCATGACTCTGACTTTTGTTTTATAGATCTACTCATTAGCAGAATAAATTAAATATCTATCAACTAAGAGATCAAATTTTTATCTGACTATGATTCAAAAGTTAAAGTTCAAAAAATACCAAAATCATCAAAATAGCTAAGTCGCAGTCATACCGAGTTGCAAACTTAATGCAAAACCTTTTTATTCTCTTCCATGAAATCTATTGTCCTTGTAAAATTTTACAAAACTACTTACTGTAATTATTTTTTTCAGTAACATAAACCTCAGACATTCTTTACGAAAGAAAACACACTTATCACTTTCCAGTATATTTTGATGTGATGCAGTTAAAAGTTAAACATTAGACCTACAAAAAACTAAAGTACACTGCTACCAGAGAAGTGCTGGTCTGCATTGCTCTTAATTCAAGGAAATTGTTTCAGTTCACAGAGACAACTATGTTAAAAATACCACAAATAAATTTATACCAAAGTTGATGAGCTACCACACTACCACCAAATGCTGTAGTTTGTAGTCTAAGGAACAAGAACATGAGACGACAAAGTAAAGTTGCAACACAGTCGTTACCGAGTCCTGCCTATCTTGCATCCTACCAGAGACTGATTTTACAGCTTGACAGCTGGGAGTAGCTGGCTTTACAGAAAATTCCCAGCTACCCTGACTCTCTGAAGATAAGCTCACCTAAACACCAATGCTATTTCTATTTTGTCTTTCTTTATATAATGAGAGATTGAATCTTAACTATGACCTCTAACCAGACAGTCGCCAAATAAGAGCAACAATTGCAGGAACTCACAGTCCTAGAAATAGTCTCTCTTCTCCAGTACAGTAGGAGCAAAATATTTTATTGGTCACCTCTGGTGCTCAGTTCCCAACCTAATGAGAAATCTTTTAATCTTTTCTCACCTAGAAGTGATCTGATCAGTTATTCAAAGGAAAACTGCCTTCAAATAACTAAGGAAAATGAAAATTACAAAAATAGTATTCACAAAGATGGGTCATTTTAGTCCTTCCAAAATGCAAATTTGTTGATATATAGGAGTATCACAATTACTGATTGGGTGGGCATCTGGCAGCTAGATAAAGTGAACTCACCACACCTGGGTATTCATAGGGTGTAAAACTTTCTCTTCTGGCCTATCAGAGCAAGTAACCTGTTCAAACAGAGATGTATTTCCTAGGTTTTCCTGCAACCATCATTGCCCTCCATCTTTTCCCTTCCTGTTTTCTAGTTTGTTCCATCCAAAAGCAGCTTCAGTCAAACCAGGGCTACCACCACCCATATACAAGGAAAGAGAAGGACAGAAGAACTACTTCTAAGGCTTAATCAGGTTCTTCCTCTTCTAGAGGGGTTTGTTTGTTCCACTGTCACAAAAAGAAAAAAAAAGGTGCCCCTTATTAAATTTAATTGGGGTTCTCTGCTTATTGCTTACCCATCATTACAACTGTAGATGGTGCCCAGTACTCACGCTATACAGCATACCAGTGTTCACCTTCGCAGCTCATATTTTATAATGCAGACAGCTTCAATAATCTCCTTTGTAAAGAAATTAAATGATTTAACAAAATAGAAATGACACAATTGTAATCATTTGTATAGAGTTTTTATCAACTCTTCACCAGTCTGACATACTTTGTTCTCAGACAAATATCTTTTGAGTTTTCTCATATCTCATCTCCTAACAGTAAAGCAGCATGGGTCCCTTTCAGTAGGCATTTTTTATTCTGAGTTTGGTTTTCTTTCTGTGAAGCATACACTTTTCTTGATTTGAGCTAACAAGGAATCCTTTGAGTTTATGTATTGTTAACAGGCAATGACCTTGGAAAAGATTTAAAAATTATAATGGACAAGCTATCAACATGAACTCCCATTGCAATGCTATGGAAAAAATTGCTGATGCTACCCTTAAGTCTTCAGAGAGGGGAACTATGACTTACACTTAGACAGGTAATTATTTCTCTTTTTATGGTTAGGGGAAACTGAAACATTGTGCCAAGTTCTAGGATCTGTTTATTGCAAAGGATGTCAAAAAATGTAGCCTATAACATGATTTAGGTACTAGCTAGAATACTTTACAGTAAGTAAAATCTAAGAAAAATAACACTTAACAGAATTTTTATGACAGAATTTTTTTTCAAAAGCATTACATCATGTATATAATTTTCACATGATACCACTGAAAACATAAATAACATATACAGGTTAAAATTATTAGACAAATTCATGGAGTACAGATCTGTTTCTAGCTGTTAAAAGAAATAATCAGTGTGAGTTCTTTGCTATAAGAAGTTCCATAACTCTTGATGGCTCTATGAGTGTTCCTAGGTTTAGGTTAGCACCAAAAAAAATTGAGAGAGAGGGAGAGATAATGGCAGTGAACAGATACTTTCACAAGAATATTACATATTGAGTATTTAACTCCTGGAGAAAGTCAGTACAAACATGACCGCTTGATTCCCCAAAATCCAGATATATCCAGTGAGAGATAAGTTCCAACTTTACTACAGGGAGTCAGTCACTGTAAAACTATCAAAAGATTTCCAACCCCTTATGTTTTAAAATAAAGACTTGATGCATCTCTAAAAGATATACTTTAGGCAAATAAATACAAGTATTAATTTCCATGGAGCTGTAAATGAATGGAATATACAGACTTCTGATAGGAGAACAGAATGGTGATTTTATGGCTTTATTTTTAGTAAATTATTTTTTACAGTACATATAAGCCCTTACTGATTTTCTTATCATAGCAAAGCAATTTAAAAATTGCTTCGGTAAAGGTAAAAAAGTGAAAGAATATTGAGATTTCTAGGTATGCAGCTCTTTTAAGGGTAGATTTCCTTAAGAATCCTTAGTTCAAACAATGCTATACAAGATCCACTACATTTATTAAAGCACAATAATTTATTATTTCTTCTCTGTATGTCCTGTTCTCTGAATGTCATGGTGTAGTAAATCTTGTTAGTACTAGGAAGAAAATGACTGTCCATTAGAGTCCACCTGGCATGGCACAGTTCACTGGTTCTGCTAGCAGGGAATTGTTCTGAAATCTGGACTCTAGCAAGTGACCTAGAAAAGCATAGCACTTTGCTCAAGGCATACTGTTCCCTCTCCAAATGTGTGGGTCCATACTGACATCTGTCTTTGGAAGTGAGGTTATTCTGCCTAAGAAAGCCCAACTTTCTACATGTCTCATATCATCCCCAAAGTCACAATACATCGCTTGAAACAATTATAAGGGAACACATTTTAGCAAATTAATAACAAAAGTGAAAATCCATTATTTTTCCAAATAATGTGTAAGTTCAACACTGTTTCTTAAAACAAAATCTAGAAGTGTATTTTAGAAGTTAGTGGAGTTTTTTATCTTTTTCTACAGAAAAGACTATTTTTCATTAGTCCTTCTTGGAAATGCTGATTAGAAATCGAAAATGATTTCTAACAATACTTTGAAATTTATTTCTATAGAAGAAATTTAAGGAAAAAAAATTGTAATGATAGAGATATTTTTATTTAAGTGAAGTTTTGTTTTGTATCAAAAAGGTAATTATAAAGTGGACTAATTCTCAACATAAATAACTCGTACAAATCCACTGTGAGGAAGTGGCGGGGGGCAAGGAATCTATCAGGAATACACTTAAGCTTTATACAGATTTATCTTTAAAATACTTTTATGTGGTGCATTATTAAGTCTAATTTCCTGTGAATACCAATTACATAAAGTCCAAAGTGCCATTTGCTGTTTGATTTCTTTGTACCAAACTATGAAGTGATTAACTGTGGGGGAAGACTTGAAGCAGAAAAAACATCACTTAAGGAAGTGAAAGGGAGCATCCTGATACTTGTGAGAAAACTGGATCCTAGGGGAAAGTCACTGCCTTGTAGAAAGTAGAACCAAACAGAAATTTAAAACTTGAATTTGATGGAGTTGAAAAGAAAGAGAAAAGAATTCAAATATATATATTGCAGCACAAAAGAAAGATGCCTTAAAGAGTCCTGTTTCCATTAATTTCCATTCATTTATCATGAGTGCAAACATCTGATATAATTACAGCTGCTATTAAGATACCAAGTGGCCCAGATTTCCCTTGCTAAGTTTATAGTAGCACTTTAAACTCTGTGATTTGCTAGCTTATGGACTTTTCCATTCACATGGGAGTTTGAAGTGCATTCTTACTTTGGGTTAAATCTCAATAGTATTGATGCCATATAAAAGTACGAGATTTATATTAAGAGCTTGAGATGAATGCTCCAGATTATTTCCATTTTATGTTTAACAAAACTATAAATAATTTTTATTTTTCTAATGAGTAAAATTATTAGAGTATTTTTTCTATTTTTTTTTTTTTGGTTGATATAATCATGTATCTACATTGTTTAATTTTTAACTTCCCAAAGTTTTTTGTTTTGGTTGATTAAATATATATACAACATCTTGAGCAATGAACTGGGAAAACTTGTGTCCATATTTCAGAATATTGGTTTTATCCAACGTATTTCAATTCAAAAGAAGTTCAAAATGATAAAAATATTTTGCACGGAAATTTTATATTATTAACACAAGGACAGGAGAAAAATAATTAAAATAAACCTAATATTTAGACAATGATACAGGACAGGAACATACTGCATCAGACCAGTGTTCCATCTGGTCCAGTATTCTGCCTATAGTGGTAGTGCAGAGTAAGCCACTTAAACAAAATCATGTGAACTTTGCCATTTTCTACCATCATCCTCCCAGCAAGCAGAACTGTCTAATCAGACATGATAAACTGTACTCCCCTGACAGGTTCATTTATCATTCATTTATGGACCTGTTGTCCGTGACTTGCCTAATTTTTCTGAACCTGCTAGGAGATCAGCTACCTCCCCAGCCTTTTGGAACATCAAGTTCTAGGGATTCTCTGCTTCCTGTGAAAGAAAATAGTTTGATTTCTTCCAAACGTTTCTCTACTTATTTTTATCATGTCCCTCCAATTATTTTATTACAGAATTTGGGGAAGAAGTTTTCCATTTAAGTTTATCTATCACTGCAATTGTTTTCTAAACCTTAATTACACTCCCTTCAGTTTTCTCCTCTTCAGAGGGAATAGTTTCATCGATTTAAAATATCTCCTTACAAGGCTATTCAATAAATATAATATTTGTTACTCTCTGTAGCTTCTCTAACTCTACTACATGTTCCCTGTGATGCAAGGTCCAGAACTGTGCACAGTACCCAATATGTGAGCCCACCTGGGTTTTACATAGAAGAGAAATCATTCCCTCTGTCTTGTGCCCTGTACTCTTCATAATCACGCCCAGAGTTAGTTTTTTTCCTGTTCTGCACTGTGATGTTGAGACAACGACTTCAGAGAACTGTCAGTGGTTGTTCAAAGTGTTCTTCCTGAGTTGCAATTGACAATTGAATTCAGCTGTATGAGGTTTTTTCCTTCTAGAACATTTCTTTACACTGAAGCTTATCTGACACCTCTTCACTCTTCCCTTTTGTGAGGTCCTTCTGGCATTCCTCACTGGAAACGCAAAGGACTCACTGAACTTCTCTTGCTACGGCCTTACCCCATCTGAGTGCCAATTTTACACTTTGACCATCAAGCAATGCCAACAATTCCCTACCTGACTTCCCGGTTTTGATAGGTGTGAAGAGTTTTTTGCAAGTTAGAGTGGTCTTTACAAGGTATTTTCCAGTTTTTATTTTAGCTTTTTGAATTTCCTGCTAACATTTGAATTAACATGTTTAATGGACTTCTCTGTTATTTCCACATGGAAAAGCTTTCTATTTCTTAAAATGACAATTTTTCCTTGTGACAGACTTAAGTTTCCTTCTTAATCCAATCAAGGGCTTTGGACCACTTTGTATTCTTCAGTCGTAGCACACATTTTACCTGGGCTTTTAACATTATTTGTATAATAGCCCTTAATATGCTTGTTAGTTTCTTCTGGTCCTCACTTTTACATAGTTCCTTTTCCTGAAATTAAATATAATAATTTCATAGTCCTAGTTTTTAGGATAGTCTCTCTTGCTAGAACACCCTTGATGCAAGAGCATACTATGATATCAGTTGATAGGATTTTCTAACGTAAGGGATCAGAAATATGACTGTCAGTGGAATGTTCTCAGAGAGCTTAGCACTTTGAAAGTGAAATTCCTCTGCAACATTCTTGTAGGTCTTATTTATTTCTCTTCATCTCTAATTTATCTTTTTAACTACTTTCTATTTAAAAGTCTTCAATTCAGTCACTCTTCCTTAAAATAAACTTGAATCTCAAGGCCTGGAGGTCCCTGAAGTGTTACAGACACTGAAATTTTCCCAAGGGTATGTAATCACAGATGCTGTACTTTGCAGAATAAAGTGGGTATCTCCCTCTCCTCCTGCTGTTAGATTTACCTATCTGCATCTTGAGCATAAGTCACATTAATTTTTGAAAGTTTATATTAGTTTAGCTTCTTTCAAGAAACTACTTACCTTACTCAACACTCCTTGAACTAGTTAGCAACAGGTAAAAATACTGGAGTGTAGAGAAATCCCACAGAGGCACAAACAAGCATCCAGCTCATCTGAGGCTCTTAATACACACACTGATGTTTGTTATACAAATATATTCTACATCTATACAGAGAGAATTCTGGGGAGGAGATACCACTTTCTGGCTTACTTAAAAATAGTCCATGAAGACCCAGTGAGTGAAGTTTAGACTCACTAAGGAAATGCAGGTGTCCAATTCAAAATCAGCTGAACAGCTCTGCAGATTGCTCTGAATATTCACCACGTTTTCATTGACTATAATAAGTGCACAGACAGCTAGCTTTCACAAAGACATCTCAAGTTAGGCAAGATGAATCCTACTGTTCTTCCGAATCAAATCACAGATAATTATATCGCTGTCACGTCTCATGTCTTCTGTGCAATCTGGCCAATTCTGATGAATAATTGCTTATTTGCTTAGAGTAGCAGCATATTGTTCTCTGCCTTTGTATAAGCTGTGGTGCCTTTGTGCTGAAAATTGGTTGATTTTCCTGATTTCCCCCTTAATCCTATCTATTACGAAAATAGAGAGAAAAGATCAGTAAAACCAGATAAAATAAAACAACTCTGGGACGGTCTGATTACAGCTTTCTATTAGATGCAAGCAGAAGCACCAACAAGTTAAATATCCTCCTGTGTAAAGACTCAAAATGCTTTTTGCTCCCTTTTTGACAGGATGAGATGGCCTTAACTGAGCATGCAAGAAGAACAATTATCAATGATGCTTATCAGTCATAGCAAAGAAAAAACCCACCCAACAAAGTTTCTATTTCTAACCGTAATTGCTATTACTGCACATATTGGCAATCTATCTGAGAGAAAAGATCAATTTTCAGTTATGTAAATTCATTTTACCCTTTCAAAAATATGGTAATGTCAAAGGAAATCATGTGTATTGAAATTGATTCATATAAAGCATATATTTTTTGTTACTTTTTCTTGAGTGAATTCTATAAATGAAAAAGCAATGAAAAATGTAGAAGATAGGAAAGTTTCAATATCCACGTTCCATATTAGATATGAAAAATTATAGGCTATAATTATAAAGTGCTTATTTTTTTCCTAAAAGTATTAGACAACCTGAGAAAGTTTTGAAGTTTATTTTCTTGCAAACTATATTGCAGCATAGGTAAAGCTGAAAAAATCCAACAGAAAAAAGTAGAAAAAATAAATCCAAGTATGTCTAGGGAAATACATATACACACACAAATGTATTTCATTTTTAAATTGGTTCTTTGAATCACCTTAGTTGCTGACCTTGCCTGACTCTGCCATGACCACCCAGCCATTTTCTCCCTCCTCCTATATGACAAGGAAAGAAAATAAGGTTTCAAAGCTCCTAGACTGATAAGGACAGAGAGATCAGTTACCATTTACTGTCACAGGCAAAACAGACTTGACTTGGGTTAAATAATAATTTAAGTTATTGTAACTAGAAATAGATTTTGAGACAGTGAGAAGCAGAAACAAAACCTAAAACTACACCTCACTTCTTCCCAGGCTCAACTTCATGTCTCTATTTCAAAGTTTTCTGCCTCCTCATTTTACCCTGAGAAGTGCAGACAGAGCGAGAAAGGGGAGTTGTTGTTTGCACCAGCTCTTCTCAGCTAATCCTTCCTTCTCATAGTATTCCCCTGCTTCAGTGTGGTCCTCTTCCTGTGATGTAGGGTAAGATTGCTCCTGCATAGGCTCCTCTCTGTGGGTCATGGTTTCTGCCTAGACCCTGCTCGTGTGTGGGCACTTAATGGGCTGCGGTTCTTTCAGGGCATGTCTGCATACTGCAGCATGGAGTCTCCCATGGGATTCAGTGCAGATGTCTGCTCTGGCATGGTCCTCTCCATAGACTACTGGCAAATACCTGCTCCACCATCATTTTCTCCAGGGGCTACAGCTCCTACAATCTCTGTTGCAGTGTCCAGGGCACCTCTTACCTCTCCTTCTTCAATGACCTTTGATACTGCTAAGGTCTCCTCTCTCTGCTGGGCAGTTTTCTACTCTTTCTTAAATATGTTTCTACAAATGTGCCACCATCTTGAGTGAGTGGCTCAGCTGTACCCTGCAGTAGGTTGGTTGGAGCTGACTCAAATGGGTTGTTTCCAGCACAAGGCCACCCCTGGACCATTATCACAGAGGCCACTCCTGCAGCCCCCCTTCTAAACAAAACCTTGGCACCTACACACAATGAATTTGCATAGCTGTTGATACAAAGAAATGTACCTTCAAGTGAAGAATACATATATATGTGTTTATATGGATTAAGTTATGACCATATTTCAAAATAAAGGAAGTGGCCGAATTTAATCTAAAATAAAACAATTACAGAGCATAAGCCTGCCATGATTTTCAAGATATGCACACCCTTACATAGTCAGAAAGCCTAGCTGATCACTGTAAGAGTTGCATAGGCATGATATATGTCTGAGTAGGATGAATACAGTGTTAGAGTCTTTAAAATATGACATTTGCAGCATAGTCTAATCTGGGAATCACACTGCATGCAAATAGAATGATTATCAAAAGATGAAGCCATCACTCTGACAGACTTATCTGTCAAAGGTATATGTATATTGTTTCGTAATTCCTATGAATTTCTAATCTATGCATTTTCAAACACCTAAGTTTGAAATATGGTTATTTTTTGAATATAATTTTATGAAGTTGTCTACAGGTCATTTAATCTCTCATTCTCTTAAAATGGAGAAAAGTGTAAATCACGGATGTTGCTACAGAAAATATTACCCAAGAGTATTCTGTATTAGCATTGGCAACAGCTGATAATCATACAGATTTGTAATATCATATCATGATGCACACTCTGTAGAGCTGAAATACTTATTTTCTGACTTTTCCTTTCTGTAAAGGGAGTTGGAAACTAATATTTCAGCTAGATTTATTCCCTGTGTGAGACTTTCATGCATTTTCAACGGAAGAATTATAGACCATACTTTCTTTACATAATATGAGATATTTTTAGTTATCTAGTACTTTAAGCTGTAAATAAAAAATTATGAAAGGTACCTGCATTCATACACAAGCTAAAAAGAAGTTCATATAACATTTTGGAATGTTTTTTGATGATTCAGAAGCACAATATTAGAAGCCAGATAGCCCACATGGGAGGCAGATTTCATGCCAGACTTTCTCATGAGACCAAATACATTTAAAAGGATCATATCCCAAGATTGATCAAACTCTGACAAAAAATCTGAAAAAGTCTAAATCAGTTCAATACTTTCTGCAAAGTGTGGTCAATATTGTAAGGACTATTCAGTGTTCTGCCAGATGTAGTCACCTTCTACAAGTTTGCTGACCATGGGAATCTACACAGCACAGACTTGGATATATGGATGCCTTCTTGTCCACATGTTAACACAAAATATTAATGAACTTCAGAGGAGAAAGTGGGCAATATATTTAGTACACCATGGTTTTGTATCATAGAATTCTATAGTTGCCTGGATTTTGAAATTTTAAGGCAAGTCATGATAACTTTCAATGTAGAACGTTGCACTTTGATGTTCATTATTCAAATATACAGCTAAGCTACATCAAGTGGGACTCACAGTGCAAACTAGGTAATTACCTTATCTATCCCAAACTCATGGAAAAATGATTTTCAGGTAATGTTGGCTTAGCTTGCTGTGGCTTTTCAGATTTATCATTCACACTGCACATTTAGACTTCTTTAGACATTTTTTCAATGATCTTTTCTAATGCAGTGTCATATAAACAACAAATAATGAGCTTTTCAGAATGGATTTTAAAAAACTGAATTTCTGTCATGCATTTTCAATAAACTGACTTCAGAGGACAACTAAATAAAAATAAGTTTCAAGTGACATATTACCCTTTCTTCTATAATTAAAAAAAAAATAATTAAGACATACATTAATATTTATCTCACATCTTGAGCTGGTCCATCCTGCTTCACAAGAGCATTGATACCCATCAATGAGATCTATACATCTGAAATACAAAACAGTGTTATTCAGATGAAGCTATGTAATTCCATATTCGGCACTAGTAATAACATTTCATAAATTTCAAAATAGTGGTCTGACATAACTCACTGAAATCCATGGTAATTTAATTAGTTTTAGTAATGGATTTAAAATGTGTGTATTATGGATGCTGAGGCATTTTGTAAGGATACTGGTTATTATATTAAAAGACATCTTCCCGTTTCAACCTGTTGGCTTGTAACAGCTAAAGATTCACTTTTAAGTATATTAAACTAATTAATCCACATATACTGAATACTGGTTTATGCCAATGAACAAAAATGAAAGAGAAACTGAGATAATGTAACAGTATATTACATTAGCTTAAGCAGGCAACATCTGTCGTCTTTAAGTGTGCTTGTACTCTTACTTTATGGAAGAACATAATTAAAAGTATATTTATCAACCTTCCCATATCATTAAATCTTAAATATTGCTAGTTAGGTGCATTACTTGGAGGTAATAATAGTTAAATAAAAATAGGCACCTTCCATGAAGACAAGGATCTGGCAAGCATTCATTAACATTTATCTCACAGTTTTGTCCAGTGAAACCTCTCTTACAGTGACACCTATAGGAACTGATGCCATCAATGCAACTTCCATTGTTGAGGCAAGGAGAAGACATACATTCATCTATGTTTACTTCACATCTATCACCTGTTTAAAAAAAACCAGAAAATGCAACTAAGCTTTAAATTCTAAACTCTAACCAAGTTTATTTATTAATAATTCCAGAAAAATTTCTTTTATTTACATGGATTGTTCATATAGTTCGATATATTTACCGGTAAAGATTATCCAATTGTAATTACCTATAGGTTTAAATGCCAAAAATTAGGGTTATATTGAAATATATAATGATAAATTATAAATATAAAATAATGACATCTGTAATTATGGTAGGGCGAGAAGGTTTTCAGGACCAGCTGGCAAGAAATGGAGAAATTGAAATTTCAAGATTAACTTTATTACATTGTGATCATAAAGTTGAATAACACAGGTTTCCTCCAAAACGAATATAGAACTAAAATGAGATGCGTCTTGGTTGTGATCTAACTGTAATATTTATTTTCTCAAAATGAAATTGAAATGCAGGGGCTTTTGATAAATGATGTAAGAAAAAATTCTTTGAAATGTTTTTGAAGACATTCACTATGAGAGATATGATGGTGCACTTTTATGCTTATAAGTAAGTGGCACAACTTCCATCAAAACTTCTCAAAATACTAATTGGCAAACAGTGTGCACAGGTCTCTCTGTAAGCAGTTACAGCCCACTGCTTGGTAGACAGCTAAGCACCGCACAGCCAGTTATGCACCCCCATGGCATGGAGAGAAGAAACAAAAGGGAAAAGTGAGAAAATTCAGGGGCTGAGATGACAGTTTAATATGCAAAGCAAAAGCCATGCATGTAAGAAAAGCAAAACAAGGAATTTATCGTCTGCTTCCTATGGGCAGGCGGGTGTTCAGCCATCTCCAGGAAAGCAGGGCTCCATCATGTTTAATAGTTACCTGGAAAATGAATGGTATTGGTGTGAACGTACCCCTGCTTCCTCCTTCTTCCCCAGTTTTACATCCTGAGCATGAAGCCATACAGTATGGGCAGATCCAGTTCCTCTACTCAGCCCTAGTAAAGCCATATGGAGTACTGTATTCAGCTCTGGGGTTCTCAGTACAAGAGAGACACGGAGCTTCTGGAGCGAGTCCAGGAGAGGGCTATGAAGATAAATAAGGGGCTGGAACATCTCTCTTATGAGGGCAGGCTGAGGCAGCTGGATATTTTCAGCCTTGAAAAGAGATGGTTCAGAGGGGACCTCATCAATGCAAGTAAGTATCTGAAGGGAGGGTGTCAAGAGGATGGATCAAGGCTCTTCTCAGTGCCAAGCAATAGGACAAAAGGCAATGGGCAGAAACTGATGTACAGGAAGCTCCACCTGAATATGAGGAAGAACTTCTTTTCTGTGAGAGTGAGTGTGCACTGGAACAGATTGCCCAGAGAGGTTATGGAGTCTCCCTCACTGGAGAGATTCGAGAACCACCTGGGCACAGTCCCGTGCAACGTGCTCTAGGATAACCCTGCTTGAGCAGGGAGTTTGGACCAGATGACCCACTGTGGTCCCTTCCAACTTTACCCGTTCTGTGATTCTCTGTTTCCTCTTATATCTCTTATATCTTATAACTCTTATATCAGTTTGGATCAGCTGTCCCGGCTGTATCTCATCCCAACTTCTTGTGCATCCCCAGCCGCCTCACTGGTGGGGTGGAGTGAGGAGCAGTAAAGCTCTTGACTCTGTGTAAGCGCTCTTCAGCAATAACTAAAACACTTATGTTTTATCAGCACTGTTTTCAGCACAAATCCAAGACACAGCTCCTTACTAGATATCATGGAGAAATTTAGCTCTAGCCAGCTCAAATCAGTATACTACTGATAATGCTATCACTATACTACTGATAATTCTACAGATTTTTGAGATGTGTGGGCCAGCGGAGGTATGGATGAGAAAAAAAGGAATGCTTAAGGTAAAATCAGCTTTTTACAGGAAGGAGTGAACAACATTCCAGAGAAATACTGGAACCTTTGTCTAGTCCATGTATACAACCAAATATCAAATTCTGGCATTTGCAATAAGTCTATTAGCATGCTACAAAAAGAGGTACTTTAAGATAATGGGAAATATTTTTATTTAGTGGAGATCAATAGTGTAATATTCACGTTAATATGAATGTTAGGTACATAAAAATATTTTGTACACTTAAGGAAATTGCTTTTTTCACAATATACTTTCAGCTTCCTAAATGAGCCAGAGAAAATAAAACATCCCAATTCCTTTTTGAAGTCTGTGGTGTTAGTCTCAGCAGCCCTTGAGCACTGTTGTCATGCTCTAGCAGAACGTGCACACAGGAGATTGGACTTGGCCGGTACTCTAGAAAAATGAACTTAGAAGGGCTGCTGTGCAATTCTGTGTTTGACCAAATCTTGGTGCAGTGGCACGTGCACCATGCTAAGCTCTATATTGGTACAAATCAGAAGACAGTTCTGAAACCTGTTTATCCCCTGTGGCATGCAAGGATTCAGTAAAGAGGTCTGCTCTTTCATGCTCCTTGGATCCTCTTTTTTGTTTAGTGTCACACTCTCAGAATCACTGGTGTCTTATTTGATATCACTAAAAACAAGAACTTAAAAATTTCAGAAAAAGATATTTTGTGAACATATTTTTTGTGAACAATATCTTAATTCAAGAAGAAAGAAGCCAAGTTCATCTCTTGTGCTATAGCAGATCTAACTATCAAAGAGGTAATTCTCCTTGTAAGTCAGTAATAAGGCAAAAAGTTCTCAATCTTCCCTTATCAAGAAGCTTCAAAAACATTGCCAGGGTGCCAGAATAATACACTTCAAATTCACTTTACTTTCAACTATGAAAATGATTACTTTTCTTGTATCTGAATGTTGAGGACAGCTCTACAGCATTGTATTCTGCAGCATTATAAAAAAGCAAGGACATATAATTAGATTCTCCGAAGTAAGACTGAATCTGTTGGAAAGAATTGGAATGCCTTTTAATGATATCTCCATATTCTACCCTTACTATGAAGGCAATATTAAGAGGAAAAATGGACCTTTAGTGAAAGTTTCAGACATGTAGAGAGTAAAGGTCCATTTCCTACCCTAAAAAGAATTTGTGAGATTTGTGGTGAATACAGACTATAATTATTACAGTAATGATGGTACAATAGGTTTAAAGATGGAAGTGAATACATATAACACAGAAAAATAATTAAATTAAAAAAATATTTTAAAAAGTAATTTTTAAGTATCAGTTCTAACAAAGAAAATAACTTCCTCAATATTAGGATTTCAAATGTTCTTGCCAAAATGCACAAACTCAAAATATTTTTTATAATTTTTATAGAAAATAATCTACATTAGAATGCTAAAATTTCTTCTTTAAATTCAACACCCATATTCTAATATCCACTGAAAAAATCAGGCCAAATACATGCCTAACACTAATGCCTAAGGAACACTAGATTGATCCATTCTGATATGAATAAACATTTTCATTTAAATTACTTCCATGAGCAAAATGTACTAAATTTGTAATATTGTAGACACAAAAATATTTGTAATATTGTAGACACAAAAAGGCTGGCAACTGGTTGTGACTGTAAACTAGACAGTCTGTCATTCTCTTCCAATATAACTGCCATTTAATTTGAAAACTGTCTTTTTTAATCCTTTTCCAAAGTATGAAAACTTTTAATTAAAATAATCTTGCTAAATAAAACTAAACATTCTGCAAAGCAGACTATAATACCACAGAACGTGGACTTTTCTTAAAATGTCACCTGTAAAGTTTTCCATAGTTTAGGCGGTGTGAGATGTGAAGACACCTCTTGGAGTTTTGCTTTACAGACTGTACTTACCTTGCTAGAAATAATGCCTCCAAGCATCAAAGAAAAGGGAAAAGTATCTCACACACACCACATTTGGGGGGTTAATGTATTAATGGAAACCTGGGGCTTCCCTATGTGTCAGAGTGCTGTAGGAGGCAAGGAAATGTCATAAATGTAAGAAGAACTAGTATGGAGTAATAACAGTAACACTAAGATGAAAAGAAGACAGTTATTCTCCTGCTTCTTCAGATCATCCATTCATGAGAAGGATCAGTCTGTCTCATATCTTAATAAAGAAAACTCAACAGCCTTTTCCAATTCCCATTTTATGTCCAACCCACTTCGCTAATTGGTGGTGCCTCAACTTTTCTTGGAGCTCATTTGTACAATTCCACACCTGCATCCTAATCTAGAGATTTTCACATTTTCCACCAAGACTTTTAACCACACTTCGAATCAGTGTTCAGTTTTGGGCCCTTCACTCCAGAGAAGAGAAAGGAAGCTGGTGAAGGGTCTGGAGCTCAGATCTGATGAGGAGTGGTTGAGGGAGCTGGGCTGTTTAGCCTGGGGAAAATGAGGCTCAGCTGGGACTTTATTGCTCTCTACAACTACCTGAAAGAAGGTCGTAGTAAGGTGGGGATTGGCCTCTTCTCCCAGACAATAAGTGACAGGATGAGAGGAGATAGCCTCAATTTGTAGCAGAAGAGGTTTAGTTTAGATATTAGAAAAAAATTTCTTCACTGAAAGGGTGGTCAATCATTGGAACAGGTTACCCAGGCAAGTTATGAAATCTCCATCCCTGGATTTGATTTTTGAAAATATATTGCTTATTCTGATTTGTTTACTTCCTATTAGACTCATAGGAAGATGTAATAGAACTTATAAATATATGTTATAAAATATATAAAAACTCTATATACCAAATATAAAATTATTTCATCATGAGGGCTAAAGACTGAGGAATATGATAATTTTATAGACCGATTTTTTTCTCTTTATTTTTTCCTATTTTTTTTTTTTTTTTGTTTGTAGGAGACAATAAAGAAATTTGAGGAGATTAAAAATTCAAGACATCAATTTATAAGAAGTGACTGGTATGAAAAGAGATGGAAAGGAAGAAACACAGAATTTTGTACTACAATGACGTCAAATATGTACTACCTGGAAAAGAAAAACAAATGTGTGATAAAAAAACAGCTGATTGCTGAGAGCATACCCAAAAATGAAAAAGTAAATTATCATAGTGTACTGAGTCTAGCTGAGCTCATTTCTCCATAGTAGCTCTTACAGTGCTGTGCTTTGCATTGGCAGCTAGAAATGTGTTGATAACACACCGGTGTTTTGGCTACTGCTGAGCACAGCATCTACACTGTAACATTCCTTCCTCAATCGAGGGCAAGATCCTGGGAGGGGACCCAAGAAGGCCAGCTGACCCAAACTGACCGAAGCTCAGATATAAAACCTGAGGTAAGGAGCAGGAAGGCAGACATTCATTATCTCCAGCGGCTGCCTACTAAGGAACCATTATGTGTGCTGAAGCCCTGCTTCTTGGAAGTGGCCAACCACCACTGCTGATGGGAATTAGAGAATAAACCCTGTTATCTTCTGCTTCGCTTCGCTTTTGGCGCACACAAGCTTCTGTCTTGCTTTTAATAAACTGCCTTATCCCAACCCACGAGTTGTTTTCCACCCTACTCTCTCCCCTGTCTGACTGGGAAGGGGAGTGATAGAGCAGCTGGGTGGGCACCTGGCATCCAGCCAAGATCAACCCACCACACATAGTATACTAATTTATACATTATACAGAAACACAAAACACCAGGTCCTTCTATGATAACTGAAAATTTCATATCCTATTGAAAAAAGACAGAACTGAGAGAGAAGGAGAGATGTCCTTTCAGAATTACTCAGCAGCACCTAGTTTTCTTGTTGAAGTAAATTTTAGTATCAAATATTAGAAGACTATTGAAAACTACCTGTGACCATTCCATGAGATTTCATAATATATATATTATAATCAAAAGATCAATTAAAAGATTTATCATATGTATATGATATATATGTATATATATCATATGTATATGTATAACCAATAATGAAGCCAATTACAAATGTAAAAAAAAAAATTATGGCATAAATATTAGGAATAAAAATATTTCACAAATTAAACACGAGCAAAAATACTTCAAACCAGTTACAGTTACAGACACTAAATTAATTATTTGTTAAATAATTCCGGTGTAAGACTGTTAAATCCTAAAATAAGTAGAAAATGAGGAGCAAGAATATTTTCTAGCATCCTTATGTATCATAGAAGTTGATAATTAAAATATTAATGCTTGTGAAATATCTCTCAATTTGTAGATTAATTTCAGGTCCTAATACCATATTTATATGAATTTATAGGGGTTTAATTACTGGGGGGGTGTGTGTGTTTAAACTCACTTGCTTTTTTTAAAAATTACCTTTCATCTAAGAGTGGTCTTCACTGTTATAACTTCAAGAAACATCAAACTGTAAGCAATTATAAATCATCAAGAGAATTTAAGGAAAGACACTAGAATGATACTTAACACTTAGTTATTTACAGCTTCAAAATCTAAATTTGGGCAGATATATATATTCAAACTTACCCCATCTTGACTATGATTGAGCATGGTAAAAGATGACTCTTAGCTGACTTTTTGTACAAGAAAAAACCCAAGAAAATAACACAGAGCAAAAAACATCAGCCAAGCTATGTGGGATCAAAAGCAATGTAAAGACAAACTGATGTATGGGAAAATAATGTGATAGCAGCTCATAATAAAAGGAAAATCAAGCTGGGATGACTATTAGGTGAAAAATTCAGATATTAAACCTCTTACAGGCAGATGCAGAATATGCATTTTGAAAAAATATGATATGTAATAATTTCTACCAGCTATCATGTTTTGAAATACTATGGTATAAATACAAATAAATAAATAAATAAATAATACAAATAGAAATACAAATAAATAAATAAATTATAAGTAAATGCTTCAGTCTCCTTAGAAGACATTTTTGAGAAGAATTTGTCTTTCATCTCCAATAAATTAGTTTTTATACAGTATAATTCAATCATCATATTCTAAAACAACCCTGTAACAATTCTAAAAACATGTTGCTTCAAAATTAGCAACTGACTGCAAAGAACAAGTACTCATTTTGTCACATTGACATTAGTCTTTCGAATAGCATAAGGTCCTTTTAACATCATTTAAGTGTTGTCTCATTCAGCCTGTTATGAGTAAATAAGCTGTTAACAAAAGCTTTCTAAGTATGCTGCATAGAAAACTAGGGCTGATAAGGTCACTGAGCTTGTTTTTTTGATTTCATCTTAGAAAGATTTATTATAGCATAGTGACTAATTCCAGAGACCTAGATTTCTCATTTCTATGGTACTTTGTGTCAGTAATAGACTTATTTCAGGCAATTATTTCAATTTTCTTATTATAGTCAAGTTAGATTGGTGCTAATTGGACTGCAGAAAATTTGAAAGGTTGCCACCTATTTTGAAGTATTTTTTTCTGTCTTTAGGCAAGGTTTGATTTCCACTCTGATTGGGAAAGCAAAGAGAACTTTACAAGATAAGATTAGACCACAAGAAACAAAGTAATTAAAACAATTACAGATTAATTTGCTTTGCCTAAAACTTTGACAACATTTGTTTTCATTAAATATCAATTTGGGATCTAAGATATGCATGCATGACTTTTAAGAACTATATCTACCCATTTAAAGTGAACCTGAGAACCAGAGAGATAAAATACAGAAACATCACCTGTAGCTTGTGCTGTCTCTTATTTAGATGTTGGAACTTTAGAGAGGAACAACAGAGACCATCAGAAGCAGAAATCTACCTAAGTAAATTAATTCTTGGTTTATTGCTGAGGCCAGTTATGAGAACCTCAGATCAAGCATCGGATCTTACTGTATTTAACACTTTCTACTCAAAAGAATAGAATTTCAAAAATTCATAATCTTGTGACAGGTCAAAGGAAACATACCATACAAAAAGTCTAGAATTTAATGGCACTCTTGTTAAAACAGTCTGATAGTCCCAATAATTAGTACTGAAAAGCATAGATATTAAAATGTTTATATTGGTTTACCAAAATTCCCTCCAGTTCTTGCCAGTATCTAACCCTTTTCACTGGTGGTGTGCTCATACTTCAAATGTACTTGTAGGTCTAAAGTGTGAAACTACAATTTAATCTCAGAAACTGTAAATGGGGGGTGGAGGGAGGGGAATTCCAAAGGCTTGCCAGCATCATGACATCTTTGCTAGAAGGATTGTGATGTGCCTGGTGGAGGATTTCTTTCTTCTCTTTGAAGCAATATGATACTGATATCACCTTATCTTGGGTTCTGCTTGGGTGTTCCCTCTACACCTTTCCCTGTCACAGCCCCTTTTTTTCTCCCAGGCTGCCTGCCTGGCACTGCTTCCCTGACACCCCACTTCCAGCCCCCCATGCACACAAATGGCTGTGGTTTGTCAGGCAGTGACAGGGAGAAGGTGTCACCCCCTCCCCAGCAGGGTCACCCTCAGACCTGAAGTTTGAGCAGGGGAGGCAGCAGTCACTGACCCATGTGCAGGGATTTAACCAGCAACACACTGATCAGGCCATGGCAAAGGTTGAGCTCCTGCACTGCTGGGTCAGCACAGAGCCGGGGCATAAGCCTGGTGAGGGCAGAAATAATATGTACTGAATTACAAAATGAAAAATCAAGCTATACCTAAAGATATAACACTTAAGAATTACAATTTATTTTACAGTTGAATAAACTTACAAAAAAGGATGCAAAACAAGATAAATGTGAGGACAGTGCAAGTAAAATCTATCAATTCTTGTCTGAATGTTGGAAACATCATGACAAAAATACCATAGTTGTCAATATTGTCAGAAAAGGAGGCAATGTGATATTGTCACATTGTAGCTGGGCAAGTTGCAAATACCTATCAAACACTCTAAAATAATATAAGTATAGCTTTGTGTAGAAAAACTATATTCATATTTAATTCCTCATCCATCTATAACACGAATGTTTTCAGAATATTAAGATTATTATTATTGTAGGTTTTAATTTTCTCCTCTATTAGGCATGTTTTAGGTTGTCTGTAATAGCCTTATTTAAAACTGAAGCACTTATGCATTTTTACAGTCAAATGGCAATAAAAGACAAAGTTTGCTCTATAGCTAAACACTCAACTCGTCTTTCTCTTCTTGGGATACAAAGAATCCCACTATTAGTAAAGCAATGTATTATTCATACTACAGTTTAAATGTCACATAAAAAATGAGAACAATACTGTGCCTGGAGGATTTTCAGACTCAACTGGACAAAGATCTGAGCAACCTGGTTTGACCCCATAGCTAACACTGATTTCAGCAAAAGATAAAAAATAAACCTGATTTATTTTAATTCAAGAATGAAATTTCCCCTGGATAGCTTGACCTGGTAGCCTGGTTAATGACAAAATGCATGGGATCAGAAGTATGCAGTGGGTCCACGGAAGTAGACAAAAATACAGCATGAATTCGATGATGATATATGAAAAAATTACTTATGACTAGTAGCCTAGTAATTTTCTTACACTTTTTAGTAACACTCTAATCACACACTGAGACTCTATGCAGGCAAGCAGAAAGTAGATACACTAGGAAATAATCTCAATAACTGAAAGTAATCTTAATTACTGATGAGAAAATGTATTATTTAGAACATGGATATGACTCGAATATCACAAAAGTAAAGAAGTTCTTCCTCGTATTCAAGTGGAACTTCCTGTACCTCAGTTTCTACCCATTGCTTCATGGTACCCCTGAGAAGAGCCTGGCTCCATCCTCTTGGCACCCTCCCTTCAAATACTTGATGAGGTCCCCTCTCAGTCATCTCTTCTTGAGGATGAACAGGCCCAACTCCCTCAGCCTGTCCTCCTAAGAGAGATACATCAGTCCCCTAATAGCATATTCATTATAGAATCATAGAATTTACTGAGTTGGAAGGGACCCACTAGCATGATCGAGTCCAAATCCTGGCTCTGCACAGGCCACCCCAAGAGTCACACCAAGTGCCTAAAAGTGTTGTCCAAATGCTTCTTGAACTCAGGAAGGCTTGGTGATGGGACTGCTTCCCTGGGAGCCTGTTCCGGTGCTCAATCAATCTCCGGTTGAAAAACCTTTTTCTGATATCCAACTTAAACCTCCCCTGACTCAGCTTCCTGCCATTTCCTCAAGTCCTGTCACTGGTCACAAGGGTGAAGAGATCAGCATCTGCCCCTCTGCTTCTCCTCATGAGGATGTTGAAGACAGAGATGAAGTCTCCCCTCAGTCTTCTCCAGGCAGAACAAACCAACTGACTTCAGCTGCTACTCCTAAGACTTCCCTTCCAGACCCTTTGTAAGGATTTAAAGAGCACAGTTGCCTGTGTCAAACACTGCTAAGGCCACAGAAAGACTTTGCCGTGAAATAAGAACAGAATGGAGCAAGAGGATGACACCAACTCCAGGCCTGGTGGAGGTAAGAGCTGGTTAGCACATCCTGGGTAATATCCAGACAAAAATTCCCACTGTGGCAAACTGGTTGTATGCATGTACCCAGTCAAATAAAGATCACCCCAAGTTATGGAACAGATGGCATCTGTGACCAGCAACAACCATCAAAGCCCCTCCCCAGTATGCCTCTGTGGATACCTGGAACTTGGACTGTAAGTTAAGCCACCACAGTGGGAACTTAAAATAAAATAAAGGTGGTACTACTATCTGGGTGTTATCTCAGATATAGGAGGAGGTTAACAAAGCCTGGTATTTTCCCTTTCCCCCTTACAAGCCAGTTCAAAGCTCTGTCAACAAGCCCCACTAGCTCCTGTGCTAATATTCTTTTTCCCTTACAAGATAGGTGTATCCTACCTCAGATGCAGGTGATGCAGATCCTAACTCAGATGCAGATGTCACCTGTCAGTAGGCCAGGTGTTGAGTAGATCATCCCATGGTCAAAAAATCAGACTTTTCTGATTACATCAACCTTGGAACCTCTCATGACCTGATGGATCTGCCTATTCCTATCAATACTATTCCTTGTTCCGGAAGGATTGGGTTAGGTTTGGGGAAATCACTACCTGTGCTCCTGATCTTTCAACCAATTGTCCCAAGGCCCTGCAGTCTCTTTTGATTGCTCTTGGACTTCTCTTTGTTATTTTGTCACTGTCAGCTTGAATAACCAATAACAGATAATAATCAGAGGCCCTTACTAGACAGGGAGAATTTTCCAGTGATGTCCCTTATCTGAGCCCCTGGGAGGCACTAATGATTGATTCATTTAATTATCATAGTGCACCACCTTCACTATTTGGTTCAAATGAGAATTTCACAACTTGTAATAGTACTTTAGGCTGGCTGTGGGGAAATAAAACATATCCAAGCCATGAAATCAGTGAGACCCAGAGAGTTACCCCATAATATTCTTTTTTCCGCTACAAGTTAGGGAAAAAAACAGTAGAATTGTTAAGAAAGCTACTTGATTTTTAGCATGAAACGTCAACTCATTCTACATTAGTCAGCAAAATAGTCTTCACAAAGTCATCTACTTCTCTGATTCCTATTGAGGATAAAAGACACAGATTCCTGGCAGAGATAGCTCCAGAGAACAAAACATTCCATGATGCTGCCGTGGCTATGCTTTTCAGAAGTAAAAAGCCCAACTTTACAGTAACTGGTCTGACATACAGCATGTTGTATTCTGCAAAGTGAAAACATCACTCAGCAGTCATTGTTTTAGATATGTATTGCTGTGACTGATTGAAATATCCACAGGTTTTAAAATGATGAATTACTTGTTTCTATCTAACTAGGTCTCAGTCATGAATTTTTGAATGTGTACTTAAACAAACCAAAGCATGAGAAATAGTTATTAAAATATTCTTATTTAATTTAAAACATTTTATTTTAGAAATGCTACAATAATTTAATATAAAAGATATTAAGTACATTTACAGCTTACACAAAGCTCAAAGAAATATCTCAGAACCACAGAAGAATAGACTGGCATTATGATGTATAATGTTCTTTTGTGGTGCTCTCACATCAGAGCTGCTTAAAAGTTCCTTTGTCACAGCATTTGTAGCAGAGCAATTTTTGTGGAAATTGAGATTTTAATCCCCTGGGCCTTGGTAACTCTTACTGAATAGAAACTCCTTTAAAGCATGCACAATGACATACTTCAATATATTCAAAGATCCCTCCAAAGTTACACTTGTTGAAAAGTACAGACTCTCCTAGCTGGCAGTAACAGCTAAGGAACAGATCTTACAGTTGCATCAGGGCTTTCTCAAATTTGTTGTTAGTATAATTAATACGAACCACTGATTTTAGCTCTAGAAGCCCTAGATAATTTAAATTCTCAACTAGTACCTTCCTATAATAAGATCTAGATATAAACACTTAGAGCTATAGAATCATTAAAGTTGGAAAAGACCTCTAAGATCAACCTCGTAAGTCCAACCATTAACCTGGCACCATGTTTACAGCTAAACCATATCCCCAAGTGCCACAGCCACATGGCTTTTGAACATTTCGAGGGAGGGTGATTATACCACTTCCTTGGGCAGCCTGTTCCAATGCATGCTCACTCCTTCAGAGGAGAAATTCTTCCCAATATCCAAACTAATCTTCCCCTGGTACAACTTGTGGCCATTTCCTCTCACCTTGTCACTTGTTACCTGGGAGAAAAGAACAACCCCTACAGCACTACAACCTCCTTTCAGGTAGTTGTAGAGAGATAAAAGGTCCTTACTTCCTCAGCCCCTCATCATAGGACTTATGCTCCAGATCTTCCACCAGCTCCACCACCCTTCTCTAGACACTTTCTAGAATCTCAATATCCTTCTCGGAGTGAGGGGTCCAAAACAGAATATAGTATTCAAGGAGCAGCCTCACCAGAAGTGCTCACTTTGTTCCCTTGTACTCAACCATAAGCTCTCAAATGTTCTTAAAGCTGCCTTTAAGTACTGGAAGTATAGTCCTATCCTCTGCATTCTTCATTTCAAGCAGCTCAAAAATCTTCAGGGAAAGATTCTGCATCTGCTTTACCCTAAACTACTGGTCTGATAGATGATTTGATATTATCTATTTCAGTTACTAGCCATTGTCTCAGTTTGGTTAAATGTTCCTTTTCTGTTAAATAGTTATGTGAGAGTCCTAAGAAAGATATTTATGTAGTATATAGAGCATCATGATAAAAAATTAAGTTAAACCACAAAACTTCACAGAAGCACTTTCATAATTAGGATACAGTATTTAACCGTGATTCTATTGCCGGTTTCCTGGAGAAAGGAATTATTATTGTTGCTGTTATTATTACTACTACAATTATATTGAAATTTTGTGGCAACAAGACAGAATCTACAAGAATGGTGCCAATATTCTTGAATACCTCAGCCAAGTCCGTTATTTTGAGAGAGACAACCAGCCTTTCCATGAAAGTCAGATACTGAAGGACTTTAGAAAACAGACGAAAGAACTATCAGCATGTCTAGGTAGCATAATGCAATAGAGCGTTAGAGTCCCAAATAAAGATGCTGAGAGCAGAACTACTTCAACCATATTGCTATGGCTTTGTATTTGACTTTAGTACCACCCTTCAGAGGAAAAACAATTACCCTGGGGCTGCATTATTTTGATGCAGCTGTTTCTTTTTTTCCATTTAATACAGCCTGCAAATTTTGAATTGTGATATACAATATGATTACTGCTGTCAGTTGTATGAGTGTAAGGGAGCACCTTCCTCCATTTTCACTAATAAATTAAATAATTCTTCTCATATGTTTCCAGATCTACTTAACATGGAGCAACATTTCACATAAACTGGCAAAATGCATAGGTGGCTCACCTACTGGATATTTTGTATTGAAAAACATTTCTTCTGGGTTATTTTGTTTTGAGAGCTTTTGGTTTTGTTTGTTTGTTTGTTTTTCCCATTTTGTATTAATTATTATTATTAAACAGACTAGTCAAAGAAAGAGAGAAAATGTGGGGGAAAATGCATCATCATAATCTTACATTGTATGCAAGAATTAGATTCAAGGCATTCTTCCGGTCAACAGGTAGTGATGTGTGCAAAAAGCAGCAGAAGTCATTTGAAACTATTTATTACTTTAGGAACCGCTATGAATGTGCAGGAAACTTGGAGGAAATTGTGAGAATCAAATTAAGATTTCTCCCAATCCATGATACCACTCTAAGCAGTGGATACAGTGGGAAATGTATCTAGTTCCTAGCATGTATATGACTACATGAACAGTGTCCTTTTTAATATTATAAAGTGGTGTTTTCTACAATGTTGCTATTCATAAATAACACAGCTTCTTTTCAGCAGTCAAAAATAAGGAGCAGCGCTAGTTCTATTCCTCTTTTACTGACGTCTGTAAATCCATAAAAAGAAGCTGGTTCTGTTTGAAGATAAATAGTAATTAACTGTACAACACATTGGTGAAATCACCTTAGAATCACTATACTAAATACATTTAAATTAGACAGTAATGAGCATGAAGAACAAACACTTCACATTTAGATATTCTTTACCAAAAGACCGGGATTTTTCTCCCTAAAGGCACAGATCTGTAACCCAAAACAATTATATTTCACTAAACAAGGGGGGTATACTCTCATCCAAATTCCTAATCACCAGATTTAATTTGTATACTCATTGAGAGTTGCTGTTGCCAAATGCTCATTATGAACGGACCCATAGCATTGCATATTTTGAGCATAATCTGTACAAAAAATTAGATATTTATTGACTTTGTCTCCTTAAGGACCAGAGACTTAGTATGAGCTATAGACACCTTTCTTTCTTATAAATGGAATTTTTGGCTGTTCAGTAACTTCGTTTCTTTGAAACTGCACATTTGTCTACCTTTCTAGTTGGAGGTCATCGCTATATGGCATGATAACCTTTGCAGACTACATAAAAGAAATGTTTCCTCAAATAAGAAAGTATTTGCTGGACTATGTCCTCCTGTTTCTGAAGCTGTAAATACAATATTTGAAATCAAATTATGAAAAAGTCACATCCAAATACTGAACTTGGGTAACAAAGATTAGACACAATAATCTAACTTGTTTTCTGTTGTGGCATACAGAACACTGGGCTAAACATAAATTCTGGTATTCAATTCTTGTGCTGTAATTCAGTACCCTACGGACTACTCCTGAAGGTGCTGAGAAAGCCTGCTTATATCCTTGAAAGGCTGCTTACTATTACATCTGAAAAAAAATGGAAATTGGGAAGGTCCTCAGTGACTAGGAAAGGGAAACATTGCATTTATCACCCCAAAAACCTGAAAGGATGATATGGGGAGCAACAGGGCAGCAAGCCCCAGTTTGGTCCTTGGGAAGATAGTGGAGAGAATCCTCTTGGAAGCCATTTCTGGGCAATAGAAGAAGCAGGTGGATGGGAAAAACCAGCATAGGTTGAGAGCAGCCCTGTAGAGAACTTGTGGATATTCAATTGGAGATGAGCTGTCAATTTGAACCTGGAGCCCAGAAAGTCAACTGTATCCTGGGCTGCATCAAAAGCAGGTGGACAGTAGGTTGAGGGAGGGGATTTTGTCCCTCTGCTCTGCTGTCGTGAGACCCTACCTTGAGTGCTGCATCCAGCTCTGGAGCTCTCAAGATAGGAAAGGTATAGACCTATTGAAGTGAGTCTAGAGGAGGGTCACAAAAATGATCAGAGGGCTGGAACACCTATGAAGAAAGACTGAAATGCTGGGGTTGTTCAACCCGGAGAAGAGAAGGCTCTGAGAAGACTTTTATTACAAGCTTCCAATACTTAAAGGAGTCTTGTAAGAAAGATGGGGACAGACAGATCCCATTGCAATAGGATAAGGGGCAATGGTTTTAAACTAAAAGAGGGTAGATTTGGACCACATGTAAGGAAAAAATTTTTTACAATGAGGGTGGTGAGGCACTGGAACAGATTGCCTGGAGGTGGTAAGGGCTCCATCTCTGGAAACATTCAACCCAGGTTGGATGGGGCTCTAAGCAATCTGATTGAGTTGAAAATGTCCCTGCTGACTGCAGAGTGGTTGGAGTAGATGACTTCCAATGCAAGCTGTGATTCTATCAGTTTATCAAGGGATAATCATACCTGAGCAATCTGATTGGCGTTTATGACTAAATGACTAGGTTTGTGGAAGAGGAGACAGCAATGGATTTCACTTATCATGACTTTAGCATGGCTTTGACACTGTCTCCCAAAATGTTCCTGTACCTAAGCTAGGACTGTATAGTCTGGAAGGGTGGACAACTGGATTGGCAAAAAGTTGTCTGGTTGGGCTTAGAAGGTTGTGGTTAATTGGTCATACTCTATCAGGAATTTTGTTAAAAAAGGAGTATCCTCAATTCTGCCACTGGCCTGAGATACCTGGAAGGCTTAAGACTGGACTTGAGTAATGAAACCCAAAAAAGAACAACTTTGAGTGCCTCACACTCTTCCATTTCTTATGTCATTAGATCCCCCTTCCCAATGAGAACCAGGTCCACTTTTCTATTGACCTTTCTTTTGCTGTCAATGTACGTATAAAAAGCTTTCTTGTGGCTTTGCACATTTTCTCTATTCTCAGTTCTAGCTGAGTTTTTCCTTTTCTGCTTTCAAATTTGTACACCTGGGCAATTGCTTAATACTCCTCCTAAGTCACCCATTTCTGCTCCTTTCACCAAATATATGTGCTTCTTTTCTGCAGCTGTTTCCTATTCATCCTTGCCCGCACTCTGTCATACCTTCTTGAACACTCTCTTCCATGAAAAAAAGTGCAACAATTGAAACAAAGCTGCCATCAGACTAAGATTTAATTATTTAAAGTATGGCTTAAGGCTCTTCTTTGTAGATAGTAAGTCATCTTGAGAGAAATAAAAATGTTTGTGTCCTGATCTTGGCTCTCAG
Source organism: Corapipo altera (assembly GCF_003945725.1). NCBI lineage: Eukaryota > Metazoa > Chordata > Aves > Passeriformes > Pipridae > Corapipo > Corapipo altera. The sequence continues at coordinate 3,405,336 of NW_020884890.1, forward strand.
GAGAGACAATTAGCAGTGTAGACTTAGCACTTCAAGGCAAATACTCAATGAGGTTGCACCTTGCTTTTCTAGGTTTTTTCTGGCCCAGGAAATCTTTACTGAATAGTGCTGAGGCTCAACAAATCCACCAAAAGTATCTTCTCCTTTTCTTATGGATCAGGCTAACTCACAGCATGGACATTATAACACTTCTTGGGAAAATGCAAAAATTTGCACCCCCAATGGTGTTTTCACCAAACTTAAAATTCCCCAAACTTATGTGAATTCTCTAATCCTTAAACTAAAGGCAGACACCCCTACCTCCAAATTTAGTACAGAAATACAGATCTGTCAGTCTTCATGTTAGATTTGTTCTTGGTGTGCCAATTTGTTTTGGCCTCTTGATGTATAAGCTGCATCTTGCTTTGACATTTCAGGAAGTGTGCCAAGAGATTCCTCGCCTCTGACTCTAAATAAGTAGTCACTTCAGTTAGTTGTGTAGTTTCTCTTCTTCCTCTGGATATCAATAGCAAGGAAGGTAGACAGAGGCTTGAGGAGTGCCGATGTAGTCACTACCACAGTTGACTGGCAGTATAAAGCTGTAGAAATAGCTGGGAAGGTCAAAAAAGATAAGTAAAGTTCTTTTACTTTTCATTGATTAGATTTTGGGGGACATTTTTGTTAGGTCAGCCTGTTGTATGAAAAGCAGAAGAGAGTTTTCATTGTCACACAGACAAGATGAACAGCAGGTTCCTAAGCCCAGGATAAGGAAGGCTAGGCCTCAGAGCTGACATAAAAGATACAAGTTGAGCTATTTAAGCCAACATTTTGACTTGGTTTAATATGCAACTTAAGTGCACAGTCACTTTCAAATATCAGTTTGTACTCAGCTCATAGAGAAAATAAGACTGAAAGAGTAGATCTGTGCTGAACAGAATAGCTATTTAGAATTAAGGAATAATTACTGCTCTGCAGAAAAGATGACTGAAACCAGTGACTTAATGGTACCTACTCGTTTTTAGGTATCTTTTGGATGATATCCAATAATTGGGAGTTTGAATGAGAATTTTGAATTTGTATGCCTCAGTTTAATACACTGAAATATTACTTTTAGTATTGGCTGGAGGTGTTAAAGTGTTGGGAGAGTTACAAGGCACCTTCTGTGAGGAGAGACCAGGGATTGCCTCATGGCAGACACAGTTTCATCCCTCTCCAAAGAATTCACTGTGAGACACAACTGAGCCCCTCAGTCAAGACGGTGGTACCTCTGTGAAAACATATCTAAGAAAGGGTAAAACACTGCACAAACAAAGAAGGGGGGAAGACAGAAACAACCCTGTGAGCGCCAGGGTCACAGAAGGAGGGAGAGAAATTGCTTCAAGCACTGAAGCAGAAACTTCTCCACAGCCCATGGAGAAGACCACAGTGGTTCAGGTATTCCCCTGCACTCTGTGGAGAGTACTCCCAACACAAGTAAATATTCACACTGCAGACCATAGAGAACTCCATCCAGGAGCAGATGATTGTTTCCTGAAAGAATGTGAATGGTGGAATCCATAGTGAAGTAGATATATATTGAAGGACTATAGCCTGGGAAAAGTACTTATGCAGGAGCAGGGGAAAAGTGTGAGAAGAAGGAAGTAGCAGAAAGAAGCTGTTATGAATTGACCACAGTCCCCCATTCCCCATCTCCCTGTGCTGTTCTTGAAGGAAGGTAGAGAATTTGGAAATGTGAAAGGGTGCTAAGGGAAGAGAAGAAAGAGGGGAAACTGTTGTTTTATATTGTGGATTTTTTTCTTCCCATACAGAAGTCTATTTTAATCAGCAATAAAATATATTATTTTTCCCCAAATCAAGGCTGTTTTGATTGTGATGATAACTGGTAACTGATCTCATGGTCAGTTTTGTGTTGGAAGGGACATTAAAGATCAACTAGTTCCAATCCCCCTGCCATGGACAGGGACCACTGCACTAGAGCAGGTTTCTTAAAGCTCCATCCAACCTTGCCTTGAACACTTCCAGGGATGGGGCATCCACAGCTTCTCTGGGTAAACTCTTTCAAGTGTCTCACCACCACAAAGTGAAGCATTTCTTCCTAATACCTAATCTAAATATACCCTCTTTTAGTTTAAAGCCTTTCCACCCTTACCCTACCCGAAGGTACCCAAAGGCTGCTATAAGGTCTGCTCAGAGCCTTCTCTTCTGGAGGCTGAACAGCCCCAACTCTCTAGTCTATCTTCACAGGGGAGCTGCTCTAACTCTGATCATTTTTGTGACCCTCCTCTGGACTCACTCCAAAAGGTCCATATCCTTCTTGTGCTGGGAAGCCAGAGTTGGACACAATACTTCAGGTGGGGTCTCACAAGAGTAGAGTAGAGGGGAAGAATCATCTCTCTTGACCTGCTGACCCGACTCCTTTTAATGCATGCCGGGATAAGGCTGGCTTTCTGAGCTGCAAGTGCACAACACCAGGTCATGTTGACCTTCTCGTCAACCAACACCTCCAGCCTGGGATTGCCCCACCCACATGCAAGACCTTTCACTTGGCCTTGTTGAACCTCATGGGCCCACCTCTCAAGCCTGTCAAGGTCCCTCTCGATGGCATGCCTTTCCTCCAGCAGGTCAACTGCACCACACAGCTTGGTGTCATCAGCAAACTCACTGAAAGGTGCAATCAATCCTACTTTCCATGTCACTGACCCATGAGTTTTTTCATCTTTAATTTCTCTTCCTATTCTGTTGATAAGGGGGATTGAAAGAATAACTGGATGAGCAGCTGGCAGAGGGACAAGGTCAACCCAACACATTTTAAAAAAACCAAACCCTTTAGTCTTTGAAAGAGATCTTTCATTTACTTAACCTGAAACAAAGAAAGATCAGAAAATAAAAACTTGAGAAAATAAAAACTGTCAACAAAGGCAGTAACAACTTGGTAATCCTAGAATTCTTTCAAATGAAGCAACTAGGAATGAACAAACAGAACTCTACAGTCAAAAAAATTGTATTCTTATAAAATCCATTTTGCAGCAGACTTAATGACCCAGACACTTATGGTTTATAGTTGAATATAAAATAAATTTTTCATTAACATGAAAATTATTTCACTTGAGGTATGTCTGAATCATCTCAGTTATATTTTGACATAAGGTTGTTCAGATGGCAAGATTTAGAAGAAGTGATTAACACTTCAATCATGAAAACGACCTTCAGGGTAAACGATCATAGCACATTATGTTTAATTACTTATCCCATTTAAAATGCTATATTGGGCAGCTGAAGTGAAAGTGTTTTCATTAATATTTTTTAATATCAAACTCAGTGGAATATGGATACACGTATATTTTTCATATTTTATTCTTTACGTAATTGTGTACCAGAGCACATTCAGAATGCAACATCAGACTAATTTGTATCAATGAAGATATAGCTATACTCATTGATTATATTTCCTTATTTTGCTTTTAGTTTTAATTTGCTGTTTACATTCCATTTAATTTATAATTCTACAAACAGTCATGAGGGTTCCACTTGTTTGCAGTTTATTTTCAGATTCTCTAACAAATGTTTGGCTGTCAAGCCAAAATTAAATCTGACATAACCTTTGATGTCCTCAGATTATGAACAAGTTTCTTGTATTTCTAGTACTGTTTATGAAATAAAAGGATTATGGAATCATACAGAGCAAAACAGTCCCTGATTAAGACATGTTTCAAAGGCTATCTTAGTGTAAAAGAAGACTATGGAAACATAGTGTTTTCTTACTCAAAATGTCTACCTTCTATGCACATTAAGTCTCATATTCGGCACCTTACAAAGCAAAATGTTTAAGGTTGTTTGTTTCTTTACATTTGTAGTACAAATTTAGCAGTTCATGTTATTACCACTAACACTCATTATTCCAGCCAATGAATGGCTGATTGTTTAGAAAAACACGTTTTAGATTCGGTGAGTCAGGAGGCATCTTCCATATTATCTTTTTATATCTAACACTCGGGTACCACCAATGTACAATAATAAGCAGTAACAAATGTGATCTTGAGCAAAGAGCTATTCTACTAGGACTTTCAGTCAGTGATTTTTTTCATTTAGTTCTATAAACCAGGCCAGATTCCCTCATGTAAAAATGGGAGGTATGGAACAAGAATGATCAGACTGGAGAATGAGAGTGCAGAGAATTTTGCAGCTACCTGCTTATCTAGAAACTATATCCTGTGCTTCTGTTAAGTTTCTTTATGTTATGTAAGCATTTTTAAAAAATAATAGTTTTCCAGGCCCACATCTTTCAATATAAAATTTTAATGCTATCTCAATTCAATAATTTTTGCAATGGAGCATAAAACTTGGAAAAGTAATGGTGTTTTTGTGTACTATGTAAGGAGATAGTTTGCGGCTTTAGTATGTTGAAGTCATAGATCATAGAAGGAACAACATATATCTGTTTACAAAGGTCATTTTGGGCAACAAGGATGTATACTGTATATATACAGTTGCTAAACAGCAAATAAATCTAAAATAACAGCAGCAGCTGATAGAAATTGAATAATTAGATCTTGTGTCATGAAGAATACCTAGCAGAACTGAGCAGTATTGTTTCATGGGGCAACACTGGCCAGGCAAAATCAATTACAAAACTGAGAGGCACTAAGATGGGGGGATGGAAAGTTCATGTCACTGGGTCAGCTGCATCTGTGATGTGGCCTTTCTAGCCAGTATGATTGAGGACAACTAGATATATACACACTAGGCTACTGCACAAGAGGGGATGCAGTAAGAACTAGAGGGTATTTTAGAAAAAAAACCCACCAAAATAAACCAGAGGAAAGGAACTGTGTACTTTTAAAAATGATTAGTTGATTGTTTGGCATTATTATTTTGTTACTTTTCTTCTCTTTCAAATAGAGTACTCTTTTATTAAGTCACTTCTCATTTTTGGAAAAAAAAACCAGTTTCTTGCATACTCTGTAGAGAGTTGACTAGCAAGACAAGGACATATGGATATAGCTAAAGCTATGGATGAGCTGCTAGAGTATAGAACACAGCCTGTCTAGGCCGTGAGAAGATCTGAGATAAGGAAGTTACAGTACCCTTGTACGTGTTAATTGGCTGGGAAACAGGACACTGTGATTAGCAAAATAAAAAGCAACTGAAAGCCACCTGTGTCAACAAAGGAAGGGAGTGAAACAGAATTAACATCTAAGTGTCAACAATGTTAGGGAGTAGAGTATGAAGTCAACATTTAAGCAGAACCAATGATGAGCTCAGCTTTTGCAATATGTATGAGCTAATTATAAAGTGTATATTAAGCTGTTAGTAGTGATCAATAAACGAAGCTTGCTGATTCTCATATTGAGCGTCTCATTCTTCCCTCGTCACGACATCACTTCTCATTTTTGGAAAAAAAAACCCAGTTTCTTGCATACTCAGATCGCATAAGTTTTATTTTCCAAAGTATCTGTGATGAGGGCTTTAACCATGATGCATTAGTGATGTCTAAGGCTTAAGACCTTTGTAGCTGCCAATTAAATCCTGACAGAAAGAATACACCTGTGTGTTTGTCATCTGAACTGTGATCACCTTTTTTAAGGGTCTACACAAGCTGCAAAGCAGCAGATTTTATCTTAGCAGTGTGGAGAAAATACTATAGTTTAATATTTAATAAATTATTTTAATGTATTTTTTGTTAAACATCTATTTAAAATTAAATAAAAATATGAAAAATGCAAAATAAATCCAAAATAACATAAATTTATGGAGAATTTAAAATATTAAGTGATACATTAGATGCCAAAATTTCAGAGATAACAGAGCAGAGATCAGTGTCTAAAAAGTGTATTCTCCAAGACAGTAAATTACATGATAACCAGAAAAAAAATTCAAAATATCTGATGAATATTAATAATTTTAAAATAATTTTTATAAATTAATTGAAATATTAAATGAACCTTTGACCTAGCCAATTAAATGTATTGTATTTTGTTTCCATTCAACTTCATAAGTCTATAATATCTTAACAGTCAATGATTAAAGTTTTCACTGTACATTAAATTTTTTTTTTAAATTCAACTGATCATTGAAAACAATTCACACTGCCACATACCTTTAAAGGTGTCTGGTCTGTGAAAGAAAAGTTGCTTGTAAATTGATGAAATTACTGAAGATTAAAGTGGAATTACACCTGTCTTTCAAAGAGTTAAATGAATTCCTCTTACAAATTCAGTACTGTGAATATTAATATCTTGTAGTTATGTAGTATTTTCTTTCACTAGTTATAATTTCACAGCTTGGTACCTTTAAACAGTACAATTACCTTTGTTAAATTGAATATGAAAAATCAGGTATTAGCTATTTAAACTGTAATTTCTATAAAAAGTTCTTAAAACCTCAAATTATCGGAGAACTAATTTAAAATTCTGTATGTTTGCCAGGGAATCATACACTTGACATGTGCTTTTTGCTTCATAATCCAGAAAAGCAATGTCTTGCTCTGAAAAGACCTCACTTTAAAATGAAATTACTTTAACTCCCTTCTAGCCCTGCTAACACTGCAATATAATTTTAGAACTTTAGTTCAACTGCTATACTGTTTATTGCATGAATTATTCTGGACTCCATCTAGCTGGTATGTCGCATAGTGGTTGCCCAAACAGTGTCACTTTAAGGAGGGGAAAAAAAGTAACTGGTTATAATTAAGTGATGGCCAACCTGTCACTAGTTTTTGAGTAATGTTTCAGCACTTGATAGACACCTTGATATCACACTACCCCGCTAGTAAAAAACTAACACTAAATAGTAAAGAAATATTCTTGTAAATATACTAACAGAATTTGTACTGAAAAATAAGTACTTGTAATAGTAAAAAACTACTACAGCTAATTTGGAAAAAAAAAAATCACAAAACCCCCTCCCAACATCCTATCCTAGCTGGTTAAATGTGTTAGGGAAAAGAACTAAAGTCAAACTGCTTAGTCGATAACGAACAATCAAAAGGAAAGCACAGCTGCACACTGCTTGTTCCTTTTCAAATTAAAGTCTCCTAAGTGCTTCAAGTGCAGGTGTCTAGTCTTTTATGAATATAACTGGGAATTCTTACAGAAACATGTACATAAAGGTTAAGACAGCTGGTTTAACATCTATTAGTTAGAAATTATATCTGCAGCACCACTGCGTAGTGAACAGAAGTTTCTGCGACAGGCAAGAAGTACTATTCAGAACACAGGCCATTCAAAGAAAATATTGCGGGGGCAGGAGGGGGAGGATTTAAAAGTTTTAGGCAAGAAAATTATATAGATTTTTGATTTTTCTTTGAAATGTCAATAATAATTTTGAAGAACAGTGCACAAGTGATATGTGGACTAAAGTTTGTGGTGAATGGAAAAAGAATATACAGGTATATAGGTATTCCCAAAACTGTACTTGTCCTTTGTTCTGTGGAGAATTACGTTCCTCTCAGTTCAGTGAATGAAAAATTGCATCCTTTCTTATCTTATAAATTATGTGGTATTCATAGCAGGCTGGAATGGGTAGGAAACAACATTTTATGCAGAAAGAATGCAGAAATGATACAACTCGAGGTAACAACTGCAAACATTTCTGCAGTTGTATGATCCCGTGTGTTTTCAGGTTGCTTAAGCTGGATCTTTCAAAACACTAGGTATGAACTAGTTCTGCAGTACACAAAGCATTTAAATAAAAATAAACATCATTTTAAGGATATTTTACTATATCTCTACCCATCAATTATTTTGTCATTATTCTTTAAAAATGCAGAGATTAATACTAAAGATAACAGTTTAGGTCCAACAGGTTAGCCAAGTCAAGCTGTTGCCATGGTTCTGTGCAAATTCAAATGACAAGGTAACATTTTATTGTGTTTGCAAAATTTACTCTGTATCTATGGTAATAGTTCTTTTCTTGTCTGAATTAAAAAAACACACATTGATTTTCTTTGTATTGTACAATAACTCTTTTAATGGGTTTCAGCTGAATGTATGGAGGACTAAAGAAATTATAAATCAAGTCTTGATATAAATAAGCTTAAGATACTTCACAAGAATTGTATCAAAGTTCTATTTCAGTTAATATTGATCTATCCTCCAATAAGGAGATGCTCCTGTTTGCTCTTCCTTGGTTTAGTTGAGGCCTTTGCTATAAAATTAAAACCATGTAAAACCTGTGAAATAAGCTTCTTGATTTTGGTAGAGAGTGGATCATACCTGTGAATCCAGGTAGACAGAAACACAGATAGCCTCCAAGCCTGTTGATGCAGCTTCCTCCGTGCAAACAAGGCAAAGTTTCACACTCATTTACATCCATCTCACACAAAGACCCATAGTATCCAGGTGCACAGTTACAGATGAATCTTCAGAAAAGGGAAAATCAGGTAAGTCAACAGAAGTAACAGTGTGATCTATTCCAATAATTTGAAGCTTTATATATCTCCTGATGTCAAGTTGGTGTCCCTAATCCTCATCCATATTAAAATTATGAATAGACTTTTCTAATTTCCATCTTTCTGAAGCAAGTAGAGTGATTTACTCTTTGTTAAAATAGTAGAAAAAAATGGGCACAGTAATTTTAATCGAAGGTATAAGGAATGACTTAAGAACTAGTAGTCTTCTGGCCCAAGTCTTGTAGAGTGCTGTTGAAAAAACATACAGTACAAGTTTTTCTCTTGCTTTCATTTAACTTTTAGTAAACCTTTATATTTGAAAAAGTCACTGTTGGAAGCTGAAAAAAGAGATGCATGTAGCAATCTAACTCAAGATCAATTTTCTTCTATTTCAGTCTTTTTCCAAATAAATAAAATAATAATTAAAAAAGAGACTTTTTCCCTTCTAATTTCCTTCCAGTTTGCATATGGACAGAAAACTGAGTCAGTAGGATTTGCCTGCTTTGCTTTAACACCAAATCCTTGTCATATGCTTAAGGTCCCATCCAAATCTCAAGGTAATAAGCAGAATTAACATAATAAAATCAGGGAATCAGATTTCATTTAGTAGTCACTAGCCTGTTAACAAGATCCAGGCAAGTTCCATTGTTTTTACAGGGTCTTGATAAGCATTCATTGATCTCCACTTCACACAGGGTCCCAGTAAAGCCATGTTGACAGGAGCATCTAACAAAGAGGATGTCAGTACATTAATTTTTAGTTCATTCTAAAGAGTGCAGAAAAACACAGCAGATATTGAGGGGTATGAATTATGTGGTACCAAAATCATGTTTGCTTTTTTCGCGTCATTACAAAGGATTATATTTTAACAAGCTTCACAAGTACAGTGACTGTAGACCAGTAAATAAGACTTTCGTCATTATTAGCTGAAGGCCACAGGCTTTGTGCTCAATCCACGGTGGAAGGGCTTACGTAGGACTTGCCTTGACCTGAGCTAGTTTTCACTTGTTTTGACACCTGCCCTGGAGCCAAGTAACTGATGCCTCCTGTGCTATACCTTCAGGTCTGCAAATAGCACCTATGGTGAGAGTGCAAGACACTGGGATGATCATGGTGTTACAAATAATGGCCTTTTGTGTCCCACACTTGAAGGATGGGATGCCATCCTCCAGAACTGGGCTCATAGGAATCTTGTGAGGTTTAGTAAGACCAAGTGCAAGGTGCTGCACCTGGCTTGGGGCAACCCCTGGTATCAATATAGGCTGGGGGATAAACAGATCAAGAGCAGCCCTGCTGGCAAGGAGTGGGTCCTGGAGCATGAGAGACTGGACATGAGCTGGCAATATGTGCTTGCAGTCCGGAAAGCCAGTTGTATCCTGGACCACGTCAAAGGGCCACGTCAAAGGGAGGTGATTCTGCCCTTCTACTCCAGTCTGGTGAAACCCCACGTGGAGTGCTGCTTCCAACTCTGGGGTCCCCAGCACAGAAGGGACATCAGCCTTTTGGAGTAAGTCCAGAGGAGGCCACCAAGAACGGTTAGAAGGATGGAGCACCTCTCCTATGAGGAAACTCTGAGAGTTGTGGTTGTTCAGCCTAGAAAAGAGAAGGCTTAGAGGTGACCTAATGGTGGTCTTCCAGTACCTGAAAGGACCTTACAAGAAAGAAGGAGAGGGACTTTTTACAAGAGCATGTAGTGATAGGTCAAGGGGGAATGGATTCAAACTAAAAGAGAGTATGTTTAGATTAGATATTAGGAGGAAGTTCTTTGCTGTGAGGGTGATGAGGCACTGGAACATGGTGCCTGGAAAAGTTGTGGATGTTCCATCCCTAGCAGCGTTCAAGGCCAGGCTAGGTGGAGCTCTGAGCAACCTGTTTTAGTGAAAGGTGTCCCTTCCAGTGGCAGGGTGTTTGGAACTAGAGGATCTTTAAGGCCCCTTCGAACCCAAACCATTCTATGATTCTGTGTGAGCTGGGGAAACTGGTAAACAGTGCAGAGGAAGTAAATTGTGATAAGAAAATATACAGAAAAGGCTCCAAGCAGACCTGAGACTGAAGATGAGAAAATCTTTACTGTAAAAATCACACTTCTCATGAAAAAAACTTCCTGATGCCACTGACTTGCAGTAATACTGCCAGTTCTTCTTGAGGAAGATCAAAATCACTGATCACAAGATCCAGGCATTGTGAGAGTAATCATAACAAATGATACGAGAGCTATGTAATTGCAAGATTTTTTATATAACAACTACAACTAAATTGTTCATGAAGATTTTCTATTTATTTCAACTCAGATTATTTGCATTATTTTAACAGGACTAACAACAACTGTTTGCTGGATTTTATTAGATTCTTAAGATTTTAATTAGCCCTACAATTGATTCTTGGGTTCACATGTATGGTGTACATGTATGACTTTTTGCTCACAAGAAGATTTAGACTGTAATGTAGCTATCAAACACATTGAAGGTCAACAGACATTAGACAGACAAAGCACCAAAGCAATAGCTAGATGATAAACATCCATCTATCATACTGTATATCTGTCATTCGAATAATTTTCCTCACCTGTAGTGGTTGATCCCATCCACGCAGAGACCTTCATTTTGGCACGGATGGGAGATGCACTCATCACTGTTAACTTCACAGTAAGTACCCTCAAATCCTGAAACATAGATCACGTTAACTGTGAATGAATGAACTCTACTACATGATCTAAATATAAGGGTCACAGCTTCTCTTGGAGGTTTGGCTGTCTGAGTCTAGGAGCAACTTAGACAATGTAAGTGGCAGGCCTGAGAAACCTAAGCTGCACCTGGAGCCATTCAAGAAAGAGATGAGGGAAGTATCAGCAATGACTACCTCTTCTTTTTGGAGCATTCAAGCTGAGGCTCTTTGCCCTGGGTGTCTGACAGACCTGTGTTGCAGCCATGTGCATGCCTAGACATGTAGCTGCTTATTTGAATGCTGACTTTGGTCTTCAAAGCAGCTTCCTGGCTTGACCTTGGATCTGTCCCATTCCCCGTAGCTTTGACTGGTGCTCTGGCATACTGTGCTGATCCTAGATACAGCCATTGGGCGTGCCCTGCTCGCCATATTCGTATACTGTCAGAGAGCAAGGTCCCTGCTCTGGCAGCCAAGGATTCCTGGCTTACCTTTGCTCCTGGAGCAGTCACTGCTCACTGACTCTAAAATCAGGGTAACAAGTGGAAGGAAACAATCCTAAAAGAATTTTCTCCAATTATTTTTGTCTTAGCCTCAAATAATTTCCAGACAGTGTATGAAGTCTTAGGATACTTTAATGAACCAGAGAGAACGGATTTGGTAGGAGCATCTGTTTAAATATACTGGGGAAATGTACCCCTTTTTAAAAGACTGAAAAGGCTTTCTTGGGGAGTGCAGAACAAAAGAAATTAAAAGTTAATTCAGTAATTAATATATTACAGAGCATAGTGGAAGTTAGAGAGACCACATTTATTCAAAGCAGTCAGTAGCTGAGAAAAAAAATTAAGTGGTTTTAATATTTAAATGAAGAAAAAATGTGATTAAGATCTTATCTGCACAGTACATTACTTGCATAATACATTACATTTACCTGTTTAAATGTTCCGGAATATACGGTAAAAAGAAACAAGTCATCTTTTAGTGATACATGAACACAATTTCTGCTCTTAGAATACTACATCTTAAAACTTCCACCTAAATAAATGTTCTGCTAAATGCATGGTTGTGTTAAAATTCTATACATACAGTGGCTAAACTATAGCTACTTAGTTGAATTTTGCACAAATTAAATACACATGTTTTCAATTGATGTAATAATGAAACCACTACAATGAGTAAACTATTTGCATTGCAATGAGAATACACAACTCCTGATTGCATATTGACTAAAGAACATTTATGGTGTTCAACAAGCATTTTTGAACATCACTTAGATTAAAAAATTAAATTAAGACAACTATGAAAAATAGTTACTGAAATTCAGTATATATTATTATATACTGAATTCAGTATACTGAAATTCAGTATATATTACTATAAACATGATGAAGGTTTTATTGGATGTTTTGTTAAAGCAACAAGCAAAAATTGTTCCCTATACTTTTTTAGATACTTAAATAAGGATAGTAATTGCTTTTATTGCTATATAATGTATTTTTAGTTTTCAAAGTACTTAATGAAAGTGGGGAGATCATGAAAGACAACAGAATAGTATGGCTTATTTTTATCTAGAGAAAATCATTACTGGAAAAACAAATGTCTTGGTCAGAGTTGTAGGGAAAACTGTAGAAAGAAATCTCTGCTGGCACTCTGATATATGTTTTAAACGTGAGCCCACATCAAAGTAGTTGGTATTTTATTCTTAGCAAGATTATTTCTGTTTAACAGCTTTCTGGGCTAGACCTGACTGAAATGAGTTCTTAATATTTGCTGAAGGTTTCACAGCAGTGTCTGCTACAAAGGTGAAAAAACAAAGCCTGGAATGTATCTCAAACTAACCCTTCAATTACAGTCACTTATACTGCTATGATGTTATTCTTTTTTTCAGAAATGTCGTGCTTCAGGAAATGAAGGGATACCCTCATTTATTTACTATTTGTATGATGTTTCACATAAAAGCCCCAAAACACAAACACCCAAGGTAAAAGAATTGCCATAATAAGGAAAAAATTATCTGTCCCAGTGTACTGCTTTGAAGTAGCTCCCTCAGCACAGGCAACCTTGTTGTATTTTGAATGTTTTAGTTTATTATTTTCAAATGGGTCTGAATCAGGGTAAACAATACGAACATTTTTCTTATCTGTAGCATGTGTAATATGGATCTTAATGCTGCGATTTGAACCTTCATCTGTATCTGCCTGTAGTTTAAGGAAAAAAGAAAAGAACTGTAAACTAGCACTGCAGAGACCAAGTTCAGTACTAGACCTGGTCACTGACACACACACAAAATAATCAGTATCTGTTCTTTTAAAACATGCCACTCCAGTTCCACTGGGTAAGAGCAGAAAAGATGGTAACGTTTCTCTAACTCTGGCTTAATTAAGAAATTGGAGGCCATAGTGAGAGACCAGGATACACAAGACCATTTGTAGTCAACTTCAGCATCTGTGATTTCTCATTTATTTGTAATGTTTGAAATTTTTGAAATTAAGTTTCATTACAGAGTAGAAGGCTATGCCAATGGGCAGGGAAAATGCAGCTTCACTGAAATTAGTACATTTAAAGAGAAAGCAAACCAATGTAATACTATGAATATCTCAGAGATACTCCACAAAGCTTGCACACCCAGTAACCAAACAGAGCAGGTTATATTGCTGAAACTAGTACATATTCATCACATTTCTATTACATATTTATAATTATTTCTGTGGACTTATGTGGACATGGTTCTGGGTCTTCTGGTGAATCTTTTCTACTAAAGAGTATCTCAAATATGTGGTCAAGTCATAAGTTACTTCTCTTATCATTCTTTGCTCTAACATACAGGCCTTGTTCTCAAAACTAAGACATCTGCTAGTACATATTAGTCTCTGATACAGATAAATAAGGAAGCAATAGCTGGCAAAAGACACAAGATCAAAACACTATTGTACTCAACTTAAAAGAATTTTCCCACATCTTTGCCCACTGCTGCATAGACTCCCTTTTAAAAGAAAATATCACTTATTTGGCAACAATCCTGGTAACAGGCTTGGTGCTGTAAAGTGGTTTTTATCTGTTAAACATATTTTGCTGTATTCTTCCTGTCACATTAGAAAAACTGAAGGTGTAAACAGAATCTCATTGCCTTACTGGTATCTATATTGTTTTTTTTTTAAATCGAAGGGATACAGTACTTAGTTTGAAATACTTATTATTTTGTTGAAAATATATAGGAATTTTGAGGAAGTGAAATGCACCTCAGAAATGTTAACACTTTTTATAGTAACAGAGAACATTTTCCAGACTGTCAGAAATTAACAGAGATGAAAAACAACTGAAAATCATTACAGTACTTTGTGTTAGAAAATCTACATTTATTTCTCTATATTTCTAATTGCTCAGGTGGCATGAAAGTGACTTTAATGATATGAGGTCTAGAAATGTCTTAAATGCTGTTACTTAAGACAGGACATTCCTTCTGTTTCTCTGAAATATAGGAAATGAATCCTACATGTCTTAACTCTGTCTATGAGATTTTTGAGAACTGCAAAGTGAAAGAATATACAGAGTATAGAAGCTAAATATCTGTTGTCATATTTTATTCATCAACACAGTATAAAGTATTATATTTATATTTGTCTCCTTACCATGAACCATTTATGAACCAATGTTTGCAAGCAGCAGAGATACCACAGCTGCCCCATAATGATTAGTTCAGGTACTTGGGTTATTCAGCATAACAAAGGTAGGTTCATGTATCAAAATCAAAAGTGTGTAAAATATTAGGCTCTGTAAAAAGGCTATTTCCATCTGTGAATTATGTTTGTGTGTGTCTGAAAAAGAAACTGGCATAGAAGGGCTCAGGAATCTGACAATGGTAATCTGAATTTGTATAATTTCTGTTCTTCAGCATCCACTTATTATTTCTGCTTGGCATTATAAAGTTTGTGCATTATTATGACTTTCACTTAGCCTTGTTTTAGACATGGACTGAAAGATATTTTGCCTCGGTTCAAACTTCTAGCTCTAACATCCTATAGACCAAATAAAAATAGTCATAGCATGCTAGAACAAAGGATATAAAAAACCAAGGTCTCATGGGACAGAGTTACTGACAGTAGTCTGATAAGAGGTTAAAAAGTCCTGGAAAGAACTGTTTAAGAACAAGGACTTCAGAAATTACCCTGAAGCATCAAGAGAGTATTGCTTTTAGCAGGACTACCTGGAAGATAAAGAAAAAATAAGATAGCTAATGCCAGTACAAACCATAGCTATTGTTTCTCCTTAGACATAATACAGTGCTCTTCCTAGATATCTTTAACAAATTTTCCTGGAACAAGACACATAATTTCCCTACACCCTAAAACTGGTGGTTGTAACCTTGAGACTCCTGCAATTGCTTTTGCATAAACCAGGTTTTTTCAAGTTCTCAACTTTTAGCCTTATATCTTTAAAGCTGCAATTAGCACAAATAAGATGACAAAGCTTTTGAGTACTTATGTGCTGTAATGATATAAGTTGCTGCTC
Organism: Corapipo altera; assembly: GCF_003945725.1. NCBI lineage: Eukaryota > Metazoa > Chordata > Aves > Passeriformes > Pipridae > Corapipo > Corapipo altera. The sequence goes on from NW_020884890.1 coordinate 3,420,874, forward strand.
TCTGTTCTTTTTACATCTCTTTAAAACTGTGCTTCCCAGAACTGTGTAGATTAAAAAAAAAAAAATCCCTACAGCAATAATAATCCAGCAACAGGTAACTGGTAAAAAATTCAGCCTGTCTACTATTTGATAGAATTGTCCTAAGCTGCCTAAATAGTCAGCAGAGTGACATAAATATTTCTATAGCATTAGCCATTTGACTCTGTATGTCTGCTTTTGAGTGAAATGCATAACCTCAGAAAATGACAGCACCCTAATGTAATACTGTGGACATTTATATCTGGTCAAATTAATCCAGGTATTTCTAGTATATTTGTTTCAAAAATACATACAGTATTTAATTGATCTAATTTCCCATCTGATTATCATAACTCATTAAAATGTTACTGAGTTAACACAGAAGCTGATCAAATACTCCATATTTTTAAAAAGAGTACATAAAGCTTTGATATGAACACTCTCTCTATATGTATGCAATGTATAATGTATAGTGTTTCCTGATAATTTTTACATCACAACCTAACAGGTAAGCAGAAATTGCTTCCACTGTAATAAGGAGGCTGCATAAACATAATGAGTTGATCCTATTCATATTACTTGGACTAATGAAGGAAGATCTATGTCTAATTTTAGTGAGAGATTCATTTCTACCTTTTAAGAAACAGAAATTCCAAGAACTGTCTTAACAACCTTGCCTTTCACTTCTTGTTTTTGTGTCAGCAACAACTATATCTGCTGTTGCTACTAATCTTGCCTTGCTTTAGCTCCTAGATATATCTACTCAATTCTCATAGAAGAATAAATCACTGTTATAAAACTCTCTCATTAGAAAACACTAGATATTTTCTGGCCCATAGTTTATGGTTGCAAATTATTTCTTTATCTTGTTATCCTCTATAATATTTATGTGCTCATAATTCCCCACGTTTCACACTTTGTGAAAATTGTTACCTTTTATGTCCCACTTCGTCATTAATTAAGCTTGTTTTTCAACAGTCCTAGCCAGAGAGCTGATCTTGCACTGTGTAGTTGTATGTCCTCTTACACTTTTTCCTCATTCTGAATATATCTTTTTCAGTAATTTTTTTGGTGTGGAACAAAATTGTTCTCAGAATGCTGAACTATTTTACCAAACTGCCCTGTCTTTCCTTTGTGTTATCTTTACAAAACTAACATTTTTGTTCTTGACATTATCTAGAACAGCATGGGCTAATGCCCATACTCTATTTCCAATCTAGTTCACTTATACATATATTTGGATTTTTTGCATGTAGACTTTTTTGGGAATTTATGAATAGTTGCCCAGGCTCAACTACAAATATTTCATTATTTAAATTCTATAGTTTTGCTCACATTTCTCACCTTGTTCTTCTGTTATACTAAATTTCCATTTCTATTATTAAGATTAATTCCAAGAATAGAATTCCTTATGAACAGAAAAGCATGTTGATAAATTAAGCAATAAAATTCCACTATTTGCCTTAAGTTTTCCATTTCTTCTCTGTATTGCTTGCATTTAGTATGTACAGTGCTGGTTACATGCATACAGCTCAAAACCCTATGTCTGTCCAATTGCCTTGATCAAACCCTTGCTTATCTGTTTCTGGCAAAGTACATGAGAAGAGATGTTTTCTGTACACATCTTCAGAAACTTGCTCTATTGCAGTGATTCTTAAACTTTTGCAATAACTGCCTCCCCTACAACATTCTTGCAACCATCAATATAACACCATACAATTGTAGAGATTGTAATGTTTTAAACTGTTTAACTTGCTTGTGTGGACAATTTAACTTAAAGTTATGGTCTAACACTGTTCCAGAATGTATGATATGAGATCCCAGTTTGTTACACAAATGTTATCATCTATCTCCTTGCAGGAAGAAACCCTCTATATCTAGGGCAGACAGCTCAAGTGGAAGTTTTACACTAATGCTATTTATCGAATTCTAGAAGTCTTTAGAGCAAAAACAGACAACTGTAGTTCCCTAACATACATACAAGAACAAAGATGCAGAGTTTTACTTTATACTACAACTAGTGATGGCTTTGTTATCTTCCTACCAATTTTCTGTGGTAATTCTGTCCTAGGCTAACATCCTTCATACTCTTTTTTTTGGCTAATTCCAGCTGGATGAGGTTCAACAAGGCCAAGTGCCGGGTCCTGCACTTTGGCCACAACAACCCCCTGCAGCACTACAGGCTGGGTACAAAGTGGTTGGAGAGTAGCCAGGCAGAAAGGGAGCTGGGAGTTTGCACTGAGAGGAAGCTGAATGTTAGCCAGCAGTGTGCCCATGTGGCCAAGAAGGCATCCTGGCCTATATCAGGAAGAGTGTGGCCAACAGGACCAGGGCAGTGATTCTTCCCCTGTACTCAGTGCTGGTGAGGCCGCACCTGGAGTACTGTGTCTAGCTCTGGGCCCCTCAGTTCAGGAAGGATATTGAGGGGCTGGAGCAGGTCAAGAGAAGAGCAACAAGGCTGATGAAGGGACATGAACACAAGTCCTGTGAGGAGAGGCTGAGGGAGCTGGGGTTGTTTAGCCTGGAGAAGAAGCTCAGGGGAGACCCCATCACTCTCTACAACTCCCTGAAAGGAAGTTGTAGCCAGGTGGGCATCAGTCTCTTCTCCCAGGCAGCTATCAGTAAGATAAGAGGGTATGGTCTTAAGCTGTGCCAGGGGAGGTTTAGGTTAGATATTAGGAAGAAATTCTTTACAGATAGGGTAATCAGGCATTGGAATGGGCAGCCCAGGGAAGTGGTGGATTCTCCATCCCTGGAGGTTTTTAAAATGAGACAGAATGTGGCACTTAGTGCCATCATCTGGTAACCAAAGTGCTGTTGGAGCAAAGGTTGGATTTGATGATCTCAGAGGTCCTTTCCAACCCAGTTGATTCTATGATTCTGTCCTATTTACAGTCTATCAGCTTTTGTCTTCTCTGACCTAGCCCAGCTCCCTTTAATCAGGAGATAGTCTCTTCTAAATAGGTACCACTGTCAATAGCATGACTTATGGTCCTCTTGTGCCCATCTCAGATATGGTGTTCTGTAGATGATTGATAGAATTTGGTAAGCACGGCTACATTTTGTGAATCCTGCTAAGCCAGATTCATACTTTCTAATGACTGAACTGTTAACTGCTGGCAAATGGTTCAATCCACATACCATTTGCTACTAAATCAGGTGTCTTGAAGTAATCTAGCTATGTCAATGTGATTTCCCTCAGATCTATAATCTTAACAAGTTTATCAGGAGAAAAAGGGAGGCACATGGCAGACAAATATAGATTAGTAATAGAAAAGAAGACAACTGAAGAATTAGATTTCGTCAAACTACTTTCAATTAAAATTCTTTATTTTACTATCTCTCTTTTTTTGATAAGAGTCCTGAACAAATGGTTGCATTTTTCCTAGCATGAATGATTAACTCACTTCATGAATTATGCCTTTAATCCCTTTTCAATGCTGAATTTTCCACTTTCCAAGATTTGTTAGCAATGCATGTTACTGATTCACATAACTTCCCTGAATATTCCTAGCTGCAAGCTTCAAGACTCTTGAAGAGTCCATCAAAACTCTCCAAGAATTCTGACAGCAAGCTTTTTTGATTCTTCCGCAACTGCACAAAAATGTTTGGAAAACATGACTTTTCTGAGGAATGTTAAAAAAAACTTGAACTACATGTCTCTCTACAGATCATTTCTCAAAAAGGTTTCAAAAATCAATACATTGTGTCAAAAGCTGTTTTTAAAAAGCAGCTTTTCTTAAAGCTGCTTCAATAAGCAACTTGCATACCTGCCCAGTGACTTCTTTTTTTAACTCAGCAGCTTGTGGTAACCTGTACCTTAATAGTAAAAAAACCCAAGGTATTACATACTCCTGATTCTTATGTATTATGTCCATATCTTTGTAGCTCAGTAAATGACATGTAACACTACAATTAATGTATATGGTATCCTCAGTACCTAAGACACCCCTACCTTTGTAGGCATAATGATGACTTCAAAATCCTTCCTAAATTCTAAATTTCTAAATTTTCACTAGTTAATGTGCTCCACAATTCCTACGCAGAATCACAATGATGTTCTGCACCGTTAAACTGTTGCTCCATTCCATCTTAGCAGTTCTTGCATATTGATGGAGAGATTGTGTCTTTTAAGCAATGGCCCAGGAAAGCTGTCAGCAACTGTTGTGATTTTGCTTGTTATGCATAGAGAGAGCAATCTGCTGTATCCATTAGGCAAAGAAAGATTACTTTCCTGATGTACCAGGCCTTCCTGACAGCACAGCAGGAAAAGAAACCATTTCCAACTTGCTCCAATTTTTGTACTTTTAACAATTTGCATATATTTTGTCTACTTTTGCCTGTCTGTTTTGTCAATTTAGTTTGCCAGCTCTGCTGGCCAGGTGTATGTCTATCTCTATGCCATTGTAACAATTGACTCAGAAAAAGTAATTCTGAGTCCTGAACCTAAACCACCATAGATTTAATAAGTATTGTAATATAAGAAATTAATAATAGGCAAATTGACAGCTGTCTTACCAGTCTTTTAACACAACTGATAGACCTGATGTAATTCTTGGTGTGTTTATGTTCTTTGAAAAGTATACTTTGCTACTTAAACTGAAGATAGCAATAAATTCAACACATATTTGCAACTTTTCTGCAGCACGACAGACAATGGAAGAGATTAACTATACCAGTCCTTACCTGTTTTGCAAATGCACATTGGATTTCCATCCACTTGTGCCAAGCAAGTTGAATTGTTGATACATGGGTTGTAAGGCAGCTCACAAGGACTGAAGCGCTGGTGGCAGAAATCACCAGTATAAAATGGAGGACAAATGCATACAAACTGCCCCGGCTTCACAGACTCATAGCAGGTGGCTCCATTCAAGCATGGTTCAGATTCACATTCGTTTATATCTTCACTGCAGTCTGGTCCTGTCCACCCTGCTGTACATGTGCATCTGGATGGAGGGAAAAAAAAAAAGTGTTGAGATGATGGCTGAATGAAAATCAACAACTTAGCCCAATTGGTTCCAACTATTTCTATTTAAAAAAGAAACAAAACTAGAAACAAAATCAATTATATTATTCATCTTTTCATAGCTTTTCTTTTCCTGGCAATTGTATCAGATTGCATTATGAATAAAAGTTATATTCAGCTTCTTCTCCCACCATTTATTCGAACAAAAGGAAAAAGACTTATTCTAGGTCACAGTATGACTCGGAGAATCATCTGGTTTAGCGGATACTGACAGAATCATCTCTGGATCTTCTTTAAGCTGGAGCAACAGCACAAATTATCAAACATGAGATGGAAATTTCCTTAAGATTGAGGATTACAAGGACATCTTTTCATATGCGTGAAACTAGTAGGTACTTCAGCGTTTGGGATGAAATGCACCAGGAAGCATATTCAGTACACTCTAAGAAAGAGGGTAGGAGGTCAAAAGCACTATGAAGTATCCTATTTTCATCGTGTTCTTTATCTTTTTGGTATTCTCTTGTGAAGATCTGTTAGTGATAAAACAGAAGAGAAAAACTGGACCGAAATCTAAATTACATCTGCTTGTAAAGAAACTATCTTCATGACTTAGATATCTATTTTTATTCACAACATGAATATGATAATATTCTATAAATTCAAATATAATAATTTGCTAATAATTTCAAAGTTTGCAGAGCAAATTTTTTTAATTTGCTGCAATAGAAAAAGGTTCATTATACTTCAAAAGTCAGGTATTCCTGTTACTTTCACTGAAGATAAAAATGAAATCAACATGTATTTGCAACTCGTTTTCAGGACAAGAGACAATATGAAAGCTTTTATCTACTTTGATCAATATTGATTTCAGGCATTAAAACATTCTTCATAGTTCTAATTTGATAAAAGGAATTGTTCTTAAATAATAAACAGGTCATTTAATGGAAAATCAGTAACGTAATTCTGTTCTGTAAGGCACAGGTATTGCTTGCCAAAAAAGGGGCAAATTTCACCCTTTAAAATACTGTATTTACAGTGTTTTCTTTGGAATTTTTAATGTTCTATGTTTTGATTTTTGGAGTATAATTTCCATGTCTCATGAAATAAAAATGATATAATGAAGCAACTTTATCATTTGAAAAGCCTGAGTATTTTATCAATAAGGATTCAAAAATCAGGTTACTGTACGTTTCTCAAGGGAAGAGAGCTATCAAAAGGCATTCAGGCAATCTTAAAATAACTCTGACAAAAATCAGATTTTAGGACTCATTTATCAGTTATAACATCCAAAACATACTTTTGGAAATATGGTTACAAGTAAATATGCTTTGTTACTCTATGCTTGCATACAAATATCATACCTGCTTTTGTTATACATGACAGAATCAATCTAGTATCTAGAGGTAACTCCCACTAATACTACACCCACAACTCAACACTTTGTTTAATTTTCTCCTGAATAGTCAACACATAAAAGTATGAACCTCTTACAAATTAAGCATCTTCCAGTGTCTGAAACTGGACATAGTAGAACACTCTGTCCCAACAGATCAGACCATAGATGCTGTTTGTTTTATGGCAGTTCACTTTTTTCTTGACTTCATTTATAAAGTTCTGAATAAATTACTATCAATGAACTACTACAAAGTGTCTATGCTCCATTTTTAACTTGGAGAGCCTTTCACTTCATATTAGGAGAACATGGTTCAATTCTTAACTGGTCCGACTGAGGTACAGAGGAGAGCACATTAAACATGTTTCATTCCCTTCTTCCTAATGAGTTTCATAACTGCCTTTGAGTTATCAAAACTATTCTGTATGGCCACAGGGAACATTAGGTCACTGAAACACAGCAGTTATTTACACTACACAACTAGCCAGTCCTACCCTGGCTTCATGCCATCTGCCAACTGAGATGCAACAGTCAATATTAACGCAAAGACGATGATCACAGAGCTTTTGTACTCGTTTTTGTACTATCAAAAAAGTTGCTGGTGACATCATTAAAAGTGAAAAAAATATATAGTAGTGTCTATCCTGAGACCCAGTTTTAAGAATAGAGACAAAATCTTGTCTTAATGAGAACTACTATTTAAATAAGGTAAGAAGGTGTTATGATTATTAAAGGTAGATTATTAATTAAGCTACTATAGCTGGTATTCTTGGACACTGTGTGATCAAAAGCCAAAAACCCAAACAGCCTTTTTCAAAATGACTATTTTTTTCACTGTGTTAGAAATCAAGATGATTTCTAGGATTCTCAGGGGAAAAAGAAAAAAAAAGCTAATATATGCTTTTAAGAGACCATATAAAGATAAGATAGTCAATGCTGAACTTCTTTGTGTTGTTTTACCAACATAAACATTTTTTTTCAATAACCAAATCCAAATATTCCCATTGATATTACAAAACCAAATCATGCATGGCTCTTTTCTGTAAACTATTCATTTTAACAATATAAGTCACATATAGCGTTTTAACTGTGAAATGCATAGAACTTCTTTAATACATGTAGATCAGCTTCCATAAGTACTATCTGTTGACTTTCCATACAGCTCCCCATAAATTTAAGAGCTTTCTGTACAGTTACAAACCAAAGGAGAGGGTAATGAAAATAGACAGTATAAATTATATTCATGGTTTTGTATTTTACTACCTGTTTAAACATTAGAGTCAAAGTTGAAAATTGCAAGCTATAATCATGAACAGCATCCAAAAAGTAATATTAAAGTTCTATCTCTATATGATGTGTTAAATATTAAATTCTTTGGTTCCTACCTGCTTTAAAGCTCCCTTTTTACTTCTCACATTCCAGTGAAATATATAGGTATCAGCTGCTGTATATTCTACCTTAAAAGTTTTATGGAATTAAATAAGAGGAAAGAATCTTAAGATTTCCTGAATGGTTGATTTTGGATAAAAGTTTCTGAGGTTCATCTAGACCCCCTGCTCAAAAAAGGTTCAATTAGAGTTTTCTTATGTCTCAGACCAGTCTCATTCTGAGTATCTCCAAAGATGGAGACTCCACAACCACTCTGGGCACACCTGTTCCACCACCTGACCACCCTCACATTAAAAGGGAGCAGTATCTTGTCTTGAAATATTTCATATAGTTTAGCTTTTATCCATTACATCTTGTCCTGTCATTGGATACCCCTGAGAAGAGTCTGCCTCTACCTTTTTTCACTTCCTTCTATCAATTATTTACACACATTGGGAAGAGCTTCCCTGAGCCAAAACCATTTTTTCAACATGCTAATCAGAAAAACAGTCTACTTTGAATCTTGAGAGTTCTAAAGTGTCTGTCTATCAATTAGAAAATCATATTGGTGGGCTTATTCCAACCTAGCTTAGCTAGAAGCTTCGGAAAAATGCCAAGGCTTGACAAAAGCAGTAATGCACATGAGTACACCAGAGCAGAACAAATTTTAGAAGGAGGTATTCTTTTTGCTTTCAGACATCTTACACCAGAAAAATAGAAGAAACCAATCTTTTCAGTTCTCTGTATTTCATAAAAAAAAATTTGGATAACATATAGATGTTTTTGCAGAAAAAATTGCAATATTTAAGATGCAGTAGAACTACTTTTTCCTTAGTGGTTCAGTCAAAGAAAGAGGAATCCTAAACTGAATTCTCAGGTACAGCATGCACATCATTCACCCACCTCCTTATTTCACAGGCTCTTGATGAGAAACAGTAAGACATTCAATGACATTTAGGTCAACCAGTTGGACATACAATACAGGGAACAACAGTCCATTCTACAGTAAGGATTTATGTTGTCTAGTTCATTCAATCAAATCAACTAACAGCCTGAGAAACCACAGTGCTCAGTGACAAATTTATTCCTTGTAAGCTACAGGCTATTGGACCATTTGAAGTAGTGAAATGAGAGCTTGCTTTCAATATATACACAGATTGGAATTTAGAGCACAAACACACACCACAAAGCTCCAAGGACATACACTTCCAGTTCACACAAAGGCTTCAAATACTCATTTTTCTCTCTCTTCTTTCCTCCTAAAAATATATTTTTTTCTTTTATACCTGGAAATCTTAATGTGTTTTTTGTTTCACAAACATGTTCTGCCAGACTCTATCTGCAAAAGCAATTATGAGTTTACATCTGATGCTAGTAGATCTCTGATGTCATATGTCACTCCTGGATGGTCTCCTTATATTTTTACCTATGTCTCTCTTCCTCTCCCCTGAATTCCTCTAAGCCTCCCTTTACTATCACTTCAAATATTCCTTTCCTACTTGATTTCTAGACATCTCCATTTGCAGCCAATCAAATATGACACAGATTAACTAATTAGAGAGGTCATTATTGGTGGCAACCTGGGCTGCAATGCTTGTGTAATCATGCTTATGCAATCAGGTGCTTATGCCCTGATGGAATTAACAATCTTGAGGGATATGGGCCACCTGAGGAGTAGTCAGGACCTTGAATTTTAGGAGAGGAAACTTTCATCTAATTGGCAGATTAGATTAGATTTTAGACCCAGTAGCAGATGAGATCCCCTAGGAAACTGCCTTTGGAATAAGGCATCTAAACAAAGCTGGCAGCTCTTTAAGAACATTTGTTTTAGAATGCAGGAGCTCTTGATTTCCCCATGTAAGAAATCAGGCAAAGAAGGCAGGAGACCAGCATGGTAAGTACCCACTAGGTAAACTGAAATGTAAGAAGCAAATGCACAGGCAAAGAACAAGGGACATTTATCCTGGGAATAATATAGGATGCTGTCTGGATATGTAGGGGTGGGATTAGGAAAGTTAAGGCATATTTGGGGCTGAATTTGGCAAGAGATGGAAATAATAATAAGAAGGATTTTACGTGTATGCTGGCTAAAAAAGTAAGAGTAAAGAAAATATACCTCTGAAATAAATAAGACAGGAAAACTGGTGACAACCTACGCAGAGAAGAATGAGGTATTCAACAATTTTGTTGCCTCAATTTTCAATGTTTATGTCTCTTCACACATCTCTGAACCTCATGCCAGGGTCTGGGGGAATGAAGTCCTTCCAATCCTAGGAGAAGGTCAGGTTTGAAATCACCTGAGGAACATAAGCATACCTAAGTCCATGGGACTCAGTGGGATGCCTGAGGGAATTGGCTAATGTAGCTTTTTAGCCAGTCTCTATGATAGCTGAAAGATGATAGCAGACAGGCAAAGTCCCCATTGATTGGAAAAAGGAAAGAGTCATGCACATTTTAAAAAAGAGTAGAAAGAAGAACTCTGTGAGCTACTGACCAGTCAACCTCGCCTCTCTGCAAGGAAGACCATAGAACAGATCCTCTTTCAAGGTATTTCAAAACATAGGGAAGACAGAGAGGCGATTAGAGACAGACAACATGGCTTTACCACGGGCAAATCATGCCTTACTAACCCAGTGGCCCTCTACAGTGGAGTGACTGTATCAGTGAACAAGCAAAGAGCTACAAATATCATTTGCCTTGAATTCTGTAAGGCCTTTGACACAGTTCCACACAATAGTCTTGCTTCTAAATTAGAAACACAAAGGCTTGATGACTATACTCTTGGATAAATAAGGAACTGGTTAACTGACTGTGTCCAAAGATTTAGTTTCAAGGGCTCAATGCCCAAATACAGATCTGTAACAAGCAGTGTCCCTCAGGGGTCTATATGGAGACCAATACTATTCAATATCTTCTTTACTGACCTAGACAGTGGGATCAAGTGAGCACTCAACAAATGTGCAGATGATTCCAAGCTGAGTGGTTCAATTGATTTACTGAAGGGAAAGGGTGTCATGCAGAGGGACCTTGACATGCTGGAGAAGTGGGCCCATGAGAATCTCATGAAATTCAACAAGGTCATCTACAAGGTCTTACTCCTGGGTCAGCACAATCACCAGTATCAATATAAACTGAATGATGAATGGATTGAGGAAAGCCCTATGGAAAAGAACTTGGACATACTGCTGTATAGAAAATTGAACCAGAAATGTGGGCTTGGAGCCCAGAATGCCAACTGTATCCTGGGCTACATAAAAAGTAGCAAGATTGAAGGAGGTGATTTTGCCCCTCTACAGTGCTCTTGTGAGACCCTTCCTAGAGTACTCCACTCAGCTCTGGGGTCCCCAGTGTAAGATAGACATGGACCTGTCAGAGCAAGTTCAGAGGATGGTCACAAAAGTTCCTGTAGGCTGAGAGAGTGGGGTTGTTCAGCCTAGAGAAGAGAAGGCTCTGAAGATACTTAAATGGGCTTTTCAATAATTAAAGGGAGCTTACACAAAAGATGGAGAGACTTTTTGGCAGGGTCTGTAGCGACAGGACAAGAGAACAGTTTTAAACTGAGAGTGTAGACTGAGGACATAAGAAAATCATTTTTTATAATGTGGGTGGTAAGACTCTGGAACAGGTTGGCCTGAGAAGTTGTGGATGCCCCATTCCTGGAAGTCTTCCAAAGTCAGGTTGAACAGGGCTTTGAGCAACTTGATAAAGTGAAAGATCTCCCTGCCTCATGACAGGTGGGTTGGATTAGGTGATTTTTTTAATGGTCCCTTCCAACGCAAACCATTCTATGATTCTGTGATTCTATGACTTTTGCCATTGCTTGTATAAGGCCCCCAGCTGTGTCCTGACCTGACAGCTCACCCTGAGCTGTGTGTCACTGGTTTAACCCCTGTGCTGAGGCCCAGTGACAGATGCATCCCCTGCTCTAGCTTCAGCTCTTGGAATAACCCCTCTTGGAAGGGGTGACACCTCTGTTCCGTGCCTGCTGTCAAACAATAGCCCTTTCTGTTGGGAGGTCTGGTGGCCACAGCCAGGCTACAGAATGAGAAAAGTGGGCAGTGATAGGGAAGTGCCAAGGACTGAGGATGAAACTAGTTGCTAAATCTGTTCCGCATCACAAAAGTAATGTTAGTTTTTATTCTGCTCTTTTTTCATGCTCTTTAATTGGCACACATATAATAATCTTTATGAACAATAGAAATGGGGTAGAATTTTTAAATTATTGAGGCAAAGTCATAAAGGATAATGGCAAAGACTAAAATTCCTATTTCTTTTATTGCTGTAGTTAAGAAGGCAGGAACAATTAACTCCTGAAATAAAAGTGGTGTGTTATAAACTTGCTTACTCATTGCCCTTTTCTAGGTATGCCAGAAAACTTTTGGTTAACATGAATAACAGGAAAATCTTTTCCACACCAGTGCTTTCTACTTCAAGCTCCTGAAATTAATCATACAGTTCAGCGCAGGTGTAGAACCAATCCCCAAGGTCTGCCTGACTGTTGTATGGAGTTCTGGGCACTGTGAAAGTACTGTAGTATCCCATTGAAGGGGACCATAATGTTTTTTTTAAGAATGGTACATCTTGTTTCCTGAGAAACTCCTAAGTTACTAAGTTATAACTCTTAAGTTAAAATTAAAATCTTAATTAACTCAAATATATATATATATTTCACTGTAGTGTAGATAAAGTCCATCAATGATGGCATGTCAGGAGGGCAGGTATAAGCCTTTCAGCTTTGCTTTTGAGGAATACTAGGACATCCTTCATTATTACAGTTCATTGTGGTGAGGTTCTAAATGACTGGAAGCTGGTGAACACTGTTGATTTTCAAGAAGAGCAAGATGAAGGATGTCAGAAACTACAGGGCTGTCAGTCTCACTGCCTGGTAAAGTTATGGAGAAGGTTGTTCTGGAAGTATTGAAAAACATCTCAAAGACAACGCAGTCACTGGTCACAATCAGCATGGCTTCAGAAGAGGAAAGTCTTGCTTATCAAACCTGAATTCCTTTGATGACAAGTTAACCTCTACTTGATCAAGGGAAGCCAGTTGTAATCTTTTCGGATTTCAGTAAAGCTCTCGATACTGTCTCTCACAGGATTGTTCTGGACAAAACGTCCAGCACAGAGTTGGATAAGCACATCATGTTGTAGGTGAACAATTGGCTCATGGGCCGAGCACAAAGATTAATACTAAATGGGGTAGCATCAGACTGGCAACCTAGTGGGGTTCCACAGGGCTCCATCTTAGGCCCTGTGCTCTTCAACATCTTCATAAATGACTTGGAAGCAGGACTGGAAGGGATACTAAGCAGCTTTGCAGATGATACTAAACTGGGAGGAGCTGTTGACTCCCTTGAAAGCAGGGAGGCCCTGCAGAGAGATCTCAGCAAATTAGAGGACTGGGCAATCACCAACCATATGAAGTTCTAATGCAAAAGTTGTGGATTCTGCACCTGGGATGGAACAGCTCTGAGTGCTTTTACAGTCTGGGGAATGAGACGCTGGAAAGTAGTGCCACAGAAGGACCTAGGGGTTCTGGTTGATGGTAAGTTGAATCTGAGTCAGCAGTGCCCTGGCAGGCAGCAGGGCCAACCGTGTCCTGGGGGGCATCAGGCAAAGCATTGCCAGCCGGTCGTGGGAGGGGATTGTCCTGCTCTGCTCTGCAGTGATGTGGCCTCACCTTGAATATTGTCTGCAGTTTTAGGCACCACAATATAGGAAAGATATTCAGTTGTTAGAGGGTGTCCAAAGGAGGGCAACGAAGATAGTGAAGGGCCTTGAGGGGAAGCTGTATGAGGAGCAGCTGAGGTCACTTGGTCTGTTCAGCCTGGAGAAGAGGAGTCTGAGGGGAGACCTCATTGCAGTCTACAACTTCCTTGTGAGGGGAAGAGGAGGGGCAGGCACTGATTTCTTCTCTCTAGTGACCTGAGGGAATGGCCTGAAATTGTGTCAATGGAGGTTTAAGTTCTTCATCCAGAGTGTGGTTGGACACTGGAACAGGTTCCCCAGGGAAGTGGTCAAAGGGCCAAGCCTGACAGAGTTCAAGAAGTGTTTGGAGAATACTCTCTTCCTCATGGTGTACTTCTTGGGGATGGTCCTGTGCAGGGCTAAAGACTGGACTTTTATGATCCTTGTGGGTCCCTTCCAAAGCAGCATATTCTGTGATTCTGTAGTTCTGTGGCTTGACAGACTTATAGTTCCTTTCCAACCTAAATGATTTTAGGATTACAGTATCATCCTTCATTATTACAATTACTACAAGAGTCATCACCAATTTTTTGCAAATTGAGTTGTGATCTGAACACAGAGACTGAACTATCCTCTCATCTGTTCGATTTGTAGTAAGAAAGAGCTATTAAACTGCCGCAGTTTTGGTTAGTCAACAAGGAAGTTCAGTTCCTTGGGTTGTCGATCTGTCAATAGGAAGTTTCATTAGTAGTGAAATAAATAACAGCTTGGTTTGATTTTGATATCAGGTTTAGAGATGTAACAGAACTGGTAATGCTTGCAACAAAATATACCATAGAAAATTAACATATAGCCAAACCAAGCAATTTAAAGAAACCAGCCAAGCAAAGTAAATAAACAATAAAGAAAGGAACTTTTGTATTTACAGAAGGAGCCAAGCAAGCAACAGGGAGTTGTTGTATAACCAGTTGCATTGTCCTAGAAGAGTTCATAAAGTGGTCACTTAGAATTTTGAGGGCCTGAATAGAAATGACCACCAGAGATCCTTGATAAAGCCCCTTAGAGACCTTATAAGGATATGCATTTATGCTAATTAGTGCTGGGAAATACCATGAATATGTAACAGGATTGTGAGAAACAAAAATGAATAATCATGTAATGCGAACATATAAGCTTTAGCTAAGATACCTTGGTATGCACTTTGGCAAACTGATTCCCAGCACATCCAACACACTGTAGTAAAAGAATGTCTGCCTCCATAAACTCACAAATTGAGTCTTAGAGGTTTCTTTAAGAGCCAAATTTTAGGCAGCAATTTCAGTTATGAAGTTCAGGGCATAAAAAGATTAAACAAAGGAAGAAATAGCTAAGAAGCTGATCCATTATCCAGTGGTTTTGATTCCTCAATACACTCATTTCTGCCATGATCAAATGATAAATAATTTTCCAAACTGTGTACAGCAAGAAAGTGGACACACAGGAAGAAATATCTCCTCTTCCCCTCTCATCTCTTTCCAAAGGATTAATCAGTAAGTGAACAAAGAGTAATTTGTACATCATAGAGTAAATCAATAGGTGAACATCAATTTATAAATTAAATTATGAAAGAAAGTCCACCTGCTTTTATTGGCTGTTAGAATAATGATGGGGAGCTGAAATTAGGAAAAACAAAATTATTACCTTTGTCATACATACACCTACCATTTTTTAATTTAACTGAGATGTAGATACTGGCTTATGGGAAGTATATACACCACCTCCAGTCTTCAAGTTAATCCAAAACAGTGGCTAAGAAAACATAGATAAAGTACTTGGGGAATAGTATCAGGTAATGACAGGCATGCACAGATGAACTCTTTATTGTGTGCCTAATAATTTTAAGTGTCTGAGAAGTTTGCACCATGGAACGCAAAATACATGTAGGAGTATGATGATTAATAATATATTTCGGAATGAGAAATCAGAAGGATTAACCCTTTTACATAGAAAACATGAAATACAATACAAATAAATAAAATCTGCAAATATAATATGGTGAACCTTCTCGGCTTGTTCTTAAAGCTGAAGATGTAAGTGAATATTTACCCCAAACTAGAGCAAAATTATTTGGGAGATATAATGCTGAAAAGAGAGAGAAAAAGATTATGTTTCTACTACTATAATAGTGTCTAGGTGTGCTTGTTGCATGTGTGATGCAAACAGAAGAACTTTGGGGGCTTTTGTAGTTTTCATTCCCTTCCAGTTTAATTGTTTCAGCCTTTTATTAATTGTTCTTTTTCCTCGTTTTTAGGGTATATTTTCTTTATTCTGTATACTTTCCTCCCATAATCCTCCGCTCATATTCTTCCCTTTGGTAACAGTAACTAAAATTTATTTCTAATATTCTGTGTATTCAGGAACATGACACATCAATAAAAAAAATTTAGACCATCAGATAGAGAAAGTTACATTTGTTTGCTTTCCATATATTTCTTCCTTAATCCTCTCTTTGAAGCAATGAGTTCACACAATCACAAGGTAACATCCAGCTCAATGAGACAACAAGCTGTATTTCAGCTTTTACTTTAAGCTCTACTTCAGCTGCAATGCACACATTTCTCTTTTAGGAAACAGAATTTTACATCCTATGAAGGGTATTTCAACTCTCAACTTCCAATTTTTTAATGCAGTTGTTTTTCTTTTTCCATTTTCCTGAATCAGAATACAAGATACATCTTATGTCAGGCTGCACGCAACTTTCACACTACTGAGCCACAGAGATGAGGTACACACTCTGTTCCTTTTCAGATCAAGCTATTTTCTTATTTATTTCAAGAAGGATAACACAGCACATTATCCGATCTGCGAAGCCAGATGAAATTACACTTTTCTGTTTCAGCTGGTAAACATTCAAATAATTAAAAATCACCAGTAAAACTGTCTTATTAGAAAAAAATTTGTGCTTTAAAAGCCTAAATACTGAGTATTTGGAATACTTTTAATTAAGAAAGACAACAAAGTAAGTATAACTGAACATTATTGCCGTCCTATGGCAGGATCATTCAGGCCATATAGCTTGGAACCAGAAAATACAATATGGTTTGATATCAACAATCTTTTTCATAGACCATGACCACATAGAAAACAAATGTTAAAGTTTCTTGCCATCAGTCTTGTGTACTGAAATTCCTATTTTAGATGCAGCAGAAATTCATTTAAAAATACAAAAAAGTTACTCCCATGTTTTGGGAGTATTTTTTCAATTTTGCTTTCCTGTTTTGCTTATTATCTAGGGTACTAGGAAAAACTAGATTTGTTCAAGATTTTTAAAACAAATTATAAAATTATTTAAAAATACTGTCTCCCAAACTGCCAAAGTTATATGGAAAGGCTATCAGTCGTGAAAATTTTGGAATGCAGCTTAGCAAGTTAACACACAACATAGAGTGAAGAGTAAGAAAGATGTGTCTGCAGTTGTGTTTAGTGTGTAAAACAATTTTCTGAGCAGCACCATTAATTTCTTGAATTACTGTAGACCCCCATATAGAATGTTATGAATTTTGGCATGTGAAGCTGTTTTTTTGAGTAGCATCCTCTATTAACTAAACCCCCTTTAAACTTCCTTTTGGTCCTGACAAAATGTAAAGGGAAAAGGACACACATTCCTTTTTATCTTGCCATCTCTTGTCCGTAACATCAAGAGTTGCATTTCTTGCCTATATGTCTGTCCTTCATCCCTCACTGGAACAACAATCAGTATAACAGTACAAGGTAACTCAAGATTTTACCCAGCAATCTGACAGTAAATACACAATTTGTATCCTTTCTAACAGGCAACATTTCTACAAGATTCGTGAAAGAGAAAACCCTTAAGTTGTGAAAGCAGACCATCAGTAAGTGAATTTGACAGTAAATAGTAAGTAAATAATCTACCTCCAGTATCTTGGGTGGTAGTGATTCACTTTAGTAAAGAAAAAAGAAGTGTTATTTCATTCTTTCAAGAATCAGAGGGAATTAGTTTTCATGTGGCCTCCAAGAGTTACATAAAGTTAATCTGTTAGTCTCGGTAAATAAGTCAGCTATCTGGATGACTCACCATCTTTAAAGGATTCTGAATAAAAGGCTTCCATCTCCCTGTTTGCCTGTTCGCTGGTGTTCTTCCCTCTTAATTTAATGCTGGTCTTTGATGACAACTGCGGCAGTACTGGGTTTATTGCTGCACCTACAGAAACTGGTGTCTTCAACACTATTTCCCCTTGGAAATCTCTTCCTCTGTGCTAGATTGCAGTGTAAAGGGCCTAGTTCGTATGGAAATTAGCTCAGTGCATTTTCTCAGTTTATATTACTCTGATATTTTCTAAGAGTTACAGTTACTAAAACTCTTACAGTGTTTTAGTACATTGATTTTGAGACAAGTCCTCTTTGACCTGAGAAATCTGAAAGGAAGAAGAATGCTACACTAAAACACTAGAAGTTATCACCCGAGTGCAGGCAGTAACCCCTCCAGGAGAGACATTTGTTAAATTTGGAAAGTTTAGCAATGCAACAGTAATTCTGTCAATTAACCTCAAAGCCCCTCGCCTTGTGTACAGAGATGGTACTGATTACAGAAAAGAAAAAATGAACTCTTTGGTAGAGTGCTAACAGTGGAAGGTACTTTTGCTCTGGGAGAGTAAAGGAGATCTTTCCTGGTCTGTTCCTTCTGCCACAGGCAACAAAAAAAGACTAAGTAAAGGTAACTAAAATTGCTGCTCTTTATTAACAATAATTAGCACAGTAACATGAAGTGGTAGATAACGTACTGCAACTCTGAAATTCTATGAAGCATGAACAATACAAATCTAACCCTGAAGATAGATTACCTTGACATTTAGAAAGTTTGACATGAAAAAGAATTGAATGTAATGCACACCAATTCAGAAGTCTGTAGAAATGACCTCTGTATAATGGTTTGAACGGATGAGACAAAGAAATATAACTCCACAAACACTTTTGTCATTTAAGCAATGTCTTCATTAGCTTTTTTTTTTTTTTCCCCAATGTTCAATGGGTAATTTTTGAGTTACTTTCAGAATTGTCGGTTGATCTCTACCTTGGGTCTACTCAAACCCCAAGTGTATGACAGAAGAAGCACTATCAGATCCAGGAATAGAAGCAGTGGTGTAAAAAAACATGTATTTGATATTTGAATAAATGGATTACTATTTTTTTTCTTTTTATTCCAAACATAGAACACATTGAATACTTTATGCCTAGAACCAACTAGGTAGCCATATACTATCAATGTTTATATATTTTAAGAGCTCTACTGAAAAATTTTCAACATTCAGAAGTAGTCAATTGCACATAAAAGCTTATCTGGTTGATCATTTAGCATGAGAACAACTCTCTCAGTGCCAATCTCAACCTTATAAACTAAGATTTTCAAAGGAGTCTATATGAAAGAAAACATTCAAAAAGATAGAGAGTGTCATAATCAATACTGGCAGTCTAGAAAATACTTTAGAAATAGATTAAGAAGCAGGGATGTCTCTGTTCTCACATTTGTTATTAAAATAACAGAAAGAAAAGAAAAAAATTTATGCAAACTGACCTTTGTCGATATGCCAAATTATAATCTCCTATCATTCACCTAATGATGTTAGTGGTTTGTAACTTCAAACAAACAACTGACGCAGTAACATTTCATCCCCCATGACTAAATTTACCCAGAGACCATCTAACACAGGCCTGGTTGTGGTTTGCCTGAGAAGCATTATTTAAGTAAACCCTTGAAAAATTTTAGCAAGGAGTACTACAACTTCCAAGTATATAAACAAGAAAAGGACAAAATAAACATTTTTAAGTCAGACAGTATTTCTCAATATTAAAAACAAACAAACAAAAAATATCTGAACTGCTCAAATACTGCAGTCACACAGAGGTAACTATTTCCCTACCAGAGATTCTGCTACAAAACAAAATCTGTCTTGTCATGTCCTGGTAACTAGCATTTCAAAAAATAGCTTTGTCCTTATAAAGATTATTGTTCTGATATAAGCTATAAAAATAAGAAAAAACTTATTTTCAGTTGGTCTTCAAGAGTCAGTTATGTCTTTATCTACCTTTGATATTTACTGTAATATAAGCAATCCAACTTTCTTCTATGGGTGTCTGACTGAGTTATTTCAATAAGGCAAACCTATGAAAATTTTATGACTGTCCCTTCCAGACAGGGAATGAACAAGCTCAAGAGACATACATAACAATACTTATGGATGCTCATAGAGATGTGTGACTTTTGTATTTGTGGCCCTTTTCTCTACTTGTGACCTTCAAAGATAAAGACTCTCTTTTATAACTCTGATAGATTTTTTTCATACATCCAAACTGGCATTTTGTGGAGGAAAATATCATGATCCTGAATTTGTCTGTTTGATATTGCTGACAAGTGAGCACTGTTTTATAGAGGGACCTCTAACAGTGTACTATCTGTAATTGCAGTCTAAATAAACTTTCCTTTTCAAGACAAGACAAACACAGATAACAGGTAACTTTGACATTAAAACCGACAATAAATTTACAAAAATTTTGACTCTTGACCACTTTAGAATTGCTATAAGAACATAGGTAAAGGAACAATACCTCTGAAACCAACGAAATCTCTTCCAAGAAGTGAAACTAACTTCCAAGAAGTTTTACTAATGACCTTTCAAATCAGAGGAAAAAATACAGTTTTTATAATGATGAGAATGGGATCTATGTCCTGCCCTTTTATGTGGAACTGTTTATTACTGATTCTCCATGGTTCAAAAGGATATAATGTCAGCAGCAATGACCATAATCCTTTTAAATTTTTTTTTCCTTTGTACATGTATTAGACACTGCTGATGCATGAAATATCTAATCTGTAGCTAACAATGACAGATGGTTTTCCCATTCATTTCTAATGAGTCATTTTTAAAGTGTCAGCACCATTGTTTGTTTGTTTGTTTAAAATTCCTGTTTTACGAAGGTTTCACAAATTAAAACAGTGAACATTCTTTTAGGGAACAGTTAAATTAAGGGCAAAAGAAAAAGCAGGAAGGAGTCTATTATGAATTATCTGCAACAGAAACATTATCATATTAAGATTAGAAATAACGAAGTATTGAAATCTGTCTTGAAAAACCTTCTAAAGGTTTTTACCTTTTCTCAAGGAAAAAAATTTTTTTTGCATTACCTATCTTATTTCTATTCACTTTAGTTTTAATTCTCACCATACCACACACCCCCCATACTCAATCACACCCTGCCCAAAAATACTTTGTGGTGGTAACATTTTTATTATTACCCAGAACTGTAGCTACAAAAGACAAGCCATTGAATTTCAGTTTTAATATCATTGCTACGTAACATGATGAGGGGGTGAATTATGTCAAAGATGAATTGTGTCCAGTGATTTAGCGAGTTTTGTCTATGAGGAGGTTATGGCAGATAGTGTCTAAAATTTTGCTAAGGTTAAGCGAAGCAGCATCCATTGTTTTCCCATTATTTGTCAAGCCAGTCACCTCTTTGAATGCTATCATTAGGAATGCTTTCCCCTTTGTGAAACCATGCTCCCAGTCACCTTCTTTTCCATCATGTGTGTGGAAACAGTTTCAAGGGTTATTTGCAACATCACCTTCCCAGGTGAGGCTGATCAGTCCACAGTCTCACATATCCCCCTTCTGGCCTTTCTTGAAAGTAGCAGTGACATTTTCCATTTCTAGCCGTCATTTTTTTCCGCCTTTTCCCATTCCATTCTCTGGCATATTTGTGTTTTCTGTCTTTCTGCAATCCTTAGGAACCTCTCCTC
Organism: Corapipo altera; assembly: GCF_003945725.1. Lineage (NCBI taxonomy): Eukaryota > Metazoa > Chordata > Aves > Passeriformes > Pipridae > Corapipo > Corapipo altera. Next base: position 3,442,102 of record NW_020884890.1, read on the forward strand.
GCCACCAAGACCTTTTAGAGACTACACAATGACATGAGCCAGATCTCTCAGGATTCATGATACCTCCCATCAGGAGCCTGCAGCAGAGAGTCTCCCAGTGTTTACCATCACTCATCCTTCCTTCTGGTGTTGCCTCATGACTCAGGTTTAGCTGATTCAGATACTTCACTGGACAGACCTTCTAGTTCCTTCTCTACTACCAGGTCACTGAACCTACTTTTTAGTGGCAGAGTTGCAAATAGGTCAGGAGCCCTCATCCAGTTGTGAATGTTACAGGTTTCTAGCCTTTATCACAACTGGAGTCTCCATTTACAAACCTCCTATGCACAGACTCTACCTGATCTGCCTTCACTATGACTGGGAGTTCAGGTTCTTGCATCTGTAGGGCCTTGGAGAACATGGTGTTCTTATCTCATCTGCACAGTCTGCTGACTGCCTCCTGTAGCTCGTTTACTTGGCAGCACAGATCCTCCTCCAGCATACAAGTACTTCCTCCAGGAAAGGACACTGTGTCCTCCGGTTCCAGCCTCAGCAAGAGGTCCCAAACATCTTTGCAGCCCCAGGCCTGCTAACTGCATTCTCCCTGAGAAGCTCAGTCTGGTTTGAGGTCTCTAATATGTTGTGGATGGTCAGGGATAGCGCCTGCAGCACCTCACTACGTAAGTAAGCAGTGTTCTCAGTGGAATTTCTGGGCCTCTTCTACTCTGTTGGCTGTGCTCTGGGCTTGAAAGTTACACTGGAAGTTACACACACTCTTTCTAGCATTTGCTGAAAGGATGCTTGACTGTCCTTAATGAGAGGTCAGCTGGAAAGAAAAGGTCTAAACCTCCATCAATCAAGAAAAGTTCACAGCAAAGCTTGTGCGGAACTACTACAGCTGGTTAGCAGTCACAGCCTTCTGTAGCTACACCGTCCTGAGAGCACCAGGCACCCTGAAGCTCCCCAAAGAGTTCCCAGCGATCCTCTGATAACCCCAGAAGGAGTTCCCAGAAAACTAAGCATATCTCAAGCAAGAGCCCAGAAAATGCTGTGCAAACTGCTTCATCTGTTAGCTGTGCTCACATATTTGTACATTATTTGCACTGAAAGTGTTTAACTGCACTACAGCCATGACGAACTTATATTACATTTCATATGTGCACAAATCTATACATCAGGTACCTTATTATTTTAGAAACTGATCTGCACTCCTATTTAACCTGTAAGTTCATTTCATGTCTCTTTAGGTGTTTGTAAACAAAATACATTACAAAAAAATTATTTAAAATACATCACCTAATGATAAAATATACCATGGGGAACAATCCTTCTGTTTGGGAGGAAAAAGTTGATGGACTGATTTTGGAGGGTGGGGAGGTATTTTCCAGGTACTTACTGCATGTTGTTTTAAATTTTAATGTTTCATTAGGATTTTGAATAAAAATTACCTTGCCCTTTGAGAAGACTACTGAATTATGGCCAAAAGATACCCTAAGGGATGCAAAATGTCAGTGACTTTTTAGTAGATGCTGCTGAGATGGCATAGCAATATTTTCTTGTTTGCTTAAGGCAATAGAAACCCTAAAGCTCATTTCACACACTATAGTATAAGCAGCACACTACGCATTTCCAGCTGTTAGCAGTATTACCAGAGATGAACTATAAAACACTTGCTATCTTTGGAGGAAGCACTTGTTTGTACTTTCACAAATTTCTATAGGTAATTAATTAGTAAACCTCCTGACTGCCTATATAAATCTTTTAAAGATGGTTTTGAGTAAGAGGTGTGTACCTAATTTGGCACTAGGATGAGGAAAAACCCTACAATTCCAAAAGAAAGATAAGTTAGAAGTGCAACAGACAAATGTTTTGAGAAAAGTCTCCACAGCAAGAGAGGAAGAGTTGGCCAAAGAACCCTGAAGAAATGCCAGATAAGAAGCCAGTTGCTGCTTGCAAGGAAATGTTTCAGCATTTGGCATCTGGGACCGTTAAATACCAAGGTGATCCCCATCTGTTGGAAAAGCTGTTTTTTGCTTCTGGGGGAAAAAAGTAAGGAAGAGTATAACAGTAGTTAAAAGGAATGCAGTAAAAACAGAAGGGAAACTGAACACAGCATTCAAATTATAATCATATCACGATTTACCTTTGAATTCCATGACAGTTTAAAACTCATTCATTCAGAAATAAGCATATCTTTAAAATACAGTGTGTAAATAGGCATGCTTTTACTTATAGATCTTTCACATGTTCACACATCCTTAACTTAGGAATCACCTGCTTCTAAAACTTGGCACAGAAAAATTCTTGCATAGTTCTGAGGAGACGCAGAGGCTGATTTTGACTTCCCTTTTCTGAATAAATCTTCTCTGGAAGGGGGTAAAAAAAGTGTTTTTCTGTAACACTACTATAATTAAAGTTCATGGTGTGCATGATACCGAATACATCCTAATGACATAAGACTAGGTTTTTTTTAAGAACTTAGATAACAGTTAAACTAATGAAAAATTATTTTTTTGTTCTGAAAAGAAGGTATGGCTTCAAATGCTATGAAGCAACAGGACCAGATGTATTTGGAAATGTACTGAGAAAGTAACAAGAGGGAGTCAGGATAAGTCTAGCTCTGGCTGACAATACAGTTATTCAAATTGTCAGCTGACATAAATTATTATCTAAATAAAGACAAAGAAAGGTGATCATGGCATGGTTACTAATTGAAGAAGCATTGCTAAGGAAGACTACTGTAGTGTGAGATGAGTTCTGAAATTACTCAAAATACTCACCTCTATGAACACAATTCATTATTTCAGATGGAGTCAAAAGGGAGGTAGGAAAACTATGGCCCCTTACAGGACAGGATAAAGAACAAAAGAGTTTAAATGAAGAGCATTTAAATACAGAAAACATATTTACACATTATCAGTAATTTCTCAGAAGTGCTTAAGGAACTTGAGACTCAAACTTTAAGGTGACATTGGCATTTACCAACTTTCATCCTTACAGGACTTAGTGGGAAGATATTTCAGCAGCAGGGTCACCTCTGAAAAGAAAAAACTAGCTCCTAGAATTAGAGGTATACAAATGACATTAGAAAACTATCTATAATTTTTTGACTACCTATGTGTGATCCAGTTATAACTTGAAACAAGACCCAGATCTGTATCACATTTAGCCAAAAGAAGAGGACCATGGCACTCAAAAAAGGGAGCCTAGAAGCAGGCTAAAGGAACTCTACTCAATATTTTTTCCATACATATGCACCCTAAAATAGCATGACTGGAGAATATGAGTAAATAGTTTGTAACACCATACCACCACTCACAGCATTTTGTAACACAATTAGGTGTATAACATCCATACTCTGAAGGGGCAATGGACACCTTGATATAGATGCACAAATAGGGTGTAGAAAACATGTGGTAGAACTAAAATCTAAAGGATAAGAATGAGCAGGCAGGAAAAATGTTGGTCTCCAAAGAAAAATAAATGAAAAAACAACCCAAGCAGGAAGGGGTCTTGATTGCAAAAGTAAGATGTCAAGGCCAGATAAGATAGCACTTTTCTTTTGGAGAAGGGGGAAAGAAAGCATAAAACATTGGTGATAAATGAAGAGAGGAAAGACAGGGAAAAATGAAGACAGGCCACTGTGATTCCTGCTTCTCTCACTGAAGAACTGGACTTCAGTTTACTCAGGGATTATAAAGTGGTGTCTTAGTGGATTGATTCAACTGCTGACAAAGGATAACCTTTCCTGTACTCAAGTGAAAAAAAATTAAAACTGTTATAAAAAATATAAGATACATAGATGCCATCAGAAAATATAGTTAGGTAGGTCTAATGTCCTGTTTAGTACAGACAAGTCCATTGGTATGATATAACAAGAAAAACAGCAACAAGACACTTAACAGTTTTGTTCTTTATAAACCCTTCAACAACAGATACTGATAAAATGTTAAATAGTATGAATCTATGAGATTCAATGTGAATATAGAGAAAGAATGGAGTACTTTGGGAAGACATTTAATTCTCCAAGTTCTAATGTCATAATGATTACAGCCGAGTTCCAAACTATTCTACATCATTAGAAACTCTGGTTCATACGTAAAGTTTTTGCCTATTATTTTGCAAGAAGAATTGAAGATATTTTCACCTAAAGTTTCCTTGTAAGTTGGTAACAGCAGAGGAGTCGCAGGGGCTTTAATTAGGGTTTGATGTTTTTAGGGCTAAACATCAGAAGTATCAGGAGAGTTGATACAATAGAGAAGAAATAGGGAATTCAGGTGGAAGTAGATACATCTCTCAATAAGTGTTCAGAGACATAATTTGAGAGATCATGTTATTGTGAGAATCAGAGTGAGGTTCATAGGATACTGGAAATACATGCATGAAACTATTCTAAATTAATATATTTGCTGTGCCACGTGCCAAACTGAAAAGTGAGAAGGAAGAAAAAGGTATTTTTTATTTTATCAGCTAAACATAATTTAACTCAAATGAAATGAAAAATATGTAAGAAACTATTCAAGCTTGACTATTGATTCAGTATCTTTCTTACCTGTTTTTTTTTAAAAAAATATACACTTGAGAAGGCTTAATTTTTTCTTCCTGTTAGAATGTGATTTATTTTCCTATGATGGAATCCATAAAGAAAAACACTCTTTTCTGCCATAATTGTTGATTCTTCAGTTTTGGCAGCTAGTTTTCTTATAAAGATTCAGCAAAAAATAGCCTCAGCTAAAAAATGGAACTTAAAGTGAAGTTTTTAATTAGTAATTATGATTTGTATTATTATTTTCTGATTACAGATTTGAATTTGGTAGGGAAATATTTCATTTTGTATTATATTCATACTTTTTCTTATACAAAAATATATTTGTTGCATAATAAATTACCTAGTTTTTAAAGATATGATGTTTTCAGCTGGATTTGCAAATACTTAAAAGAAAGTAAACTAATGAGGATTATCAAAGCATAAAAGAAATCTCTGTTATCTATCCTTTACATTAAGCTGGGAGGGATATCAAGTACAGGTAGTGGTGTGGCCAACTTCAAAGAAATTAAAAAAATTCTGAGCATTGCTGCCAGCAGTTAAACTTACAGCATACAAATAAACAGTGCCAGAATATGGCCACAGGCAAGGAAATTGCATTGTCTATCACTGTTGCATTCTCAGAGCAGTTGCTGGCCTGAATTTGGTCCAGACCAACTAGTGCTTGTCCAAAAAAATGCCTAGGCACAACTCAAGAATGCCAATGATCTTTTATATTAGGCAGTTAGAATACAGTTTTCCTATTTTAAAGACTATGTTTAATTTTAAAGATACAATTGAATGTCATCAGGATCAGGTTGTAGTTACTACCACTGCTTAGCTGCCATTAGACAAACACTTTGTCTTGGTGATGTATGTTTCAACAGAAAAGTGTTACCAAAGGTAATAGAAAACAACATATTTTTTAAATTAAGAGTAATTATAAAAAAACCAGAATATCTTTTAACATCTGTGAGTATAAACTAGGACAGCTATAATGCTGGGGCCTGAAGGGCCAGCCCTGAGCCAGAGCTGACCTATAAGATGAACTCTTCAACCTAATATTATATTTAGCCTAGTATTGTATTTAGCCATATATCTCCTTATTAATGAAGAATCTATATAATCCTTATAATGCTTTAAGAATACACATTTATGCTTTTTAGCACAGCATATTATCAATAATTAGTAAGGTTTGTATGTGTTAAAAATATTCCTTTCTTTTCAGCCAAGGTCGTGGGAACAGTAAGCAGCTGGTTCATATTTGAGATATCAAAGTAGTCATAATTCTATATTTAGAAACTAAGCAAGGTCATGGGGCATTTGATAATAGTCAGTCCAAACTGACTCCTCATTTTACCTTGAACCCTGGCCAGGCCTAAGGGGAAAACCAGGGGGAGAATAAAGCCAGATTGTTTTTCCGCAACAATCAAGTGATGTTAGCTGATTTGTTTAATACTATATAAGCTGGACCCTCTCAAAGCAAAGATGAGGCTTCCCCTATGGGTGGACACACTGCATAGGATTTCCCAATTGCTGGGAAGAGGTTCTCCAGACCTCCACTGTGATCAGCACCTTCTCAGCTGAAGTGCGGTCTGGATGATGATAATTACTTAGGGCAACTGGTGATGTATCTCTCTTAATCACTATAAGACTTTCTTTGTAGTAATTATTAGCTGCGTTGTTAAGTGTATCCTTTCATAAGCCACTGCATTATAGTAAATTTATACACTTGTTTTTAAAGTTGGTGTCCGTGTTCCTTAAATCCATGCTCGTTACCAGGTGTGAGGGAGGGCGGGGGGCGGGGGCAAAACAGATTGACAAAATGGTAGCTCTAACGATTGAAATGAAATTGCTTTAGATTATACGACTAAAACATCAAGCCACACTAATTTTCCTTGTTGTTGTCAAGACTCAAACTTACAATTTCAGCTACAAGTATCTCTAAAGAATTTCTGTTTGGTGTTATTGTGACCCTTGTATATGATGATTCAAGAATATGTCTAATTTTTCTGTTCCATTATGTCAACTAGGACAGATAACTCTGAGGAAAAATGTGTATGGTGCTTACGGTTCAAACAAATTTTCTTGGAAACATTTTCTGTAACAGTTCAGTATTTCTCAAATGCAGAAAAAGTACTTTTGGAGCATTTTATTCTCAATGAAAAACGGGGGGTCCTTGGATTAGTGCGTATGTGGCTGACCCAGTTTGAATAAAATCAGGAGAAACCCTGTTACCTTTTGCAATACATATAATGCTTCAGAGGTTGAAAACGTTCATGAAATGTAAAGGCAGGTAAAGATTCATGGCTACAAAATATTCATACACCTAGAATTGTCCTTGAGGATGATGAAATTGCCTATTCAATCCATTACAACATGTAAGAATTCAAATTGCCATAATGAAAGACCTAAACCTGCATAAGCAAAATGCAGTTATAATATAATTTTTCTTAGTAGACTACAAAGAACTACAAGCATCAGAAAAAAAAAGGACCACAAAAATAAAAATAGTTAACAATTTTTTTCATATCCCAACAGACTTTAAAAAGTGAAAAAAAAAGTAGTTGAATTAACAGATTTTCTTAACATCATAACAGTTGTTTTTCTGTTATCAATCTGAAAATATTTTTCCAAAATAGGATGTTGAATAGCCAGTTCTAGGACACGGCAAAGTATTTCCCTTAAGTTCTGGATTTAAATTAATGCAAAAAATATTATATATATTATTTAAATTAGTTAAATTTATCTTTGGCTATTTGGGGAATCATTTGTCTGTTGTCAACTGTTTTCTTTCTGATCATTGTCTATATTACCCGGAATATAATCACTGCACAACAACTAGACTATGCACCATGCACGGTTATTACACTGTGCTCTTTATGCAGCCATAACAATACCTATTAAGAATTTACAGGACTGTTCTAGTATTGACATCATAACAGAGACAAAACCTGTCTACGTAAAACAGAACCTCATTACTGGATTGTTTGTAAAATTCTTATCCCCATAATACTGAAACAAAATAATGTTTAAACCATAAAAGCATGCATAAAATAAAAATTGAGGTTTAAGGCAAAATTAATATGGTTAGTGTCAAATTCTCATGCTTTGCCTGAGCGGCTATAAATTTTAGTTAAATTACTATTTTGTTGTCATTTTAAGCCACAAGGTGGCAGCAATGATATAATCTCTTCATCCAAGACTGTATAACTGTCCACTCCCACTACTTTTACTCTTAAAGCATCTCCCGTGCTTACAAAGAAAACACGACAGAAAGAGATACTATATTTTCTTTGAAAAGGTACAGTTCCAAACTTTGTTTCTTGCTAAATGTTTTGAATTCACAGGGTTCTTTTACTTTGGTGGTTTGGTTTGTTGGTTGATTGGGTTGAGTTGCATAAACCTGTCATTCCTGGTACATGATCATTCAGCCACAGAGAAGATGTAGTGCTTACCGATAGCTGTTGAAAAGATCCATGCAAGTGCCATTGTTTTTACAAGGCTCTGAATTACATTCATTTGATTCCTTTTCACAAAATGTTCCTTCCCATCCAGGCAAGCAATCACATTGGTATCTCTGAAATATATTAGGTAAAACAAACAATTTGTTTCATCATTAATATAATTACAACAGGCGCTATTACTGATGATTGGAATACATTAACAGACAGCAAAAGAAGTTTAGGAGTTTTTTTAAAAACTGAGTGCAAAAATAGACTGCCACAGTGTGATGATCAAATGTGTAACATACTAGCATTGTAGCATCTATAGGTGTTTGGAGTCTGCAAATAACTTTACTACATTTTAGCTGTTTTGTTATTGAAATTTGGAGACAAACAGACAACGGTATTTCAAACATATATGGGCTATTAACTTCATATAAACAGTAAAGAGAAATTATTTCATTTCCTAATACTGTTTAAAAATATAAAAAGTTAAGAGTCAGAACGCTGAAGAAAATCCAGATAGGGCAGTTGTCCCAGACTTTTCTGTAATGATACTCTTACCCCCTTCTTCAAAATTAAAAGCTTAGGACACTTTATCAGAGCAAAGATAACAAAAAAGAAAGGAAGTTAACTGTTTGAAACCAAGCTCTGTACGATTGTCCTGGGATGTCGCACAGTGTGCAAAGGCTCCAGTCATTCCAGGACTTCAAATAAAATTGTTTACTTGTATTTTCTAGCATAGCTGGTCAAATCAACTTTTGCACCAACCAATTTGTACATGGTGAATTTATGATTCAAATTTTTCCCAACTGCATTCTATTTGTTTAGTTCTCATGTTGACAAACACCATTGCTATGCTTGCTTGGGATACACCTGTGATTTCTGTGACATGGATTTTCTGAATCCACTGAGATAAACTTTGGAAATCAGGAAATAAATTTGAAAGGTATCTTTCTGAGTTAAGATAGGGCATGGAACATGGGCAGACGGAATCAGTTTGTGGGGGGGGGGGCTCTACAGAGGGATCTGGACAGGCTGGATCAATGTACCAAGGCCAATGGCAAGACATTGAACAAGGTATAGTGCTGTGTCTTTCCCTTCAGTCACAACAACCCCATGAAGTGCTGCAGGCTGTCAGAAGAGTGACTGGAAAGTGTCCCAGTAGAAAAAAACCTGAGGGTGCTGGTCAACAGCTAGCTGAACATGAGCCAGCAGTGTGCCCAGGTGGCCAAGAAAGCCAAGGGCATCCTGGTTTGTATGAAATCGTGTAGTTAGCAGGAGTGGGGAAGTGATTGTCTCTCTGTCCCTCGGCACTGGTGAGGCCACACTTTGAGTAGTGTCCAGTTCTGGGCCCCTCAGTTCAGGAAGGATATTGAGGTGCTGGAACATGTCCAGAGAAGGGAAACAGAGCTGGTGAAGGGTCTGGAGAACAAGTCCTAGATGGAGTGGATGAGGGAGCTGGGGTTGTTTGTTCTGCAGAAAAGGACATTCAGGGGTGACCTTATCACTCTCTGCAACTATCTGAAAGGAGGTTGTAGCAAGGCGGGGATCAGCCTCTTCTCCCAGACAACCAGTGACAAGACAAGAGGAAATGGCCTCAAGTTGTGCCAGGGGAGGTTCACGTTGGACATCAGGAAGAATTTCTTCACTGAACGGGTGGTTAAGCACTGGAGTGGCCTGCCCAGGGAAGTAGTTGAGTTACCATCCCCATAAGTGTTCAATAAACATGTGCATGTGGCAGCTGCAGACATAGTTTAATGGTGAACACGGCGGTGCTAACATTAACTATTGGACTTCATGATCTTATAGGTCTTTTCCAATGTTAAAAATTTTATGATTCTATAGGTTACAGAAAAAATTTATTAAAACATTTTTTCTTTTTAAAATGTAATACTGAGACATGAACTTGGAAAGAGAAAATAATTTTCTAGGAAGTGTGCCAAGGAAAGAAAAAAGAAAATACATTTGAGACAAGTTACACTACTAGCACACATGTTTGTGATTCCTATTACATAACAACCACACAGAATTTCCTCATTTCTCTGCATATTTATCAGTGCAAAATGGGCAAAAATGGACACTACTAATCCATACCCACAAGTAAGTATCAGACATCTCCTAAAAACTGTTTTATTACCAGGTTAGGTTTTCACATATACCAGACAAAGACTAGCTTCCAAAAAGCTCTTCCAGAAATGGATTACAAAATTAAAAGTGAAAGGAGGCCTGCCAACATCTTTGTTTAGAAAGCATCAGTATTTTTCTAGTCTCACTAAAAGTATTTGTCAATCAATTGCTGAAAGTTTATGATTTATAGATTTCTCATTACATGAGGATTGTCACATCAAGCACAAAATATTACTCACATATATGTATATCCTGCATATGTGCACAATAAGCAAACTAAAAAATCTTTCACATTATTTCATCTCTGTGTAGTTTTACAGTGCCTGAGAGTGACATGTTACAATAAACTATATACAAGTGTAAGCAGATAAAAAAGGTTTTGATAGATACAAATTTTTACAGAAAAGGACCTAGGAGTCCTGCTGGACACCAAGCTGGACATAAGCCAACAATATGCCCCTGAGGTCAAGAAGTCTAACAGCATCCCAGGATGCATAAAGAGGAGTCTGTTAGCATGCCAAGGGAGGTGATCCTTCTCCTCTACTCAGCCCTGGAGAGGCCACAAATGAAGTGCTGTGTCAGTTCTGGGCTGCCTAGTACAAGACAGATATGGAGCTATTGGAAAGAGTCCAGCCAATAACATTATGAAGAGATTGACACATCTCTCAGATGAAGAAAGGTTCAGAGAGGTGGGATTGTCAGTCAGAGTATAGCATACACCGAACAACATAAAATGACAGGAAGCTGTGTAGTAGAAAGTATGCAGTGAATCAAACAAGAGACTGAAGGAAGAGAATTTAACACCTATTTATATATTTTTCCCCTTTATTTACTGTAATTATGTATTACTATCCATTGTAGAAAGTTAAAATAAATGGTACCTTTGAGTTCCTTCAAATTATCTTTTGCTTGTCCTCTAAAGAACACAATAAATGTGTAAATAACACCATAGTTATTCCCTGTACAATATATAGTACAGTCTGTGTAAGAACAGTAGATTTTATCAGCTAAATACAAGGTCAAACTGTAATTTTTTTGATCTCCTTCATTCATACCCAGAACCACACATGCACATTAGCATGTATTTATCCCACTATCTGTGTGTGTGGTAAGAAACTGCCATTTAAGAGTATTTGCATATTTTCCCTTCTCCAACACTGTAAATGAAGAATTAATCATTTCCTTAAGACATAATCAATGTTACTTAACTGGAAAATGGCAGCTGAACATCTGGCAAACTGAAACTACAATGAAAAAGTTTCATCACACACAACAAGGATCTGAATTATGAACAAGGCAGATCTTCAGGCCTGTCCTTCGCTTGTGTAGGCTGAGCAGAATTTTTACAGTATAAATATATACTCCAGACACTTTTCCCATGTCCACAGAAAAATGAAAGCAATTTAATTTTTAAAGATACTATGGAGTTGGGTCACTTTTGGGGGTGTTACAGTTTTTCATTTGCAGAAAGAACAAAAAATACCTTTCCTAGAAACTGAAACACTCAAAAGAAACACAGAAATGTCCCTTTACTCTGTATGTTCCAAGTCCTTTTGCCAGACCACATTTCTTGTGGTGCAACTCTTTTCCATTAAGGCCAAATGGGATGAGCACATCATAAGACCATTTAGCATTGGCACATAATGGGAGATGTACTCTAACCTCTACAGAAAACTTCATCATAAAACTCTTTTTCTGATGGAAGCAGAGCTTTTTCTCCTTCAGAAAAGCTTCAGGGAACTTCATTTTGCTAGTGCCAACAGCAGTTTACTTAACCTTGTGAAATAAATGTGAACATAAAAATGTAAGCATCTGTGAAATCATATTTGCAATTGCTCTAGACCATATTGAGATCCTAACATTATTTATGCAGCCTTTTTCGTTATTTTAAGTGTCTTTTCTGAGTTGCTACTTTCAGGTTTACTTTTAACTTATTATTGATTTGATCATTTGCATAATTATACATATTCACTAAGAAAAAAAATTCTCATTTCTCACTATGACATTGTTTTCATTATTCAATTCTGTTTTGATTTATATCCTAAATAAGCAAGCTTATTTAAAAACAAAACAAAACAAAATAAAACAACAAAACAAAAACAGGATACCTGTTCATCTTCATTAGGTTTAACACTTATACTAAACAAGATCAAACTAAAACAAGATCCATACAGAGTGAAGTCCCATCAACTATAGTACCTTTCCATCTTATGGTAATTAAGTATTTACCTATTCTTCACAGGATGTAGGAATAGTGAAAGTGAATGGATGAACAGTGCTGCTCCACAAAAGAAAGAAAATTGACTTTGGACACATGAAGAAAATCTGCAATTAGCTCTGCAGCTCCTACTCTGAAAAACAGACATGGCCTGCTCTAATGTTAGTTATCGGCTCTGTAATGGATAGTCGGATTGCCTAACTCATGGCAAAGAAACACCTCTTGGGAGTAAGTGTCATGAGGTTTTCAATACGATTATTAATACTAATCTTACTTTGAGAAATAATTATAAGAAGTCCCATGATAGAATAAGGTGAAAAAAGAGTAAGAAACATACTTTTTCAGAAGTCCTGAACAATTACAATAAAAAGTACTGCAACAACTGACTGGTTCTGACAAAACTACTATTTAAAAATCACCAATTTAGTTACTAAATCTTATTATTAGAATCATAAACTGATATATTCTTATCTATTCTTTTATTTAAAAAAGGGGTTTTTTTCTATCTTGCTCTTGTTATATAAGTTACACGGCCTATGTGAGTTTTGTCCTATGCATTGCAAAATGTGAAATAATAACTTTATTAAGTAGTAGTTATCTACAGAAGTTGAAGTAGCATGATGGATTTTCAAGCAATTCTATATTCTCTATTTTTATCTATATATCCTTTTCTACAGAGTTAGATCCTAAAAATTCTGACCAGTATATTTATTTGTCCTCCCAAACCTACTTAGGTTCTTTTGCACCTAAGTTATAAATATAAGTTATTATAAATTATATATTAACTGATATAAAGGATAAAACAGGATTTGTTTTATTTAAATTTTAAGCAAAGCTTACAGAAAGAACAATGAACATTTTAAACTTGCATATGTCTCCAACATTTAAAATAATGATTAGCTATATTAACTAGAAGGAGCACATTTGAAGCACCTGGTATAGGCAAAGTCTGATGAGTTGTAATGAGTTTTACCTTACACTGTAATATTTCTTTATCTGTATATATTAATTGTTATTAATAAATATATGTAAGAAAGTGCAATTTTCATAATATTTGAATCGCACACCAGTAGTAAAGAGAAGCTTACATTTTCATTCACTGCAAGCTCCAGCTTAAAATATGGCTGGTATCTAGACATGCTGTGTATTTATAACTCTAAATGAACTGTACTGTAATTTGTAACCACAAAGAAAATTATCTTAAATGGGAATACTAGTTATTTGCACTGCATGTCTCTATACAAAACTGTTTCATAAAATGGTAGCTTTGCTAATAAATCATAATTATTGCTGCTTTTGATATTGATCATTTTAAAGTGACACAATTGTAAAACTATGATATTTTGCTGAAAGTTTAGTTCTCTTAAAATTGTATCACAACAATTCTAGCAACAGGCTTCTCTTAAAATTATTTTAAATGTTGCATTTAATGTGCAAATAAATTCTGGCCTGTGCCTCTACAATTTAATCAACTATTTACATCACTGCTCAGATATGATGGTTCTCATAGTCCAATGTAAATTTGTGGGAGATATGTTTCTCTGCAGAAATTTATCCATAACATGCTGAGGCATGCAAACACGCAACACGGCTTTTACTCATATTGACACAGGTATTCCATTTGAGCAGGGTCAATATTAAATATTATGTTTGCAAAAAAAGAAGAAATGCTCATAACAAATCCACACCTCTGTGATTTTATATTTTTTAGTAATTTTAAAATGTTATTCTATGAGATGTTACAGGAAATATGAACATTAGAAAACCATAGCAGGTATTTAAGAATAATCATTAACATAACCAAATTTGACAGTCAAAACACTTTAAAAATTGTTGATACAAATCAGGAAAGATTCTTCTTAGGAAAGTTGAAGGATTTCTGGGAAAAAAATAATATTTGGTACAGGCCTAATCTAGTAGCAATTTTATGACTACAAACCGAAGTCAGTTTGAAACCTCTTGCATAATTAATAATTAGTAATAGATTTTTCTTTGTCTCTATTTCTCCACCTCTGGCATTTATTCTGTTTATACATTCTTTTCTTTCTCTCCTAGAGAGCTTACTAGAAAATATGCCAATCAAATCACCTTCAACATGACAGGTACTGAACAGCACAAGAAAACTAATGAAAAACAACAGCCTTCAGTTATTTGTGTAAAATAAACCAAATAACTAGTCCAGCTAGTGACAGACATTTGAGTATTAACCTTTGATCATTGTATCTGGTTTGATCAATTGTTCAATGACTAGTTAAAGGTCATGAACACCTTCCTGTTAATCCAAAGTGCTAACAGGAACTTAACCCACCTAAAACCTTGTCCAGAGCCTTCAGTTTGCCCCTAGATCTCAGGTAGCAGGAGAGCTATGGAAGTTAACTGTGATATTCCAAAGGAATAGCCAAGGTACTGACAGACAGAAACAATATTTTGCTTTTGAATTTCAAACCTGACAGTGTTGCTGCTAACTTTTTAAATAAAGTAAGAAAAAAGCAGAAGAATAACTACTGGTTTCCATAAAACAAAGCTATCTCACGCCTTAACATAATAGCTCATTCAAATTTTAATCTTAAGCATACAACCATTATCACGTCAATGTATTTCAAATACCATGAAGTGCCCTTTTTGCCAACCTCAGGCTCAAAAGTAGGGGAAAGTTAAAACAACAGACTGTTCCAATAATCCTTAAAATTAAATATCCTTAGAAGTACCCAGAAATTTAAAATATTTGATCTCAAGTTTCCTCTATTGAACTTTCACTCATCCCTGCTTTAAATTCATAGAACATTTCAGTATCATAAAACACATTATAGGAAAGTAATTTGGAAGAAAGAGAACATGGATCCACAATTCACCTGGCCCTAAACTTGCAACTCTTGGGGCTTGACTGTGCTTGTTTTCAGAGCTACATCATCATTCTTTGCTTTTTTAATTAGAACAATATGCACAGAAGTTTCAAATGTAGTTGAAACTCCCCCACGTATTTAGCTGGTGCAGCTAGACAGTTACTAATGCCCACGTAGCACTGTGCATGCCTTTGTGAGGAAGTTCAGTTCAGTTGACTTTTTTGTCAAGAGTTTTGTCATTCTGAGCCCAGTGTCGCAGCTTCTGGAAGGACAGTGAGGGCCTGGGGTTCAACAGGTTGCATTTCCCAAAAGGGGAATTCCACTGTCCCCAGATTCTGAGTCACTAAAAGCAGCACAATTTTCTAGTATTTACCCCATGAAAGAAAAGTATTTTTTAAAATACAGTGTTTCAGATGGTTGTACTTGATACATGTCCTCTGTATTGGAAACTAAACCTCCATGCTCTTTTCACTGTTTCTTCGCTCACAACCTTGCATTACCAAAATTAAGAGTATGTGACCACCCGATAATGCATAACTGAAGTCAGTTCATACACTAAAAACTTGGAACTATCTGTTTATCAGGGTCACCTAGCAATAGCTGCATACACAAATGAAAAATTCATAGCAGCTTCTGATTGCAATAGAATTTCTCTAATACTTATGGTCTCAAAATGGCTTGTTATAGGAATCAATACTTTCTGGGAAAAGCACAAATCGTGTCCAACAGTCTAATTCACTTGTTGCATAACACAATTTAGAAATAGGTCACCAAAAGTCAAATACCAATGTTCTTTTGAAATCCAAATTATTTAATTGAAAAATCAATGAGAATTTACTTTTGAGGCTTTTCCTGAAAACTGTATGTCATTTAAAAAATTAATAAAGAGGCTGTAAGACAGGACATAAAATTAATGAACCAAGGGTTGTCACCATTTTAAAGACAAAGTTTATTACAAAGAAGAGAGAGAGAGAAAAGGGAACTGCAAAATTGGAGACAGACTAGATAAACTGAGTGATAACAGCATTATCAGTCCTCCTCATTTTTTAGAAAATTGTTCCAGTCTTAGGTTTTTCATCTCAGCTTTTGAATGTGTTATTTCTGCTTTGTCTTGAGTATCAGAACATGATTTTAACAGTACCAGCTCCAGATTTTAGTAATGCTTTTCTCTTTTTTCTTGAAAAATGTAGGTCAATTATAGATTTTTCAGCATACTAAAGGGCTATTAAGAAGGGATTTCTATTATGAAACATTTATACAGATAAGAGAAAAAGGTGGAGTATTCTTACAATAAAATCCTAACTTAATAATTCACATTCAAATGATAAGAACTCTCTTCCCTCTTTCTCTATTTTCCTAACAGACAGTTAAAATGAATTTTAGTAGTACTTAGGATAAAGCAATGAAAGCATCAATAAGGTAGGCTACACTGTGAGTTTAGGAACGTAACGCTTTAAGAAATTATGTTTAAGGATTTTACAGTTCTCTGTGTATTTGATATGGTAGAGGTTAACAACTCTTTACCTGTTAGCTCATATGTCATATGAGAGAAAGAAAATGCCTTTCTCTCTGATAGAAGGAAATTTAAAGACTTTCATTCTAATCTTGTAAGGCTGTAGAAACATTTAATCTTAGCTATAACTTTTTCTGTCTCATTTCCACTCCCTGGGAGAGCTTGATCTTATTAAGGGCAATCTTTTGCAATTTGCATGTTGCAGGCCTTCCTGGAGTTTGCCTCTTATTACCCTAATGAAGTTCTATTTCTGGATATTGAAGGTGCTTGCCTACAGGACTTCAGGAGGTTCCACACCTGTAATGCTATTGCAAACACTGTAATCACTAGCCATATTTATTAAATCAATTAAAATTTATGATGATGGTGCATAGTTAGAGCTTTTTTTCATTCTTTGGATTTCAGCAGAGTATTGATGAGACATACAATCTCATCAACAAGCCACAAAAAAGATTATTTCTGACTGAATTTTGTCTACAAATGTGATAAATTATACTTCTTCTTTTCCTGTGTAATTACAATTGTGTCATCATTAGGCCACTGACTCTCTCTTTTTCTTTATTCTGTATTCTCCCTCCTTCTCTCTGCACCACTTAAGGTGTATCCTTTTCTTCTACTCATGGAACCTTACCCAGGCCCTGGTAGGAACTGGATGAAGGTTTGAATTTGTGCAGCCACTGCAACTAATAGGATGATACTGAAGTCAACAAGAAAAAAAAAAACAAATCTGAAGTCCAAAACTGATAGGAATGTGAGGAAACCGTGATGGACCCTAGAGGGATGTACTAAATCAGGGACATTTAAATGGGGGGAAGCATTAGAAAAATTGGATAGGAAACTTAGATAGGGAAATGAAGATTCAGAGTAATGAGAGCATGAAAGGACATAATCTCTGACTAAACAATCTTTATTAGCCCTTGTAGGTCTTTAGCAAATCTGATTTTTATAATCTTCTGTTAATGGGTTAAATTAAGAATTGAGGGATTTTGTGGAGAAATTTGTTTCCTGCAGGCTGGAAGAAAAAAGGCTGTAAGATCATTTTGAGAACTGTGGAGATCACCATCATGTATTTCCCACCAGCCATCTCAGGCACATAAATTTATGACCATGGTCAAGACACACAGACAAGATCCCTACTCTTCCTTTTTCACCTACAGTGTCATCTTTTTCTGTCCCGAGGAATAGCAAAGCTATGTGAAATAACTTTTACATGATAATATCTGGAAAATAGAAACACGTACACATATACAATTCATTTGGTTAAATAAAGAACACAATAGTTCTCTCAATGTGGTCTCAAGTAGAAGTTATCCAAAGAAGACATTGCTATTAAATATTACTCTGACAAATTATTTCTTTTTCAGGAACATTTTCTTCATCATTTACAAATGTTGTAACCAACCTCAGGTTCCCCTCTCTACAAAAGTTTGGTATGAACTACTTGCTGAAACTCATTCCACTTGTTTGTAACTATATAGTTTCAAAATAATGTTTTAAACCAGAGGAAGAATGGGTCAGAGAGGACATTGATATAAAATAGAGCAAAAACTTCTGTGTCATTTAAAAAAATGACATTTTTTTTACTTCATATGTCTCATTAAATTATATATTTGTGCATTTCATTTTGATTATATGCCCAGAAGAAAGTAAAGCTGTAAGTTGATGCAAGAGCATATAATTTAATTTTTTATATTAAATCTATATTGTTCAGTGTATAGTTGATTGTTTGCTTTTTTTCTTTCTCCTATTTTAATTGAAAACTTTAGTATTTTCTTTTCAGGAGTGTAGTATCAGTGGGAATCACAGAATCATAGAATGGTTTGGGTTGGAAGGGACCTCAGAGATCATTTCGTTACAACTCCCCTGCCATGGGCAGGGACGCCTTTAGTGCTCAGAGCCCCAGCCAGCCAGGCCTTGAACACCTGAAGGGATGGGATGTCAATAACTTCTCTGGACAACCTGTACCAAGGCCTCGCCACCCTCCTAGTAAGAATTTCTTCCTAATATCTCATTTAAATCTGCCCTCCTTCAGTTTAAGGCCATTCCCCCTTGTCCTATCACTCCATGTGAAAAAGGCCTCTCCAGCCTTCTTGTAAGTCACCTTTAGGAAACAGAAGGCTGTTCTTTAGCATGACTGTGACATCATGCTCAAGATGAAAGCTGGGGGAAGAATAATAGAATCATAGAATCAGCTGGGTTGGAAAAGACCTCTGAGATCATCAAGTCCAACCCTTGATCCAACACCACCATGGTTTCTGGACCATGGCACTAAGGCCACATCCAGTCTCATCTTAAAAACCTCCAAGGACGGAGAATCCACCACTTCCCTGGGCAGCCCATTCCAATGCCTGATTACCCTCTTTGTAAAGAATATCTTTCTAATATCTAACCTAAACCTCCCCTGGTACAGTTTAACACCTCTTGTCTTATTGATAGCTGCCTGGGAGAAGAGACCGACCTCCACCTGGTTACAACCTCTTTTCGAGGAACTTAGTGGGAAAAAAGTTGGACCAGTTTCTTTGAATCAGATGTTTTAAAAAGTAAGTGTACAGTAGTATAATTATTAAAATACAAATGTAAATAAATTATTTATCTCCAATTAAATTATTTCTGAAAAGTGTATGAAAAGCTAAGAAATATCACTGCTTTAAAAAGCTTAACATTGAAAGTAATTTTAAAAATAAAAAATATTTCAAGGATTGCTCCTGCTCTTATTTTCACTCACATAATATGTGCATAATGTTTGAAAGATAATACGGCTGAAGAAAACAAAGCAGAGCTCTGTAACATTCTATACATCAAAAAATCATGAGATAATGAAGTACACCAGAGGATCTTGCTGGTTTTGTATTTTATTAAACATGCATACTCTGAACAAGAATAAAGCATATTTGTTTTCTGATATTTATGGATAAAGCCAGCATAAGCATTATTCTGGATTAGTTACCACCATTGTACTCAATAATAGATGAGGTGGAGATTTCAATTTTATAAGGCGAACAGGATGGTGCTTATTCAGAATACAAACCCTTAATAGATCTATTCATCTAAAACATGAAGATAAGAAGCAAAATGGGACCTTTGACTAAAATTAAAAAAGTTTTTTAAAACAAGAAATTGTTCAGAATGGCCATTCTGTTAGTAAGAAATTAGGGAATAATAAAAATTACTTGAGTAATGAAGATGGTGAAGGGTCTGGAGCACAAGCCTCATGAGCAGCAGCTGACGGAGCTGGGGCTGTTTAGGTTGGAGAAAAGGAGGCTCACGGGGGACCTTCTCACATTCTATATCTACCTGAAGGGAGGTTGTAGCCAAGTGGGGGTCAGTCTCTTCTCCTAACTAATATGTGACAGAACAAGAGGAAATGGCCTCAGGTTGCACCAGAGGAGGTTTAGATGTGATTTTAGGCAAAAAAATTCTTCATGGAAAGGGTTATCATGCCTGTCCAGAGAAGTGGCTGAGTCACCATCCCTGGAGATATTAAAGCTGTGTAGATGTGTCACTTAGGGACACGGTTTAGTGGTGAGTTAGGAAGTGCTGGGTTAACAATTGGACTTGCTGGCCTTGGAAGTGTTTCCTACCATAGCCAATCCTGTGATTCTAACCATGGCCTGGGGACATTGGCAACACACAATTTCTCAGCTATAACCACGTAAGAATTACTGTGACTTTCATGCTTCTGGAGAATGATGTTTCCACAGTGTCCTGGTTTGGGCTGGATAGAGTTATTTTCTTCCTAGTATCTGTCAAAGTGCTGCGTTTTGGATTTAGCATGAGTATAACATTGATGAGACATTGATGTTTAAGTGGCTGCTGAGCAGGGCTGACATTAAATCGAGAACTTTTCAGCTTCTCATGCTACCCTGCCAATGAGTAGGCTGGGGGGCACAAGAAGCTGTGAGGGTTCACAGCTGGGAGAGCTGATGCCAATTGACCAAAGGACATTTGTAATGTCATGCTCAGCACATAAACGAGGCAGAAAAGTGGTCAGGGGTCTAGTGCTAGGGAACAATCTGGGAATCAGTTGGTTAGCGGTTAGTGATTGTTGTCATTTGCATCACTTATCTTCCTTGGATTTCATTTCTCTCTTTCTCTCTCTAATATTTATTTCAATTATTAAACTCCCTTTAGCCCCTTCTCTCCCCCACCCCAATGGGTTGTGGAGTCAGCAAGCAGCTGTGTGGTGCTTAGTTGCTGTCTGGGGTTAAACCTTGACACAGAAATTGAGCCTGCAGCACATTTTTCTCTCACAGGTTAGAAATAGAAAAACATAACAAAGACACTCTGATATACCTTGCTAAATAGAGACTGTGTTTGATGTATGTTCTGCTTATCTGACAGTTTAGAAACAAGGAAATTTTGGTATTGAAAATCTAGTGCATCATAAGAAAGAGAAAAAGTCATACATCTGACAGTAAGAGGGAAATAATTGGGACAATTCAAAAACATAAAAGAAGATTTAGGCAACTATTGTAAGGAGGAGATATATTCAGTAAAGATAGGGTAGAAAAATCTAGGACCTTGTAGAAGTCTGTGTTTTCTTAGATTAGCATACGTGAGATTCAGTACACTTGAACTGGATCAAAATTAGTATTATATCAAGCAACTCCTGTATATTAATTACCCAGTTTTAAAATAAATTTCTGAATCTTTTTCCCTGGTATGCATTTATCCGTAATTTCTCTTTATCTAAACCCAAATTTAGTCTAAATTTTCTCCTTGTATCATTCAGAACAGCTGGGAATTGAGACTCCAAAAACTCCTCTTAAACGGATAGTATTAGAACACTTTTTGATTCAGTCTTCATAATGCTGAAAGTTCTGGTTACTCTCTTTTTGACAAAGAGATGTTTTTTGTTGCTAAAAGATCACACTAAAAAGTTTGTTTGTTTAATACAATTCCTTTCTTTTCCCTCAAAGTCAGTATTCCAGAGAAAAAACTCAAGAATTTTCTAGCTCTCTTAATGAAATGCACGCAGATATTAATATAAATAGCGTAGATTTTTTAATCAACAAAGGTTTAGTGAAGAAAAACTGGCAGTTTGGAAGGTAGATAAACTGGGAATATGGCCAGGACCAAGAGAAGGTATATAGAGCTAGGAACTTGCAAGCTAAAGGTGTACATAATGAAGGCTGAAGAGAAAGAAGAACTGAGTTTCTACACAGTAGCAGGTACTGTCTGAAGGTGTACTGAGCCTACTGTTTATAATTACTGTTATTAATTAAGTTGACATATTTAAAGCATGTAGAAAACAGCATCTCAATTATTGTTCATTCCTCAAGCATGAAACAACTATTAAAACATGACTAAAAAGCATATGTCCACAGCCAGAGGAGACTGGGAATGTTGCCTAGGTAATAAAATGAAAATGCCAGATTCTTTGATGTGCCTTTTGTGTCGATCCCCTGTGGGCACACATGCAGAATGTGCATTATTGTTCTCTATAGCACTGAGACTTTTCCTTGCAGACGCTTTCCAGTTTTAGACTTATTTAGAAATCATTTAGTGACAGTCATCCCAGATGGACAGCTAACCAGCAAGTGGCAACAGAGTAAACCAAAAAGTGTGTTTTGTTTTTCTATGCTGAACAAAAGACAACATTGTTTCTCCTAACAAAAGAAAAAAAAAACCACAACAAAATAAAACAATAAGAAAACAAAGACCAAAAAAACCTCCAATCAAAACCAGTTCAATATTTGAAACTCAGTCTCTCACACTTATATATATATTTTAAGGACTAAGCTAATTTTCAGATTAAATTTAGTATTTCTGATCTTATTTTTAAAAGTGCAACATATATTTTATCAGAGTTTTCAAAAGTTAAAATCAGAAATCATGACATCACATGAATCTTATATGAGAAATTGCCAACAGTTTTGCAGATACTAAAATAGTTCCACAAAGTCTGTAGTGTGGATACTCATTTCAAAAGACATTTCAGATATAGCATAGCAAAGAGATGCATGAGGTAAGGGAATTATATAGTACTAGTAGCTATCAGAGTTATTTCTTTTAGGAAAGTCTCATACATTTGTGCTGCAATTAAGGTGGAACAGTATATGCACCTATAAACTTCAAGAAGGCAGACCAACTAAAAACTTTTACAATCCTTCACCAATGATCTTTGCTTTCTTTTTTTCTTCATTACTTCTATATCTCAGTGATTGCATTTGAGTGAAACTTGAACAACAAGGTTCTTGAACACTATTCAACATCTGATGCACCAAGGAACATGTATCAAGAAACAAAATATCTTTGTCCTTAGTATTCAGAATCAAGGAACTGGAAATACCTTCTTACTAGGATTTTATTTCATATCACTAACTGAACTACATCTGGACAGATGTTGCACTGAGATATAAGTCAAACTTGTCACACAGTGAAGCTACCTAAAGCATGTAATCATTCACCTTTCAAAGAAAATGTACTGTCTTTGATATTTGCCAGCATAATACTAACAACTAGCTTGTTCCTTTATGGTTCAATTCAGTTCAATAGTATACCTTTGGGAACAGGCAGATTGTCAGTAAGAATAATCTGAATTTATCCTCTGATGTCTTTTAGGGATTGGGACAATATCCAGAATTTTTTCGAAGCACAAATGCTGAGTTTCATAAAGTGGTATGACATGCACTGTTATGGACCAGTAAGAGTTAAACTATTTCAATCACTTGTGCATTTTGTCTAGCTCTGTTAAATGGACCACTGATTTTCTAGCAGGCACAAAACCAGACAAACATATGGACTCATTTATAGGCAATCAGTACATTTAACATAATTTGAGTATCTCAGCTGACTAATGAGGGACAGACAAAGACAGAGGTTTCCAAGCTGTTGTCCATACTGAGATCACAAACTGCTGTTTCAGAAGACTTGTCCTTTATGAATCTATTCTGAATCTTTATGAATTAAGAGTTGTGGTCAATGGCTCATTGTCCACATGGAGACCAGTGATGAGTGGTGTCCCTCAGGGCTCAGTACTGGGGCTAATACTGTTCAACATCTTTGTTGGTGACACAGACAATGGGACCAATTATATTCTCAGTAAGTTCGCTGATGACACCAAGTTATGTGGTGCAGTTGATACACTGGAGGAAGGATACCATCCAGAGAGACTTTGACAGACCTGAGAGGTGGGCCAATGCAAACATCATGAAGTTCAACAAAGTAAAGTGCAAGGTCCTACACCTGGGTCATGGCAATCCCAGACGCAGCTACAGGTTGGGCAGAGAGGTGACTGGGAGGAGCCCCACGGAGAAAGACTTGGGGGTGATGCTTGGTGAAAACTGAACAGGAACTGTCAGTGTGAGCTCACTGTCCAGAAAGCCAACTGTGTCCTGGGCTGCATCAAAAGGAGTGTGGCCAACAGGCCAAAGGAGAAGACTGTCCCCCTCTACTCTCCTTTCATGAGATCCCACCTGGACTACTGCATACAGTTCTGGTATTTCCAATATAAGAAGGACATGGAACTGTGAAAGCAAGTCCTGAGGAGGGCCACAAAGTTTACAAGAAGACTGGAACACCTTCCCTACAAAGAAAGGCTGAGAAAGTTGGAGCTGTTCAGCCTGGAGAAGGTGGCATGGAGACCTCATAGCAACCTTCCAGTATCTGAAGGGAGCCTTCAAGGAAGCCAGAAAGGGAATCTTCATTGCGAACTGTAGTGATAGGACAAGGAGTAATGGATAAAAATTGCAAGAGGGGAAATTTAGGTTAGATATTAGGAAGAAATTCTTTACTGTGAGCATGGTGAGACACTGGAATAGGTTGCCCAGGGAGGTTGTCGATGTCCCATCCCTGGAAGTGTTCAAAGCCAGGTTGGATAAGGCCTTGAACAACCTGGTCTAGTGTGAGATGTCCCTGCCCAGGGCAGGAAGACTTGGGACTAGATGATCTTTATGGTCCATCTCAACCCCCTAGAATCATTCTATGATTCTATGATAATTTATTGGCCCAAACAACTTAAAAACAATCACATGTTCATATGTTCTTGTGGTCCATAGTTCTTATAGTTCAGATTCATTAGCGTTTTACTTCAACTGAGGACTATGTTTTTGACATGAATTTCTCAATGGTCCTCACTTAACTGTGCTTGACCACACTGTGGTCTCAGTGCACACAAGTTCAATTACTTTTGAAAGAAACTGCAACAGAAGATGTGTGCACTTAATCCTCTACAAAAGCCAAAAACTAGTGATAGCCTGCCCCAAAACTAGTATATAGTTGGTAGCCAGGTTTCAGCAACCCTTTTTTCACTCTGTTTAGGGTTATATATATTGCTTGCTAATGTAATATAACCCTTAATTCAGGTGCACTACAAAACAGGAGCAAAAAAGAAGTTTTGGAATTTGTAGTGTATTTGGATTTCTGAAGTTTTGTACTCTGATTAACACTTACTGTATTTACATGGACTGTCCCCACAGTGACTATTACAGACTTTCAGTGAAGTACCCGCATAACTAAATTTACAGATCGATTTGCAGAACATTTTTTGTTTAAGAAATGCATCGAAAAGTGATCTAAAGTCATATGTAATATGTCAGTAGTAAGTAGAAGTCTGATTCTATTCTGGCAAAGTCAATCTTAAATGATTTTACTCTACTCTTACTCAGAAGAACCTGAGCTTCCTATCCTTATATACTTATTTGAACTCAAGTGAAGGTGTTGCTAAATAAACTATTACTGCATATTTGTATGGACACATTTTAGTGCCAATGTAATTTTCTCCACGTAAGTGATTTCTACAGGTATGAATCACCTTTTGGTCAATTCTCAATGTATAGTATTCCTGCAATGCAATTATAGAACTCCCTTATTTTTTTTCCTATGCCTTCTATTCCCATAAAAATTTATATAACTGTAGCGAAAAGTATATATTAAACTGTAGATGGTTAGATCAGGTACAGGAATCAAGCTTCTTTGTTGCAGAATAATAAATCAGTAATCACTCAAAGAGAACTTTGGTCAAGAGTTTTAATTTTAATCAAACCCAAGTCTGATGTAATCTTGCATTTTCACAATTCCATAAGAGTAGTGCGGAAATCAATTTCTATGATTACTCGCGGAAAGAATGAAATGTTTTCCCAGTGCTTTCAGATTCAGTTCTTTTGTAAAAGGATTGGCTATTAGAATTAATCTCAAAAATTACTTTTTCGGGGCAATATCTCAGCATATTTCAGGGTTTTACATTATGCAAATACAATAAATTATATACAGCCAGATTATATCTTCAATATAGTTTTTTAAAAATTTTTTTCTCTGAAAAAGGTTAGCTAAGATACAGAAAATAAGAACAACTGACTCTTATGACAGGTAGCTCAGTGCCAAGTAGTACAGCACCTGCTAAATTATCACGGGTGTCCTTCAGCTCCCTCTTTTCCATTGTCATAAGAGAAATAGGATAAGAGTCAAATGATAATGAATAAATAAGTGAATAAAAACTACTGCAAGATATGGTCCCTGGGCAAGATCCCCTTCCGCTAGATCAGGTTACTTCCAGGGATGGTACATTCATAGCTTCTCTGTGCAACTTCTATCAGTGAGTCATCATATTCACAGTAAAGAATTTCTTCCTAATATTGAATCTAAATCTACCGTCTTTCAGTTAAAGGCCATTCCCTCTTATGCTATCGCTACATGCCCTTGTAAAAACTTCCTTTCCATCTGTCTTGTAAGCCCCCCTAGGTACTGGAAGGCTGTTTTAAGGTCTCCTCAGAGCCTTCTCTTCTCCAGGCTGAACAGCCCCAAGTCTCTCAGCCTGTCTTCACAGGAGAGGTGCTCCAGCCCTCTGGTCATCTTTTTGACCTACTCTGGACTCACTACAACAGGTCCATGTCCTTCACATATCAGAAAAATATTATTTAGAGGTTCAAAATATTATTTAGAGGTCCAGTGTTGGTTTTGAAAGCCTATGGAATCTTTTTGCTCAGCCTAGCTGAGTGAAATAAATTCAGAAAAATAGAAGTAACTTCTATATTATATGCAAGAAATCATCACTGCTGTTTTCAGAAAAAGCTTTCAGAAGAAATGGACTTCATAAGGTAAATTTCAGATGCATGCACAATTTTCAACATTTGAGGGTACATGCTGTGCATGTATGGAGTAAAACAATATTGCTAGACTGGTTGAGAATTTAATTTGTAGCAACATCAGTGGCAAAATAAATGTATTGTATATATACATACATAATGACATGCATCTACTAAAACCTCCAGAGTATACAATTTATGTAATTTGTATACATCTAAAAGCAAATCTAAAAGCATATCCAACTAGGTTGGATGAATTGTGCTATATTTTCATGAAACTTCAAATTACTTTGGCTACATCTACACTAGCAATCAGCAATAGCAACAAACCTCTGAAAGCTGTTGTCACTGAAGCCCCAGTATGCACACTACCTGAGTTCAGAGGGTTTTACTTTAAAATAATTTTATCTAAACACACAGACTAAAAATCAGTGATAGGAATCCATTACATTCATTATAAGTGGAGACTGTTTTGTAGCTTAGTTTCATCCAAGGGAAATCCCATTTGCATCATCCAACTCTCTAGAATGCAAAATATATGTAGTAGGTGGGTAAAGTTGGGAGATTTGCTTCTAAAGTGTTCTTGTAATACAAACTAAAATGCTAATGTAAACATACCCTAATGTAAACATACCCTTTAAAAGAATTTAAGCTTTTATTCTTGTTCTTTTTCACCCTTGATTTACAAGATGGAAAGATGTAGAAATAACCAGTTTTAAAGACGAATTCACCTAGCAGGACTGAAGAAGGAAGGAAGGAAGAAAAAAAGAAAGTGAACGTGGAAAAAATTTGTTGCCAGAGGAATGTGGTGCAAGGAAGTTGTTAAGATACCATCCACCACTTATGAATGAAATTCAGAACTATGAGCAAAAACTTTCCCAGTTAGGGAAACAAGCTAGATTTGCATTTGTTCTAAATTAGTGAGCTAAACCAGAAAATTATTAAGCAATTTGCACAGTGTTAAAAAAGCCATTTCAAAAGCCTACCAAGGTAATCTGAGCAGCTGCATTTCCAGAATTTCTCTGCTGATTACACCTTTTCAGGAAGAAACATTACCTGCAGCCTGAGACCTTTGAAAATTTATGTCTAATTAAAGCAATTTGCTATGCTAAAAAGTGAGATACAGTTGTGTGACTTAGTGATTAGTGTTCGTGTGGAATGTATTACTTATGAGAAATATTCTGGAATATTTTATTTTGATACAAACCCCTGTTTTTCATCAATCAGCATACTAGGCACCTTGACATATTTTTATCACAGTGTAGACTTTGTAATATTAAAATAATCAACTACCTGACTACATGTGAACCTCTCATAGAACCCTTAAGTTATCCCATGACTTTAGTCTCTCTCCCAGTCTTTAAACAGGAGACCTTTCAAAGCCTGTGTGGTGCATGACCAGCTTTAGATACTTTTCATCAGTTAAGGAGAATTAAGGAGCTTGAAACTGTAAGAAATAAACTTCCAGCTGGTGGCATAGCTTCTTTGTAACAAAATAGAGACAGTTCTGAGTGGATAGTCTGAGTAAAACTATAGGTATATGTAACAAGGAGAGATTCTAATCCAGCTGGCTACCAACACTGAACTTCTCACTGTCTTTCTAGTTTACACGTATTAATTTAAGTCTGCACAAACAAGCTGAAAATTCTGGATAACTGGATTCTACAAAGTATATTTCTTAATAAATCAGTTATTGCATTATCCGCTGGAGAATCAGGTTAAATATATAAGATTTTTTTAAAAAATATTTTATTTTATTTTTTGAGAAACAGATTTTATCTAATCTGGTAAAAACATCTGTTTATGACATGGTCTGGCAAAACCCTTTTTATATAAATGCTGTGTGGTAAAAGAGTATCTTGATCATAGGTAAATACATAGGCAGACAAAGTGCTTCACACATTTTGACTGAGTATACAGCATATGGTATAGCAGAAGTGGGTACACAGAGAGAGTGTTTTCAGCACTGAGAAAAAATAATCATTCAATACAATTGTTTAGAAATGTCAGTAAACACTGATGCATACAGTGAAATCTGCATATGACAAACGCTTATTAAGGACTTAGTAAAGCTAGATGAATCAGAAAGAGAATAATAGCTATAAGGCAGTGCTTATTAATTATTGTCGATAAATAATGCTTCAAATTATTTAAACCCAACATATATATTAAAAAAGTATGTTTTTTCTTGCTATGAAAATCTGTCCTCACTAGTGAGATTAGAACAGTATAATGGAATTGAGAAAGGTCTTTAAGAGAGATTCCTTAGAACTGGATTTTTATACTAAGAGATTTTAAACTATGTAAAATATATGATTTGTGAAGAAAAAAATATAGTAGCATCCTCCAGGATGTATAGTTCTTCCAGGTGTTCTTTCACTACCTGTTACTCTAGGCATATATTCATAGAAAGTTGCATGTCAAATCTCGTGTACAGCACTATCTGCAGTGCCTACTCTTGTATGCCTTTACAATCACTTTATCATGGTGAAAGGATGCCAGCAGCTTGGCTTTCCACTCACAGTTTTTCAGTCAGAATCTCTGGAACAGAATTTTAAAACCCGAAGGAGGACAGATTGCAGAACTTTAAAGTAACTAAAAGAAATGGAATAACAATTCTTTCTCTGGGCTGTTTTCCATGCCAAGCGCCAAGTAGTTTTCCTATGCCTGAGGGTAGTTCTAAGTAGAGGTTAGCAGCTAGAGAGACCTATTAAAACTAGCATATGACCTGCTACTCTTTGGATGACAAACATAAGTAGATAAATTTTCAGATCTACCTATTTAATGTGAATTATTTCACATTTTGTTATACAAACAGGAAGAAGAGGCTGTTCTTTATTCCTGCAGAACTTACTTTGTTATGGAAGAGACACCATAGTGTAATCTATAATTGATAGAGTGGAAGTGACTTTTACATTTTCTCTAGAAAAGCAAACAGTTTGAGTCAGGTGCAAAACTATTTCATACATTTTAAGCAAAAGAAAAAAAAAAGCTTCTTACTATTTGAAGAAAATTATTTGGTTTTACCAATGTAAAATTTCTTTTCAGAGGCTGTAAGTCTTGTAAGACTGTGTGAAGAGAAATGTATGTAGCATAAAAGAATCTTTGACTGAAGCTTCAGGGGGAATTTTTCATATAGCATATATTTGTCCAATACAGTAACACAAAGACTTGGGTATTCTCATGATCTGAGAAATAATATTGCTTCTTGTTTCTAATGGAAACCTTCTGAAGTTAATGGGAGCATTGCTAGAAGCAGGCATTTGCAAATACAAACATCCAGCCCTGTGCTTATAAATACATTTTCCCTCAAATATACACTCCAAAGTAAATGCTTCCATAAAACTAAAAGGATAGTTATCAAGAACATTTTTTAAATATTTTTAATTTATTTTACTACTGAAATGCTAGCATCTGTCTGTCTTAGTTCACTCTGTAAACAAAGCTTCATTTGCCTAGTTTATCTAAACCAATCCTTTGGAACTAGAAGAATATCTTGCTGTACAGTCATTTTGATATTTTCCCTCTTACTACCACCTCAGTTCTTTCCTTTAGAATAAAAAGTTTTCAGTAGAAAAGTTTCTATCTTGAACCAATCTTGCGCTGAAAATGGACAACACCAGGTCTAAATACTATGATTTCTGAAAAAGTCAACAAAAGATTGCAATCAAAATATCATTAGATGAGTAGGATAAGGGTACTGAGGTTTTGATAAATCTAATAGGGTTCTTAAAACAATAGTCAGCTGCTTTCAGGGTGCTCAGATAGCAAATTCCCTGCTGATCACAGTAGAGCATTTAGCACAGCTGGTAGTAAAGGATCAACTAATTATATTACCAGGGCAAGATTTTCAAAAGACTTGATTTTGTTTGATGTTTGATTATCAGTTTATTACAACAGCACTCAGCAGTGCCTCTAAAGTTAACATCAGATGATTTTCCCTTTATGAAATTCTTGGAGAAGAGTTGATAAGGGAATTTGTTTACTTAGTATCCTTGGGTAAGATCTCATTTCATAAAAAGAGAACACAGATGGAGTTCATTTTCATAAATGGGAATAGTTAGTGAGAAACAGATAAAGAGAGAAGCAAACCTGGGATCGGAGGTATTTCAGATCCTAGATTTTTTTCTCTCCTTTAATATCATACTTGTGAAGAAGATAATCTCTGGATACTATTCTGGAATTCTTCCTCCCCCCCCCCCATTTTTTTTTTTTCACGAAAAAAGGAAAAATATTTTCTTGGCAAGGAATAATATACATCAATTGTCTGCCACTACACAAAGAGTTGACTTTGGAATTAGAATATATGTGGCTGATGGAGCTCTGAAGTCAATAAAAATTTTTCTGTCAGCTGCAGTGAGAGCAGAACAAGGCCAGAACTGAGTGCTGCTCTGAAACTACTGCTAATATATATCACATCTGCTTACATTTAAGAGTTAAACATATCTGCTATATGGACGACAGAAAATGATTTCCTTACCAAACTCATCCATATAATGATTCAGATTAATTACATGTATTTTATGTAAAAATGTGTGCTAAAAGAAAAATGCAGGAGTTGCAAAATCATACGTACTCAAAATTTAGGAAATGCCAGAATTGATGAATGATTCATTAGATTTATCTCTTCTTCAGCTAAATACCATAAAAGAGTCTTTACCTACCATCACTTCATTCAATGCATAAGTGAGCATGAGGAAACTGGTCTGCTCTAGAGGTGTAGTAAAGGGAAATATGTATAAAATAAAGAAGGAAACCAGAAAAGAAGAGTTAGTTTTATGGTGTAATTTAAATATTGTGCTCAAGAAATGAAAATAAATCATACTTTAGCTGAAGTTGGATTAGCAGGTATCTTTTTATAAGTAGAAATCAATTCTTCCCTTTCTTTCTTTCTGAATCTTTTGTTTTAAGGTGTGATTTTCAAAATTTTTCAACAGTCAACACTGTAACTGAAGCCAATAGGAGTTGTCCTTCAAATTAAAAAGTAAATATTTGAAAAATACATAGCTTCTTTGATGACAAATGTCACAAAAATATGTAATGAGGGAATAAGAAATCCTTTTCTCAGAAAAAGGTGTAGATGAGGCTTAAAAATTCATACCCAGAATCGTCCGGCTTTACTTTGGAGAGAATTAATTATTGTAATAAAAATTGGGTTGTGAAACTAGTCTGAGAGCTCCTTTTCAGTAATTGTCCTGATGCTTAGATTTATCCACCAGTACATGGATTAGATTTTCGTCCTTTTACTGAAAAATAAATTTAATCTTAA
Organism: Corapipo altera; assembly: GCF_003945725.1. Taxonomy (NCBI): domain Eukaryota; kingdom Metazoa; phylum Chordata; class Aves; order Passeriformes; family Pipridae; genus Corapipo; species Corapipo altera. The sequence continues at coordinate 3,474,050 of NW_020884890.1, forward strand.
TTCTTGAGTGTTCTGTGGTAAGGACATATATGTGGGTAGTTTTCAAAGAGCGATTGATGGCCTATAAATTTCACCATTTAACTTATTTCAGAATAATTTCCTTGTGGACTCATACCTTTCTGAGACCTTCTGCTCTATAAATCTGCTAAATACATACAATTTACTGTATCTACTTCTCTCCAGTTAAATACTCTTTTGTAGAATTCTCTTCCTTATGAGTCAATGAACTTTCTGTAGTCCCAAGTCTCTATAATACTACTGCCAGTCTTTCAAAGCTTTCAAAAGCACAAACTTCCTGTCCCACCTCAAACATAATGTTAGTCTCCATATAATGAAAAATTGAATTTAGGGTTATACTTTCCACAAATAGGCCACAGTTCTCCATCCTCTTCCTTATATTGTTAAGTTCTTCACTTCATTCACTGCTGTCACTGATTTTCTCTGTCCAGATTCCTTACTGTGGGCAGAACTTATAGCGCACCATCTGGGACCACCTTCTTGTATCTTTACTACATTGATTTGCCATCTGTTCACAAGGTTCATTGGAAAGCCAATCTTTCACTTCCTCTTAATCTCCATTTCCTCCACTTTGTCACAGTTCTATTCAGTTCTGTAGAGTATTTCAAATTCAGTTCATGAAAAAGACAGCAGAAGGCTTTCACTGCTGTGGTATTTCCTGACATTGTTGGTTGAAGCTACAAATTTTCACATATGTCTGCATCTTTTTTCAAAAAAATCAAATTAAAGCATTTTAAAATTATGTCATATATAAAAAATAATTGGAAATACAATACTTGTTTGAAAATTCAACTTTCAATTATATAAGTAAGGCATAAGACGTCATAATCCAAACAATGTATAATACTACAGATCAAAATTAAGGACATTTTCCTAAGCCTGTAAATCAATGTTAGTTTTGTGCATTCCAATGTTTTTGACTCAACTGGACTTATTAGAGCATAAAGGAGTATATCCAATGACTGTTTTCAGTCTTTGTACTGCTAGCTCTATAGTACAAGGCAGAGGAGAGAAGTATTTCGATAGATCTTCTTAAAAAAACTTCTACTGAAGGACTATGAAGACATTGTCCCTTTTTTTTAAGTTAAATATAAGTGGAACATGAAATATTTCAAGGATGCAAGTCAAATCTTCAGAGCAGCACGGTGAGTTGTATTAGCAGTAATACTTTGTAGAAGTACTGCTGCAGTTGCTAGGTTTTTAGGTGAAGTCCAGCTGCTGTATAGCTGTTTTCTGGGACGTGTAATTGGTAATCTGAAACTTATTTGTCCAACAGCACAATTTCATCACATGGATTCTCTCAACAAAGTCAATGCACAAGTTTAAGTCACATACAAGTCAATTTGAATTTATGTGACCTGGGAACCGTTAACAGCTTATCATTTGTTATGTTCACTGTATGCCATCCCTGGTATGTAGTCTGACCTTCAGTTAAACTGAGTACTGTTTCAGACCAACTTCAGACCTTGTTTGCTTTATTGAGCTTAGAGAACTTCCACTCTCACAGATCTCTGAAAACTTTTCATTGTTGCAGGTCTATCAATCTTTTTATCTCATTTCAAGTGTCAGACTACTTGCATCATCAACTGGGAGGAAGATCGTCCTGAAGCTCATTACTTCATATCTTGAGTGTCTCTGGATGTTTTAAAATAAATTATAGTTTTGGAGATCTTTTTTTTTCTTTTCTCTATTTAGCAGAAAGTACAGAAGATTCTGTTTAACAAGGAAATTAAGTGTGGATGACCAATTTAGGAAGTTATTATAGGTTAGTCCAAAGACCTAATTTCTTTTTGGGTAACATAAACTGTTAACAATTAGCTACTACTTTGTACTTTAGTTCTGAATGCCACAGTTCCTTCCAATTAATCCTCTTTTCACAACTTATTCAATGAGCTAACCTACTTGTGGGTTATGTTCTTGAAATGTGATCCATGGAATAGATCTCCTGTCTATGAACTATGAACATTTTGTCTGTTAAACAAAAACAATAATAACCTCTCTCTATCCTTCACATAAGGCTTTCCCTGCCACTTAAAATATAAGTTCCTAAAACATCTGATTACTGAATTTCTATTTCTTATGAGTCCTCTTTTTTCCTCCAATTTGAAAACAGAAGTCAAAAAAAAATATTTCTTCTTTAGGTTTGAAGCAACAGTGTTGTCTATTATTGTATTTGAGAGCTCATTTCCGTAACATTAAATTTTGTTGAAAGGGAAATAATTATGTTCTAAATCAAGTAGTGATAGAGAGTTGACCAGAAGGAGGACATGGGATTACAATAAAAGCACTATTATACAACTGTAACTTTACGTACACTTTTTATTTTTTATTTTACTATGTGGTAAGTACAGAGAAATAATAACTTCCAGAAACAAACTCCAAAGGAAACATCTACTGCAATTTTCTACATGGATATACGCATACACTAAAGTGACAGCATTCGCATTATATTTTCACATACAGAACAGCACAAGGAAAAACTGAAGTTAGTGCTACTGTGAAGCTACTATTACTTTTTTTTTAATGCAAAAATAATATTTTATATAATATAGACTAAATGTGCAATCTGATCTCATAAAAAATTATTATGGATAACACCTCTTTGTGTGTTGTCTGTCAACAATACTTTGAATTAACCATTTTAATTTTTTTAAGAATTTGAAAATTACTCTGTGTAAACTTTACCTTACCATAAGCACAGCCAGAGGATAATATTACTTTTTTCATTATTCTTTACTAGCTTTTTTTATAAAATATGTTACTGTTCATAACTTTCAGGTTTATTCTATTTTTAGTCATATATTGAATGCAGGAAGGTTTCATCCCTTTTCTTTTCCTCAGTTACTCACGACTGCACCTCTTCCTTTTGCAGTGAAAACATTACAGCCTTTCAAACAGTCTCATACTCCTATCATTCTATTATTTCATCTATCTGTTTGATTGAACAATTGCAAGTAATTCTGAGAGTTTGTATTGTTTTACATATTGTTTCTTACTACAGTGAAAATCAAATCACTTAGACGGGTCCTAATCAGAAGGTTTTCATAGCTTACAAAAAAATTAATTCATGAAGTGAAATATATGAGACTAACCTTCAATCTCCGTTTGCAGAATCTTAAGTCTTTTGTAGTCAGGCTACAAAAAAAATGACAATTCTGTTTGAGCAGACTGATGACTAAGAATATATAGGATAGGCATCTGTGCTAATAGTACTAAAAGTTTTAGCAGCTTTTACTTTTTGCTGGCCAAGGTGACCTAGGGAAGGAAGTATCTATTCCAATTTAGTTCCTTTTATCTCAGATTAGTTTCAGGAGGTAAAATTACTTCTTCTTCCATAATGCTTCTATAGAAAATCACTTTGTAGTTTGTTACATATTGTTTAAGTTAATATTTTTGCAAGATGACTTTTCTGGTTTTAAAAATCTTCTGTTAATTCTATGTTTGCTTATCACTATGTAACACTGTTTCCTTAACACCGCATGTGGCTAATATTTGGGAACTGAATAAAGAATAGATGTTTCAAATTTTATCTGAGGAACTCAGACACAGTCTTCTAAACATTTGCCCTTACCTTCTAGCATATGGTCTTGGAGCACTCTGCTGTTGGAATCTTGAGAATACAATGGATGCAGGCCTACTTCTCTCTATAGTTGGCTAAGCAAAACAATTTGTGTTTTTATCCTTCCTACTGCTGCTTACTATGTTTTACATTAGAATTGGGAATACTTTTTGAGTGGGAATTTAATAGTATTGAGAACCTTTATCATAGAAAACCTTAAAATTCTGAATAAGGCACATAGAAAGAAAGACTAATCCCTTACTGTATAGTGTTAGAAGCTCTGGTTGTAATAGAATGAAGAGGACCACATGTCTGGTGGGACTGGCCAATATAAACCTTTTACATAAATATTCTGCAGACAGATTTTACAAAACAGACCTTTTAAAACATCAGGAGCTGTGATTTCCCGCTATGAACTTCAACCAACATCCTCTTATAGAAATAGAATTCTGTTCTGTAGTAGGTCTGTCCGCTACGGAGTTAATTTTTTTCATAGCAGCACATACAGTACTACATTTTGGATTTGTGACCAAAACATTGTGGATAAGACAGCAATATTTTAGTCACTGCTGAACAGGACCTTTTTTTTACCCACTTTGCCCCATAGTAAGTAGACTGGAGACGCTCAAGAAGCTAAGAGGGAAGCACAGACAGGACAGCTGACCCAAACTGATCAAAGAGATATTCCATGATATGTAACATCATGCTCAGAAATGAGAATGGATGGGAGGTGGATTTTGGGAAGGTTGACATTATTTGAAAACTGGCTGGGCATCAGTGTACACGTGGAAGGTGGTGAACCATTGCCTTTGAATAATTTGATTTTTTAGGCTTTCTTCCTTTCTTTCTTCCTCCCCTTTCCTTTGTTTATTAAAGTATCTCAACCCACAAGATTTCTCCCTTTTACTCTTCCTATTCTCTTCACTATTCTATAGTGAGAATAGAGTAAGTCAGCGGTTGTGTGGTGGTTAGCTGGCAGCAGGGGTCAACCCATCATGAGTGTAATTTTTTATGCCTATAGTTTCTGATGCATTGTTAAGACAACATGGTTATCTAATTTTAAGGCTTTATATTATGAAACATTACCAATATCAAAGAGTAAGAATACATATTGCAAGTGTAATTCTGACAATACTAATTGTCTCAATTTAACCTAGCAAAATGCATCAAAGATATTTGAGCTGTTGGATTGCAGAATGGAACTTTTAGTAGCATAAGTGTAGCTGGTTAGTTATTCCTGAGCAACCAGAGAACCTAATATGACTGACAGTGACTTGTGCTGGTGTAAAATAATTCACTGGAATATAACTCTTGGGTGACTGGAACTCTCGGGTGCAGTAGAAAATCAGAACCTCCTTAAGCTGATGGAGTTGTGTGACCTTCACCTATCCTGATCTCCCATCAGGTAAAGTTTAGATTGGATATTAGGAAAAATATCTTCACCAAAAGAGTTGGCAAGCACTGGAACAGGCTGCCTAGGGAAGTGGTTGAGTCACCATCCCTGGAAGTATTTAAATAATGTAGATGTGGCATCTGGGGACATAGCTGAGTGGTAAGCTTGGTAGAGTCAGGTTTGCAGTTAGAGTTGATGATCTTAAAGGCTTTTTTCAATGTAAACTATTCTATGATTCATCCCATAGTCCAATTACTTAATGCCACCTACTGTCTGGAGAGCCAAAGTAAAGTCTGTGAAGAATATGTTGTAATTAGAGTGTATATTGAATTTCTTTCTCACATTCAGATCTTTGGTCCTTGACTTGTACAGTAAGGCTACTGTAATATATCTTTGGAAGGAAATGGTATTTGATGGAGAAATTATTAAACTCCTGAGATCTTCATCTGTTTTCAAATCTTCCTTGATTATACTTCTGTTGCTCCGTAACCTCTAGTTTTTTGCCTTTCAGAGGAGGAGGAAGAGACCCTTTAAATGCTAAAAATTCATTTTCTAGGGGATTATTAATTCAATATCTGTTCTTTTACAGCTGCTCTGGATGAATAAGAAAAAGAAGAAATGGATCTTCTTCCATTTTTATGAATATATGTTGTAGTGGTTTGAAAAAAGCTTTTCCCCCTGGGGCTTGTGATAGTCTCCCCCAGGGGTGGTGTTTTTGATACTGGACCAATTAAAAACTTTGTGTACCCTTGCGGAAATTACATGCTCACAGAAGCAGAAAAGAAGAGGTTAATTTCCAGCTGCATAGCTAGAAGAAGAAGCAGCCATGCTTTGAACGTGCCACATGTGGTGCAGGGGCCGGGGGGCCACTACCCCCTGGTTCCTGGCCAGGGGGGCAGGGAGTAGCACAGCTACTGAGAGAAGCCCCCTGAAGCTAGTGACCGATAGGGACCCTGGAAGATAGGGGAGACCCTGGGGTTGGAGCGGGCCAGGCTCCATGACCCTTTGGAGAGACAACTGCAGCATACAGTCATGTAAGTGCTGAGGGGAGTCTCCCCCTACGGGTTTGGGGGAGCCCCTGGGCCCCTGCTGTCCTGGCCCAGCCAAGACTGCAGGAGTTAAACTCCCCAGGAGTTTTCCAGCCGACCTCATCGCCTTTTTCCCAGTGTGAGGGGGAGGAGTGGTGAGAAGCTGGCTGGACCCTGCAGCAGCAGCGAATTGAACCAGTGAATCCGAGAACAGAGCAGACGGAGAGAGAGAGAGAGAGAGAGAGAGAGAATCAGTTGGACTCAGTTCTAGGGTAAGAACTTGAACTAAACTAAAAGCCTAGAACTCCTTAACTGTGGGAAGGAGGGGTGGAAATTCCCGAGAATTCGTTCCCCGGGGGTCAGAATCTCCATGAAACAAGAATAGGGGTAAAGACTTTAACCCCTTGTATTTTGTGCTGCAGAAGAAAGAAGAACTCTAGCTGCGACAAACCAAAACTGCTACCTTAAAAATAAGAGACACTTACCAGGGCCACAGAAAATTAATTTGGAAGAGCTATGGCCTGAAAGTGAAAAGAGGACTTCTTCTCTTTTCTTTCTGGACTGTTTTTGAAGGAAAGGAGAGACAATCTATGTATATATATTGTTTCACCATAAAAGAGATAGTTAAATTGTTACATGTATATATATATATGTATATATGTTAATAATAAATTGTAATATATTCCCCTCCCCCTATACTAAGTTGTGTATGTGTGTCTGAAAACTTCTTCTCTCTCACATCAGAACAAATTGTAACAAAAACCTTTTAAAATTAGCTTTTTAAAGTTCCTGTTTTTCAAACCACCACATTGTTAATTCATTAATTCTCTTTACATGCATCGCTGTGGAATCCTGGTGTATAAAACAGCATAATTAGAGGTGGGAAAAAATTCAGTACTCTTTGATACTGAATACAATAAAAAGGATACAGAATATGGAATACTATAGTAGCCTATAAACTGAATAATCACTTAGTGAGCAAGTTTTTATGTCCCTTTCTGGATACAACTTAATATATTATACACATGAAAGCTATTTCAGAAATTTATACAATAAATTTTAGTTTAAGTAAATACACCATGAAGAATACAAAAGGCGAAATATAAATATTGAATAGCAATGCATTATTATTGCTATAGCAAAACAAGGTTAGCAGCCCCTATTTCTTGTCAATAATACACTGATACTAACTTTTCAGTTTAACAGAACACATTCTGTATTTGTTGTCTTTAGCACAAAATTATATTACTCTCAAAAATGCCAAAGAACAGTCTTCTAATGAAAAAAACATACTGAAGATTTTTTGTCTGTGCATTAGCCAACATCAAAATGAACAGTTCTGTATAAATTTAGCCAATATCAAAATGAACACTTTTGTATAAATGGATGGTTACTGTAATGTCGACAATGTTGAAAGAACCACTGTAGTTCAAAAAGGGTCAAATAGAGTCTAAGATGACATCTTGCTATTAAGTTTCTACAGTATTTATTTTCCGTAGATACTAACTGAATCCACATATGTAAACTTTTTTTAATGTCATGCTTTCTCTGAAACAGTGAGTTTGTATGAATGTCACTGATTTGCTGTGTCACATACAATTTAAAACAAAATAGCAAAGGTCTGTGACAAAGAAGAGAAATATACAGGAACTGCAGGAAAAAAATAAACACAAATTAATGAAGTAAATAAAAAGGAGGACAGGTGTTGTCGCGGTCCGATAGGGAGAGGGGACAGGACACCAGGAAGGGTTCAAACAGACTTTTTTATTCAGGCGTCTGTCTGATTCTTAAAACCTCCCGCCAGGGGAAGGGACAGAACAAAGAGTGGGCTATCAGACAGACAAGCAGGGGAGCAAATCACAATAGGGCACAGGCAAAAGGGGGAGGAGGAAGCCTGGGCATGTGCAGTTGTGCACTGTGTAGTATGGATACAATGAAACCACATAATAACAGTAAAGTCCATCTGAAAGTCCTGCCAATTGCTGTATGCTTTTCTCCATGCCTGGAACTGTTCCCATCCTGAATCTTGCTTCTCTACAGACAGGCACATGAAGAAAAATCTAAAATAGTGTTAAAAGTTGCAGTGAGCTATCATTCTTTGTCAGGTTAAGTTTTGCCCAAATGATTAAATCTTACTGGACTGATTTTGGAATTCATTTGATGAGGCCTAGTGGGTATTCTTGGGGGAACGATATGTTTACTTCATAAAAAATCCATAACTTTGTCGACTTCTAGTATCTTATTTTTTGGGAAGGATGTTGTTTAAACTTTTCCATATACAACTCTATTTTATCAGTCTTAGTTATAGCATCAGCTGCAGTTAGGAATAATACCTGCAATGTTGACATATACAATCTCATGGAGAATAGGAGAGCACATGCTTTGCAAGCATAATATTTATTTCTGGAATGGTCTCTAACCTAAGATGGTAGTATGTGTCCAGCATGAGAGTTTGAAATATTAATTGCAGTCTGCTGGTAGAAAAATTCTCATTATAATAGCATCCAAAGACAATAACAAAAGTGTCAAGTTCTGTGATCTCCATATCAAGCATTTGATTTTTGTCCAAGGTGTTTACTAGTTCTTGAAAAAAACCCACTATTATCCAATACATTAAGTGTCCTAACTGTGAAAAGAAGAAAAAACTATGGAAATCAGAGTAGAGGATTTGAGAAAATTCTTTTGAAGCACATAACTTTGGTTCAAGTTTAGGAAACGATAGTTGCAGGCTACCAACAGGACTTGTCAGAAAGAAGTACAATTTCTTTATGCATGCACTAAAACAAAGAAGTAAGCAAACAAACAAACAAAAAAGGCAAAAAACCCCAACAAACAAAACAAAACCCCAAAAGCCCACACACCCCTCACGCACTTCAGGGCTTCTGGGATGGGATTCAGCTGAAATGCAAACAACTTCAGCAATAATGCAGCAGTCAGTGGTACCTCCAGGGTTGTTCCGTTCACCCAAAGAGGAGATTTAAAAGATGGAGAACCGAATTGTGGATTGTACCAGCAAGGATTCTACAAGCTTTGGTTGGTGCTTAGATGTTTAGCTTACACCATTTTGTACTGGGTTGACCCTGGCCGGATACCAGGTACCCACTAAAGCCTCTCTCTCACTCTCCCTCTGCAACTGGACAGAGGAGAGAGAAAAAAAACATCTGAGGATTCATGAGTTGAGATAACAGCTGGGAGAGGTCACCTACTGATTACCTTCAAGAGCAAGTCAGACTCCAGCTACCAAAACCAGCCACAGAAACCCACTACACATGTACAGAAACCTACATTTAGACATCTTAATATTAATCTGAATTATACATTTATCAGTTTAATATTCCCACAAGCATGCTGGGAGAAACTAGAATAAGAAAGAAAAAGCTGATCTTTCTTCCACCTTTTTTTTTTTTTTAACCACACACAATTTCCCTGACAGTCTGAATGTTTCTTAAGGGGAATATTTATACTGTATGGTCTTTGTGTCTCTGTTGAGTACATTGAAAACAAATTGGTTCCTGACAGACTCCTGGAAGAAGTGGCACAGAACATGGGCCACCTCTGGTGCCGAAGTTTATACAATGTGAATGTCTGTCTTCTTTCCTCTCATAGAGGAATCAGTTGATAGAATACTTTTATTTCTTAGATGAAAGAAGTATTTTGTATTTCAGGAACTAAAATAGCTCAAAAATTTTGAAAATAAATGCTGAAGTACTTAAAGTAAAGCCCTTTTTTGGGGTAAGATACTTTTTAAGTCCCTTTGAAGCCAATGTCATTGGTGTAAATGGGTATTCCTGTCACTTATAACGAGGCCCTAAAACGTGCATAACTGAAAATTTTCCACTCCTTTTGAAGTCCCCATATAACCACACTGACTCAATAGCTGCTTTTAAATGCTAAAGCACTCCTCTTTCCTACTACCTGTATAATTACAAACAAACAAAAAACAGTGATTGGAAAGCATGATTATAAAGTCCTTGATAAGTTTAGAACTCCCAAAAGTATTACTTTAGATTTCAGAAAGAAAACTTAATAATTTTAATTTAAAAATATTCTCTACTGACCAGATGTAGATCAATACATGTAGAATTATGTTCACAAGCATTGACTATGCAGTCATCAATGTCTTGGTCGCATTTCAGTCCTGCATATCCTGGGTTGCACAAACAATAGAAGCCATTGACAACTGCAACAGAGATAGTATGTTAGTACTAATAGTCTTTTAGCACAACAACTGAATGTAGTAAAATTAGTAAGTTACAGTTACGGTTACTGTCTGGAAAAGATTTGGACTGGCTTTACCTAAAAGATGTGGCCATGTTAAAAAAATTGAAATAATTTAATTGTGGCATATCAAAAAATGTTTTTAATATGAAAGCAGATTCATTTACTGCATTTTACCTTAACAACTGAAGTATTTTGACATAAGAGTCATAAATAAATGACCCATTACTAGCTTCTGAAAAAGTTATGGTATCTTATTAATCTTAATTTTCCATCACCAAACTGTCACAAAGTACATAAGATTCTGTCTTTGATACTATGCCTAAATGAGATGTGGCAATTGAACAATAATTTGCTTGCTGGTAGTTTTTAATTTTTGTATGTGTGTGTGTGTGTAAGGAATGCCTCATATTGTACTACTATCTTAAAGGAAAACTTGCTTGAGTTGAATTTTTCTATAATATATTTCTTAACAAGCGAATGATAAGAATCCTGTCTTTTTTTCATCATTCATGATCCAAATGGAGAGGACTCTTTAGAGTGTTACATCCATATAAGAAGCTCATGGCAACAATAATCGCACTTCTTGCAGGTCTACATTTATTCTAACTTCAAAGACATCCCTGGATTCTTCATTATCACTGTGATTTACCATAGAATCTATTCTGCCATTTTGTCTGTACATAGAGCTGCTATTATATTCATTAAAAGTTTTAAGTTGTTCAGCACCGGAGCATTATTCATCTGTTAAAAGCTTCCTAGATTCCTTAGGATTCTGCTTTCTGCAGTCAGTGCACATAGGGTAGAGGAACCCAAACGTCCACATGATACAACTCAAGCCAGAGGCACCACAAAGACAAGCTGTTGCAAAATATTTGACACTTTGTCAACATGAAGAACTTTAATGAATCACATCTAAATTCCAGTTCAAAAATATCTCTAAAACAATGTAGAGTACAGAGAAAACATCTGTAAACTAACTAGGAAGTAGTCTTTACTAGGTAAAAGATTAAGTCACTCGCCTTATTTCCATGTATGGAAAGGCAGACTTCTTAAGATATTTATTGATTTTTTTTTTTTAACTAGGAGACTTTTAGGTTATGATATATTTAGTAATTTGGAGTTGGTTCTTTAATATCACATCTGAAACCAGTAAGTTGATTAGACCTTCTATGAATTTTTCTAAAAAAAAAATAAAAATGCTGTTCTAGCACTGTTAATAGCCCAGATTCATACAGGGTTGACTACATGACCTCCAGATGTCTTTCTGCTTTCCAGTCAGCGTTTTAAGATTCTCTGAAAATTATTACTTCTACCTTTTTTTTTAACAAGCATAGAAATTTTCTGATAGGTTGTAATAGCCCCATAAAACTTTCAAGTAAGTACTCCATACCTAGTGATTGCTACTAAATTTAACCTGCCAATCCAGATAGAATATAGCAGGGAAATCAAGTTGCTTCTAAAACCTTTAAGTACATATTTCAGTGAAAGCGTGAGTTACACAGTTACATGATAGAAGGTGCTTTATAGCAAACAGATACTCCATTTTGCGTCAGTTTTAAATAAAATTGAATTTTTTTATTTTTAAAATTATGACATATATTTCCTAACTGCTCCATGAGCTCTTTTTCAGCACCTGAATATTCTCTTATCAGATGCACAAAGTAAGATGTGTTTGGCTAATTTAGGTATCAAAGGAGACAGTACAAATCTCATTAAAATTTCTTACTAGCTACAGTTCTGACCCCCTGAACACACAAACCTCAGTACCAGAAGCTGAGGTATTTTGGCAAAAATAATCCTTCTGGTACAGGTTGTGGAGCTTCAGACAAGCTAAATTTCATTAAATTATCCCCTGTTCTCCCCAGAGCAGCTCAGCAGCTACAGGCACTTCAACAGAAAGACTATTCTACATTAAAGAGAGTAACCAGACTGAACTCACTGTCATAGCAGTATCCATGGAGGCAAGGGTTAGAACTGCACTCATTGACATTGATCTCACAACGTGGACCTGCAAAGCCCTTCACACACTGGCAGTGGAATCCAAGGGGAAAAACGTCCAAATTCATTTCTTCTATGCACACAGCTCCATTCTCACAGGGATTACTGGCCTCACAAGGCCTAAACTCACAGTTCAAACCTGAAAAGGAAAACAGTAAAGCTGTCAGTGTTTAACTAACGAATATGTCCCTCCAGCCACTGCCTACTACGAGCTGTATTTTCTTTACAACCCTGGTTTAAATCAAGTTGGAGGGTCTCAGAGATACACATATTTATATTATCATGAAGAAACAGTTATTTGCTTTGTAGAATTGTAAAAAAAAGATATCTGCTTTATCTGTTTTATTTATATAATGAAAATGCATTTTAAAATCTTAAGAGCTATCTCATAGCTAGAGATAGATAGGTATATCTTATGGTTTTTCTACTTACCCTTGTGCTCTAAAATGGCTCAAAAAGTGTATTTAAAAATAATTATTAATTTTGATTGAAACTTCCTGTTATTGATTCCTGATAATCTATTGTCACAACTACGTGACAACACGTGCCACCACGTGAACTGTTCATACATTAACCCATAATACTGAACATAATTAAATGTGTGTAACCTTCTATAACTTTTTTGCCTGCAGTCCATGATTGACACTAATTATTTTACTGAAATTATGTATTTATTTAATAATGAATGACTGACTTCATTATTTATAAAAATTCCATACAATAGAATATTTTACACAGTCCCATTGTACTCTTTCCTCTATTGTACTCTTGTGTATAGCAAATTATGGATATTTATCTGGGTGATTGTAGTGGTTTGAATCTTGTTTTCCCCCAGAGGCTAAGGAAAGTGGTAGACCCCAAGGGGTGGAAACCCCTGGAAGTTTTGAAGTCCTGTCCAATGGGCGCTCCTGCAGAAATGTAATATACCACAAGCAAACGGAAGAGAAGAGTGGTAGTTTGGGTAGTAGGTGAAGTGGCCATGTTGTAGAGCCACGAGGAAAGAGGCCTGGAGCCCCTCGGGGCCTCTGGGGCCTCCCAGCCCCGGGTTGGGGGAGCTGTAGGGACCTGGAACAGCATAAAGCTGGGCTAGGTGCCTGTAGTTATGCCGGGAGATGTTTTCTTCATCGTGGGCAGCGGCCGGAGAAAGCAGCAGCCGGCACTGACCAGAGAAGCAGTGGCAGAGATCCAGAAGAGGTAAGACGCAGTAACAGAGACATGCAGCACCAGAGAAAGAGCTCCTGGAAGGAGAGCCGAGGAAAAGAGAAGCTAGCAGTAGAGTTACAGAGTTCTGGGGGTAAGAACTGATACCAGACCCCCCCAAACTCCTTTGATCCCTCTGAGAAAAAGAGGGAGATGGACTCCTATTTTGGAGAGCAGTTTTGGACATGCAGTACCAGAGAGAGAGAGAGAGAGAGGAGCTGAGAAGCTCAGAGCGTTCTGGGAAACTGGACCGGGATGGAGAGGAATGTGGAGGAGGGCTTCGCCCCCCCCGCTGCCTTGAGACAGAGCACGGAGCTCTGCAAAGGGGAATTTGAATCCCCTGAGGAAGGGACTTTCACGAAGATGCCCCTGCATTTCGTGATATACCTGTGGTGAAGCGAGTCTTGTCCCTGTTGGCAGCCCACAGGTGAGGCCTTCGCTTGGACCGAAGGAGAACCGAGGGGCTTGGAGACCCCCTTGTGTGTATTGAACAGAGATCCAGCTACAACAATCCAGTTACTGCTGCATGCATGAGATGAGGAGACCTGTTGCCTTAGAAAAGACTCCTGTTTTGAGACTGGAAGGGATCTGTCCTTCTTTCCCTCCTGGACTTTTATTTGGAGGGGAGAAGAGATCTGATCCATTGTAAATACTATATGTCATGGTAGAGATAGTTGTGATCGTGTGTATAATGTGTTATAGTATTTATTTGTACGGTCATTGTAATATATTCCCTTTCCCCTATTCTGAGTCTGGTTGTGTTTTGTCTGGAAAACCCATCTCACATTAGGTTGAGATGTGGAAGGGGGGGATGGAGCTAGGGAATTGGATTTTGGGGCTATCTCAAACCATGACAGTAATCCATGGAACTGTGTGATCCTGGATCTTACTGTGGAGGGTGCGGATGTCAATTAAATCTTTAATTTAAAACAAATAGACCAAAAGAGATTAAAAGGCCCTATAAAATTAGCCTTAGTTTGTTAAGAGATAAACAAGACTGACTGATTTTTTCCAGTACTGAAACTGGAAATGAGGAGGGCAGAGACAGCAGAGATAAATGGGTTTTGGTTTGTAAAGCTGCTTTCCTTTTCACTCAATACTGTTGAAGGCAAGTCTGTTCTTTTCAGGCTTAATTTCAAAGAGAGCTCAGCGGCTCTCAGAACTGCAACAAACTGTGCACAAGGCCCTCTGAACCCCTTTGAAGCCCATCTGCCTTTCTATGACTGCTGAGGCTGGGCTGTCTCCATGCTATGCTTTCTGGTGGATCTTCCCAGGGTTTGTTGTACTCCAGGCCCTCAGCACACTTCACCAGTGCCTGTGTCTCAGCTCTGGTTGCCCACCCATTTCTTTCTGAAGTAGTTTCTCCTTGTTCCAGCAATGTGTCTCTTCCTTAGAAAGGCTGCAACCTTAAACCAGTGATGGGCGATGTGACACTACAACATAAAACACCTGGGTAGTCATATGAAAAATCAAATCCATACAGTTATGCTGTGGTTGATCTTGGCTGGCTGACAGATGTCCATCCAGCCGCTCCCTCACTCCCCCTCAACAGGGCAGGTGGAGAAAATAAGATAGAAAACCTTGTGGAACAAGACAAAGTTAAGGACAAAATTTACCAATTACTGTCGTGGACAAAATAGACTCAACTTGTGGAAAACTGATTGAATTAATTTCCAATTAAAAATAGTATATGATGGTGAAAAACAAACACAAAACTAAAACTCCCTTCCCTCTCTTCTTCCCAGACTCAACTTCACTCCTTCACTCCAGACTGCTTCCTCCACCTCCCCATTTCCATTAGGAAACGGGTGCTCCAGTCAGTCCATAACAGCTCCCCTCTGACCCTTCCTCCTCACAATTTTGCCCTGCTTCAGTGCAGACCCCCCACAGACAACAGATCCTGCCAGGAGCCTTCTTCATAATAATGAAACAAACACTGTCCAAGATGTCAGCAGGATCTTAGGTGAACTTACTGTAAGATAGAGTGACCTAAGAGCTGAATTCTTAAGGCTTTTAATGACAAGAACAACAACTGAGAACAGAATTGAGGTAAAAAAAATTCAACAACCCTTTGGCCCCAGTAATGGTGCTGAGAGAAGAGGAAAAAGACAACACAAGTTGTTGCCTGTTTTTATGCACCAGTGATCTCTCCAATGCAGGATTATCCTGCCAAAGACAGCCAACACTCAGATCTGGAATTCATGAAATTGCATAGAAAGAAGAGCCATATGGCACACTGAGATTTTGTCCTGAAGTTTTCATATTTATATCAAACCAGCTTGACATGGGTTAAAACCCTGTTGATTCCTAAAGTGGAGTTCACACACACACACACACAAATAACACATGACTCATAATCCTAAATGGAACGATCAGATGATCCAGTACCTCAGTACTTGATTTTCTTTACCTGGAGGGGTAGCTGCTAGCATTGCATCTACCTTCTGTGCCCTTCCTTTTCTCTTTACACACAGTCAAGAGTGCCCCATTTATCTGTTGTTCTGCCACACCTGCTTGAGTTTCTGCATATTGAAAAGAACTGTGCTTTGAGGAAATGTTCCTTCAAAATAAATCAGTGGGCCCAAGAGAAATGTGCTTTCTCTTCAGTGTAATCTCTAGTGGAAGCTTTCCATATAGCTCTCTGAGTGAATGAAAACGAGATCACTGAAGTCCAGAATCATTATTCTTCTACTTGATTTTTTCATTTCTCTTAAGACTATGAACTGCATGATCTCACTGCCATTATTGCCAAAACTGTTTTTTGCCTTTACATCCCAAACCTCCTCTTGCTTATTCACAAGCACAGAATACAGACAAATATCTCCCTCAGTTGTCTCACCACAAAATTGTTTAAAAAAACTTGTCAGCATGGTCAAAAAATCTCCTCAATTCTTTGTGTCTTTCCGTGTTGTCTTTCCAGAAAAGTGGGTATGGTAATATCCCAATGAAAATTAGGGCCTGAGTTCCTAAGTCTTTTCCCAGTTTCCTAAAGATGATTTCATAAACTTTTCTGGATCAAGCTACCTGTAGCAGACACCCATCACAATATTCCTTTAAATGGTTCTCTTTCCATTCTGCCTTATCAACTTGAGTAGTGTATCAATGAAGTCTTGCCTATAACACCAATCAGATATTAAGCCCCAGGATGCTTTTATTCCTAACCAGCAATATGGGGGAAAACTCTGGCTGGGCTCCCACAGCCTTTGTCCCTACTGCCAGGGTCCACTAGACACTTTTGATATGCTCTTAGTCTCTGTTGGTAGTGTCATTGGTGCCTTCATGGACAAGCAGCAAAAGGTAGTAGTCTGGGCATCAGCCAGGCTCTGGCAACCTCTTTCCCACATCCTGAATCCAGATCTCTGACATACAAATAAACCTCCTTAGAGATCAGATCTGGTCAACAGGTGGTTACCACTCTCCTTTACAGAAGTGTGTCTTATCTATTGTCAATGATTGCTTTATTTCAGTGGTACTGATGAGGGTGCATGTGTCAGACTCAGACAGCTTACATGACCTTCCAATTAAAATATACTTTTCCCCACCTGTTGTCACAGCCCAATACTTCCTCCCCAAGTGAATCTCTCATCCAAGTAGTCAGAAGGAATCGTCTTCCAGCCTTCATTGTTGTAGAGTCTCCATTTCCACATGCCTGAGTGTATCCTCTACCTAACCTGACCCTCTCCTCTGATCCTGCTCCTGTAGGTATCAGGCTTTTATCTCTTCAGGGTCTCTCTCTTCCCTTCAGAAAAACATCCTCATCTTCCATTTTGTCATCACTGATACTACGTGATACTATGTAGCCTTAGCTTACCTAGTTCTTACTAGCCAGGTACTTCCCCTGGTAGCATGTCAACTAAACCAGGATGCACGTCTGACTGGTAAGAAGCTCACATACCTTCCTTCCATTCTGTTCTGTAAGCAGGAACATGATTCAACTCGGCAGAATGGTATGTATTACAGTAAAGTTTTAGTGATTTGATTTTTTATTGATTTGAAATTACACCAAAATTGTTTCCTGAAAAAAATAGTTTTTCCCCCATTTTAAGGAATTAGGGAAAACAAATTACTGATTTCATTCATTGCATTCTAACTATAATAAAGTGAAACATCTAACTATAATAAAGTGAAACAGCACAAAACAAAACAAAAGAAAAAAACACCAAACCCTCAAATTAAAATTATCTTGACATTTATAAAAAATGGTAAATTAAAATATGGCCATAATGTTGATGACCTGGGTTAATAATTCTCTTTAGCCAATGAGGATAAACATGTGGTATAATGTTTATTGCTAACAATATAATATTTTGTCAGTGCCCTCTTTCCAATATTATTCATCACTCTTTAATTAGATATTCAATGTCTTTTTCTTCCCACCCAGCTTTCATGCGTATCATTGCATAAAAAATAATTTTTCTGCTACTGGCGGAAATGGCAAAGGTTTCATTCTTATTCTAATTGGAAGACTGCTAAAACAAAAGATAATAAAATATTAAGACTGTCTCCATCCTACTCAGTCTCATTCCCTGAATCAATTAATTTTTAACTGTCAGTTTAGAGAATTAATAATTTAAAAGACCATTCCCTCACTCAGAGAACCACAATTGTTTATATATATTATTATATATAAGTATTATACTATATTTTATATTATTATTTATGAAAATCATTCACTATTAAGTAATTGATTATTAATGTCAATCAATACAAGGAGCAAGAAAACAAGAAAAGAAAATTGGATGATTTAAAGTAGGTTTTTTTAGAAAATTCATATCCACATAAAGATTAAGGTTGGATAGTAGTAGGTGGTGGTTACATATTAGCAAAATGAGTACACTTGCTGCGGTTGCTTTCTTATCAGCATTTTTTAAAAAAGCTATAAAAGTATGATTTAAGCATATATAAATCAAGCAGCAAACATGTTATAGGTTAATAATTTCTTTATAAAGGTATCTTAATCAGAAAACAAAATTCATGTCTTCTGCCTTTTCTCTCTCTTCTAAATATTTCTTAGAGAATTTCTGTACAAGCATTTTTGTACAAACGTTTTAGTACAGTTGATTGATTCCAACACATCTATTTTTTACCAAACATAGGAAAGTTCTCACTTGATCTGGTAAGTTTCTGAAATAGTAAGTCTCTGGTTGTTGACAGAAAGGAATGCTGTGCCAGGAAAATGGTTTATAAACTGTCTTCTCTCACTGACATATCAGAATTTCTAAATTAGACATCACAGAGTAAAAAAATAATGTTCACTAAAGATAGTTAACTGATAAAAGATAGAGAGTAGGTCCAATGATCAAATATGAAAGAATCAAGGACAGAAATTAATTAATTAATTAATAAGTTCAGCACATCTTTCCAACTGTGCTTGTTCCCATTTGACAGATTTAACCTTTTTGCTTGTTTAATTCTTGGCTATATTTTTGTGATTACAATAACAGATTGTCTTTATTAAACCACTAAAGGCTTCTCTATTAGAATAAACCTGAAAGAAAAACAAAAGTATATGCACAAATGGTTAAATTAAATAGTCATTTGAAGGACAATTTCCTTTTCAGTTGCACAATATATTGGATTGAGTAATATATGTCTTTATATATAAGCATAAACCCATAGCATGCACTCATAGTATATAGTATGCTTCTCTATTAGCATACTACATATCAAATAATGAATAATTTATTTGGAATAGCCTTTTTTTTTTGTTTTGTTTAGGAATCAGAAGCATATTGCAAATTCAGAAATTTCATTCTGCTGATATTAATGAGTTCTCTTTTATACTGTGTTTGCTTATAATATTTCTAGAGTAGAATCTTTAAACACCATAAGTGAACACCAAAAATAGATTTTATTTTGCTGATAAAGACTCTCCTGTTAAGGCTATTACTAGAAGTCAAAAGCCTAATTTATAAAAATTACATAGCAAATAAATTGCCTGAGATAAATTTTCATTTCTTTATGTGATACTATTGACATTTGTTTGGTTTATGTGCTCAGCATAAATGTGTACATGAAATGTTTTGATGTGCAGTACTGAATTCTCCTATAATCAGAAGTGGCATCTATTCAACGTTGTTATTCTTTAGGAAAGTAATCTAATAAATAAAACATTTGCTACTAACATTTCAAAGAATTGAACCTGACAACAGTTTTCAAATTCAGCAGTATGGACTGCATCAATGACAAAACATATCTCTTTGCAAACTTCTGGCAATATGGTGAAAATATCTACGGCTAGTACCAGAACAGCAAGTGTTCCATTTGGATGGCAACTTAAATTATAACAAGTAGGCTAGTAATGATGTTAAATATGCACTCATGAGAACAAAAAACTCTCAAGACAGAACAAGTGTTTTGATTGTCAAATGGTTTATGGGGGGTGTTTGGACAAGAGAGGAAGAACCAAGCAGATAGGATCACCAACACTTCGGGGCCAAAGGAAGTAGCTGTGAGGTTATGCAGTGAGCGTCACAGTCCCAGTTCTACTGTCTACTCTGACAGAAACTGCTACTCATCTGACCTTGGTATTTGATCTTTAGACACTAGTTAAGATCTGTACTTATTTATTTTATTTTATAGTACTAGGATACAGCTCCAGTTACTTTATGACACTGGTCACTGAATTTCAGTAGCCTTTCCTAAAGTCTATTTACCGCTGTTATGAAACAGTGTATAACATATAAATGAAGTTAGTAGCATTTTCTTCAAAGAAATGAGAAAATTACAACAGCTTAAAGCATGTCAGGAAGGAACGAAGAGGGAGAAAATCTACAACACAGTAATTTTATATGGCTTGCATGAATACACAAACATTTTAAAAATTCATGTTAATCTAGGGTTTTTTTATTTAAACTTTCATTGTTTAGTTCATATACTCAGGTTCAGAACACAGAGATAATTTTTTCAAAGTTACCCAGAAATATTCCATATACGATTTAAAAGCCAGTGACCAAAGTGAATCTTCCACAATAAGTATATTTTCTTAGATATTTCCTATGTTTTATTTTTTACCATAATCAAATCCTAGAATTAGCTCTGTTGGTTGGAGCATGGTGCTAATAATGCCAATGATGCAGGTCTGATCCCTGAATGAGCCATTCACTTCAGAGTTGAACTCAATGATCCTTGTGGGCTCCTTTCCAACTCAGAATATTATGTGATTCTATGATCATAATGTCACTACAATAGCACTGTTTCAGACATTATCTTTCCAAGATGAACTAAGTAAACTAAATACCATACAATAAAAATAAAAATGTGTTTAGTTATGGGAGATAATCCAGTATATGAAGGCACTATAAGGCTAACTAACAACATCCCCCAACTACCCATACCAAAAAATAAAAATTTAAAAAACAAAAATCCCTGCCCTCAATCTATATGCAACTTACTGTTTTTCCCAAGATTCTTCTTTTGAAATTAGTGTATACAACAATTTTAATTCAAAAAATGTTTTGATCACTTCAGAGAAACGTGCTTTTGTTTTCATCAACTCAGTACCTCTCACTCCTTTTCACTAAGAAAAGGCTTTCATAGACTTACCATAAAATCTCAGGAACACTAATGAGCAAGAAGTTAGATGCCTAAAATTTGAGTTCCCTGTAACTCTAAATATTAAATGTCTTAATGCTAAATATAAGATTATTAGGAGTTCAAAACTTTGAGGAGTTTAGATGTTCCTCTAAGCTTACCATTATTTTACAAACTAGCTGCTTAGTTTGATCTGCTTTGTGGCATATGAAAAGAAAATACCTCCACAACTGAGATGATTAAATGCTAGTAAATGTACATTAAAAAAACCAGAAGTACCATAGAAGTAGATTGGAAGAAAAAGAAAATAACTGAAGCATGCATATATTGATATTACTTGAAATTAAGCTGAGTATTATCGTAACAGTTTAAAAACATAGCAAATGTTTTCTTACAGTTCAAATTTGTAGCAAATTCATTCTTTTTCTTGGAATTCAAATTCTACTTTCCATGAAAGGAATTGCTTTATGATTCTGTATATAATCAGTGAAAAGGTATTTTCTGTGAAATCCATACTAATTGACAATCATATGTTTGTTTTGTTTTCTAAAGGAAGGATGTTTGAAAAGCAATACTTAGCACTTTCCAAGTAAAAAACAATTTGTTAATTGTATATGGTAATGCAGAGCATGCAACAATGGTGAAGCAGAATATAAGGAAGACCCACACCACAAACTTTAAAATTAAAATCACACAGAGATGCATATATTATTGCTCCATACCTGTATAAATTTCTGTAAAAACAGAGAAAATCAGAAGTTGAATATATTATTTAAGTACCTTTTTTCTTCAAAATATAAAAGTTTATAATGATTAAACAATAAAGATATGTCTTTGTCCACATCTGTGAATTTCATATTTCAACACAAAAATAAGTTTCACTCTTTCTCAGAAAACAAAAGAATTCTACTAAGGAAAACAATAAATGAAAATTTATTTCCTACTGAAATGCATGGGTATGCTTTTCATTCTTTACCTTATCTAAATCAGCATTCAACTGAAATTAACAGTATGTGTGGAAAATTTACGGAAAACTTTTATCAAATTCAGGTTTTCCTTATGGCCTAGGACCTGTGTGTGTCATTTTGAGTTATAGTAATGGTTAACTTTAGTTCAGGTAGTCAAACCCTTCTGTGTTATGAGATTCCATTTTCATTTTCTTAAAATTGGACAGATATTATTTATAGTAGCTGATATCAAGATTATAATTGATTACTTTTATTTGTGTATTGGCAGATGACCCTACACCATAAATAGGACACTCCATGTAAAAATAAAGCTACAAACATTTCCTTCCAAAGCCAAAAAAAACCTTCTGAAATTTGGTAAACTTTTCTTTGAGCAACAGCAATGTCCTCATAATTTGTAGAGAAACCAGGGAAAAGGTAACCACGTTTTAAGTGTTTGAAAAACTGTGATTTGCACATGCTTTCTGGAAAGCTAAGGGACAGATTTTTATTTTTAATGAAAATATTTTGTATCATCTACATTACTTAAATCTACTCTCTCTAACAGAGATCTTGTACACCATTCTCACAGAATGGTGGATGAAATTCAAACCCCTTGTCAGATATAGATGACTGGATTTACACATGCAGTATTCCCAGAGTAATCATAGCTGTAAAGGCTTAGAAATTTTTTCTTGTGGATCAAGATGTGTCCCAAGGTGCAAACTAAAAGCAGAGTTGAAACTACAGCATGTACCTCACTAAATTTATGTGGACAGAGTTAGCAAACAGGGCTTTTAGAGATGCCTTTGTGTTTTCAGTGCTGTTCTGGAAGGCCATGGGTCTCCTACAGATCTTGTCATATCTGCCAGACCCTTGTGGATATCTAACATACCCAAGAGCATCTCAATTGACACTAGAAATGACTAGGAAAAAGACTTGTCTCTGAATTGTTTATTTTTTGGAGACAGAAGCAGCTGTCGATACAAAAAACAACAGAAATATCAGAGCAAATTATCAAAGTCCTGCAGTGACTTCTTATGTGCATCAGCAGCAAGTCCTGGTTCATACTGATTCCTGTTTAGGCATTGTATATCCTTCTTTATTGGTCTGAGGATATGCATTTTCTAGGTAATATGCCACAAATGTGACCACTCTGCTTCTCTTCCCTCAAAAAGCTCCTACGTGACGCAGAATGCCCTTCATATATCAATGCACTTGGTTGCATTTTTCCCCTAAATAAAATTTTATTTGACTGTTCATTGTCAAGATAGTGGAAAAAACAGATAAAACCCGATGTTGAACAGGATGTAGTGTTTTATGGTGTAACACAGAGATATGCTACAAAGAGCCACAGGTCTTGTAAACCTGCCTTTTTGCATGGGTCTTGGCACAGGAAAGACTGAGGTTTGGTCTATGAGCACTGGAAAAGTAATAGTTCCATTATCTCTCTTCTAGTTTTTTTGCCTTCATGAGCACTTACATTTCTTACTTATTATCTGTTTTGTAATTAGCTGTTCCCATAATAGAATGTCCTGTGCTGAAAACTCCATTATCACTCTTGTTTTTCAACAGACTTAAGCATTTTTTTTTTCTGCTGAGTTGCCTTTCTTACTAGTTTACTTTCTTTTGCAACATGTTTAATGGTCGATTACCATTTTTGCTTTAATCTTAATTGGAACACATTTGGAGACATGTTTCATTAAGGCTGCCACAAATAAGTAGACATTTCCTCAGAACTGAATTTCAATTTTCCTCTACAATTGCATATATTTCATTAAACAGGTCATATCTATTAGCAACACCTAGACCAAATACATACAGTGCCTTTTTATAAACAACTCATGTAATAATTTGGATCAAATGATAAAAGTCTGCTACATTTAGTAAAAACAAGTTACTAAACAGCTGAGTTTTTTTTTCTTTTTTTCTTAAGAAAAAAAAAATCATGTCAATTCTTACAGAACTATTACATATTAAATACACAGTCCCTAACTGAAATGAGCATTTTAATGGTTTCTTTCTTCCTGAGCTTTCTTAGGAATAGCAGAATACTGGCTCAGTCAATGGGTAGCAGAAATTTTCTTAGTTAGTTTCATCTTTGCCTTAAATACTGGTGTAGAAAATGGAGAAAATTTGCAGTTCTGGTGTGGTAGTGCAAGATCTGTTGTTAGCTATCAATAATAACAAAGGAGAATAAAGTAGCCTTATACGTTTTGTTTTATCTTCTGTAAAAATGAGCTGGTCTAGGAATTGCAGTGGGATCATTCAACTTTTTGCATGCTAAGAATGCTGAAAAGCAGCATGCATGACACAGGGACAAACTCACTTTGCTACACTCTCAGCAAGGACTGGTGTCTAACAGTTGTGACTAACTTCATTGATGTGGCTGAGTGATACATAGAAATGTTGGCACTTTAAAGCTGTGAACAGGAAGGTTGCATTTATTACTATGGACCTGACTGTTAGAAGAATATTTGAATATGCCTCAAAACAACAAAACCACCAATATGAACAGCATGGATATAAATATAGATATTTACTAATTGGAGTACTCTTGAATACATTTGAATTTTTAATGGAACAAGACACTATTTCCTGATAGAGCCATTGGAGTTTTCATTCTACCTTCCATGAAGCTTTAGGATCTCTAAATGAGATACAGCCTCACCATATGTTTCTCACATGTTCTGCTTTCTGCTGAAGCACTTAATATCAATTCTATAATAACTGTGATCTCATTATAGAAAGGCTCCAATTGTAGAATCAATATATTAATAGAAAAGTTATTATAATAACTCCACAGCTAAGATAGTGTAATGGAATCAAACTCTTAATAGTAATAATATTAAAATCTTGATTTGTCCTGCAACCAAATCAAGTTTATCTTCCTTCCTTCTCCCAGTTCCAGTTGTTACTTTGTCAGTAGGGAATGCAACAGCTGATTCCTTCTCGCTTTCTGAACTTAACTTCAGAATGTCCACCGATAAAAAATGTTCTATATACACGACTATACTTGTACCTTTGTTATGATAGAAAACAGGTGGAGGAGGGAGACATTTCTAAAAAGAGTAGAATATTTGCAGGTACTAATATATTACAACCAAGTAGAGGCAACTATACGAGAAATATACTGAGGTTAAATCCTGTATGTAAAGAACATTACACTGCAGTATACATAAGCAGCAGCAAGCATGGCAAGTTGCATTTCAGCTTTTGTGTGAAGTGTAATAATGTTTTGTACTATACAAGTTACTGGCAGAACACCAGTGAAAGCAGACAGAAACAGAGAATTGGACTTTTATAACTGGACTGTCATTTTTGATTAATTAGAACATGTTCACAAACACATACAGTACTTCCAGCATAGATAAGTATTATAAATGGCAAAAGCATATTATACAAATCTGGATGCTATTTTTTTTTTCTCCATTTAACCTTAGTCACAGGCTCAGTGAGGCTCAGTAACTTCTAGGATTTCTGTGTGGGTTTACATAGGAGTCTCATTCTGTAAACAGGTTAAAAACATGATCTGGTAAAGATTTTCTTTCGTTAATCAAATCTTGAGCTTTTCCAAAACAAGGTCAAAAGAGCTATGGTGTAAAAGTATTTGGACTTTGAAGTTCATTTCTTATATCTTATCAGGACTACAGGTAAAACTCAATGATTTTAGAAAACAGAAAATCAATTTAGTCCTCCACAGGAGAAGGACTTTGGAGGAAATAGGATGAAAATACTTCAGATATCATATTTAGTAATTAGAAAATTATTAGAAGTTGACAAGGATGTTATTTCATATCTGAATTATGCCTAGATGGACTGTTAGTACACTCAAGGTGTTCATCTAAACATTTGAGAAGAGTCAAAGGTAACAATTTCAGTGGTAAAAATTCCAATGAAATACTAGAATATATAGAAAGACCAGTGATTTACACTAGCTGTGGGGAAATTTTCTCTCAGAGGAACACTAACGGAGAAGAATACATTAATTCTGTCACCATGTTACACCAGCAGCATCAGAAGATATACTTCTCCAGTGCTCTCCATGCATTAACTTTACCATGGAAATTGGATTTTCTAAAAAAAGTTTTGTACCCATAAGAAAAGTAAATCCTCATTCAGATATCAGGTTTGAAGAGTTAATTTGCACAGCCTGGACTGTGGACATTTGAAGAAAACTATATAACAATGCCCAAGCATCATTTTTCTTAAAAGCCTTAGATATCTTCCAGTATTCTGTGGAAGTCAATGGAATGAGTTAAAACATTTTGTCAAATAGAAAAATCTATGTTTTAAAAAAACCAACAAAACAAACCCACTGCACCTCCCAAGAAAAATACAAGAAGCTATGAGTGCATAGAAATATTTTAATTAAATTTCTATGACTTTTCTTATTCATATAAGATTAATGTAACAGTTTGTTAAGATTTATTAAAATAAAAAAATAAACATTCAGGATATCAAAAAGTTTGTGGCACATAAATATTAGTAGCTATACTTGCTCTCAATAGATTTGAAATGTGAAGAAAGTAAAAATTTTCTGTTTCCTTTTCAAAACCAAGAGGAAATCAAGGAAAAGAAAAAACAAAATGGAAAAATCAAAACTTCCTGGTCATAATCATCCACAGTCTCCTTGTCAAAATAAACAAATGAGAATAGACAAGAAAATAAAGAAGAAAGCGAGATAAACATATAGAAAGAAGTTTCTACACATAGAATCAATTTCTAGCTCAGTCTGACAGGTTACCTTTCATAAGAATGCACCTGAATGTCCAAATCATGCTCTGTATTCTGTATTTCTCCATTCAGTATAATAGAGGTCTGATATACACTTCTTGATCAACTGGTAAATGTTCCTAATATATTACACGTTACTAGTAGTAAAGCATGCCCTTCAAGTCAGATTTTGTGATTAGAGAATCAAATCTTTGCAATATATTATGGAAATACAACTTCAGATTGTTTTCCAAGCAAATGACAGCATTCATAATACAGTATTTATGGTTTTCCACTGAGAATATCGCAAGCAAGAAAAACTGTGAAAATACTTAAAAGTACAACAGGTGTTCCTACATAACTTCTACCATTAACATCACATATGTACTTTCTTAACAAAATAATTCTGTGATCTGTAATTAGTGCACACAGAGCTATTCATTACAGTAACCTGAATGTATTCACACAGTTAAAAAACATAGTTTAACTAACCATTATATTGGCTTACTATGAATCTCTTAAAGACTACATTTACAACAGTTTAATACTAAATAAACAGATGGTGTGAGACTGAGGTAGAGTTTTCATATGACACTAAATCTTCTTTTATTTATACCAACATAAATCTAGGCAACATCAGTATAAGAATTTGATCTTGGAAGGTGTTGAGCAGAGTTATAAACCAGTGAACAGTCTCAGACATGCTATACAAAGAATATTATCATAGAATAGAACATAATATAGAATAATTTAGATTGGAAAAGATGCCCAAGATCATCGAGTCCAACCTTTGAACAATCACCAGCTTGTCAACTAAACCATAGTACTAAGCACCATGTCCAGTCATTTCTTCAACACCTCCAGGGAGGGCAACTCCACTGCTTCCCTGGACAGCCCATTCCAATGCTTAAACACCCTTTCAGTGAAGAAATTCTTCCTGATGTCCAACGTGAACCTCCCCTGGCACAGCTTGAGGTCATTTCTTCTTGTCCTGTCACTAGTTACCTGGGAGAAGAGGCTGACCCCCACCTTGCTACAACCACCTTTCAGGTAGTTGTAGAGAGTGATAAGGTCTTCTCTGAGCCTCCTCTTGTCCAGGCTAAAAAATCCCAATTCCCTCAGTCGCTCTTCATATCACTTACTCTCCATAACCTTCTCCAGCTCCATTGCCTTTCTCTTGACACGCTTCAGCACTTCAATGTTTTTCTTGTAGTGAGGGGCCTAGAACTGGACACAGTACTCAAGACGTGACCTCATTAGTGCTGAGTACAGCGGGACAGTCCTGCTGACCATACTATTTCATACAGGCCAGGATACCATTGGCCTTCTTGGTCACCTCGACACACTGCTGGCTCATGTTCAGCTGGCTGTTGACCAGAGCCCCCAGGTCCATCTCTGCCAGGCAGCTTCCCAGCCACTCTGCCCCCAGACACTGCCTGGGGTTGTTGTGACCCAAGTGCAGGACCCAGCACTTGGCCTTATTGAACCACATACCATTAGCCTTGGCCCATTGATCCACTGCATCCAGCTCCCTCTGAAGAGCCTTCCTACCTTTCACCCACCTTGGTGTCATCTGCAAACTGACTGAGGGTGCCCTCGATCCCCTCATCCAGATCACCAATAAAGATATTAAACAGGACTGACCCCAACGCTGAGCCCTGGGGAACTGCACTAGTGACCAGCCACCAGCTGGATGTGGCTCCATTCACCACCACTCTCAGGACCTGGCCATCCAGCCAGTTCTTAATCCTCCCAAGTCATGGGCTGAGAGCTTTTCCAGGAGAATGCCATGGGAGATAATATAAAAGGCTTTACTGAAGTCCAGATAGACAGTTCTGATCCACAGCCTTTCCCTCATCCACTGGGTGGGTCACCTGGTCATAAAAGGAGATCAGGTTGGTCAAGCAGGACTTCACTTTCCTAAACCCGTGCTGACTGGGCCTGATCCCCTGTTTGCTCTGAATGTGCCACTTATGGCGTAAGTGCCATGATGGCACTTATGATGATCTCTTCCAAAACCTTGTCAGGCATCAAAGTCAAGCTGACAGGCCTGTAGTACCCTGAATCCTCCTTCCAACCCTTCTTGTAGATGATTGTCCCACTGGCAAACCTCCAGTTATCTGGTACCTTCCCATTTAGCCAGAACTGATGATAAATGATGGCAAGTGGCTTGGTGAGCTCTTCTGCCAGCTCCTCAGTATCCTCGAGTGAATCCTATCTGGTCCCATAGATTTGTGAGTGTCTAAGTGGCACAGCAGGTTATTAACTACTTTCTCCTGTTATGTTCTCAGAGGATCTCAGTTACATTTTATGAATCTTGCCAGCAGGGCTTAACTTTTCCATTGAGAGTATGAGATGCTGCTAGCTTCTTGAAGGTTGGCTACAGAAATCTTGACTTCCTAAATTTTTAATTATTTACTTAAATATCTAAACGAATAACAAGTCTTTTGAAAATATTACTTCTTTTGTAACAAGTACTTCAGAGACCAGTATTTCTAACCATGTACTGAAAATAATTTCACATCTTCCTGCACAGAGGTAATTCTGGTCCTACAGTAGTCATTTACTTGTGATTGTACTAGATTTTATTCAGTAGAACATAAATTAAAACTAATGAAAATGACAAACTAAATTTTGGCCATTAATTAAAATAATAAGAACAAACACAAGTGTTTATTCACGAGCTCATGAATAAAAAATTTTATTCAAGCATCTTGCCTAAAAGGGAAAAGTTCTCTTGTTTCAATGTATCAAGAAAATTGCCTTTTAATGATTGTTCTGGAATCCTAAGTATGTTTCATTATATTGAACTGCTAAGGAAAAATGTGTTTATATTTAATTTATAAATCAATAGGTGTTTTTAATTGACATTATCACTTGAACTAGATGTGCTCAAGAACATAATACACTTTATTTTAAATTATTTTAACAGTGAGTATTTAAAATTTAATACTAAAATTTCTATGAAAAAGATGACAATAAACCTTGTAATTTAAATGTATTACCTTTAAAATCATCAAAAGAAATAATCACACAGAGTTTCTGGATTCCAAGGGAGCTATAAATTACTTTCTAATAACGAAAAAGTAATTCATAAAATACCATGACCAATAAAATTAGAGAGAAAACTGTAGAGAAGAAACCAATCTTTCTGATGACAGTTTAATGGACATGTAGCTCTCATTTTGTAAGCAATCTTGTTCTGTTAATAAACTGATTTTAAATTATCAATTTTTATTAATAAATAAACACACCTAGTAGATATAAAAACAATGTTTCTTCACCTTACTTGCAACACAGGGTATATTTGGCTGGTTATCTTAAAAGCTTTGCTTGAGAAAATAAAGGACTAATAATGCTGTAGGAAGAGTGAAATGAGTTCAGACAATTGATAGAAATGCTTTCTAAAGTTAATTATATTTGCTTTCCCCTCTCCCTTGGTGTTCATTACCTTTAAACGGAGCCACACATTGGCAGAAATAATTACCAGGTTGGTCAATGCAGGTGGCTCCATTCTTGCAGGGAAATGAAGCACACTCATCTATATCTGTTTCACATCTTGCACCTTTGAAAAGATGAAAGATTTGAACACTTACTAAGACAATCAGGTGCCAATTCCAATTTATTTGTACCACAAAAATCTCAAGCAACTTTTGAAGAGAAGCTAACATACATCAGCCAAATAAAGAACCACACTACTAATATCAGCATCCATTTAGCTTTTATCACCACAAATACATAACAACTTATTTCTGAGTTACTAAATGATAACTAATCTTCCCTGTTTGTGTAAGCTTTGAAGGGCTTTTTAAATGTGGACTAATTTATCTTGTACTATGTAGTTTGTAGATGCAGTCAGAGTTCCAGTTTGTTGGAATGGAAATGAAACATTACACCAGGGTAGATAAAGAGAAATGAGAATAATACACAAGCAAATTAGTCCATAATGTCTTAATGGATGCTTTGTGGACTACCTTGCTGTGGAAAACAAGGTTCACCATGAAAACAACTCACCAGTAAAGCCAGGCAGACAGATGCACTCATAGCCACCGATAAGGTCTGCACATGATGCATTATGAAAACATGGAGAAGAGTGGCATTCATTTATATTTGCTTCACAAGTTGTACCTGTACATATAAATTAGGCAAAGGGGAGAGAAGTTACTCCATAGCACATTTAGTTAAAAACCAAACATTAACTGAATATAGTCACATACTAGAATGTGTTTTACATCCTTTTTATATTCATATTCAGGAATCTATGACAGATGTTCATCTTCTAAATGTTTAAGTTGTTCACTAATTTTTCAAAAATATTAAAAGTATAGTCATCAAATAGATTCCTAGGGCTTAAAGACAATTTTCCTATTATATGAATATAGAAGAGCAGAAAACAAATTACACCAAATATAATGTACTGCACTAAAGTGACGAGAGGAAATATTTCTTGTGTTCATGATAAGGCAACAGATGTACTCCTAGAAAATTGAAAAAGAAATCTGTTATAGATAGAAGAAAATTTATTCCAATCTAGACTATAGCTAAAACCCTCACATAACTACTCAAGTGTAAAAATACTTTATTGCTAATATTTCTCAGTGAACTTAATTTTTTATCATTTGAAGAATAAGTGAAAAATTACATCAATTGCAAGGTTTGGGAGTTAAAGGAATTTTAAGAAACAAAAATGTGATATTTTTTCTGAATATAACTAGCAGTAGAAATGTAATGTTTTGCACTATGACATTTGAATTATGGATTATTAAAAAGCCATGTTTAAAAAATGGTGCTCTAAAATTAAAATGGATACACTTTAAATTCTTGATCTGAGCTTAAAGCAAATAATAGCTACAGATATTATTGGATCTACTTCTCAAAGTGATTAAATTTTTTATATGAACTGTACAAATATGCCAAAACCAAAACTTTTACCACATGTTGTTTTTTTCCTCAATTCTATTGTATTAAAGCTACCAAATGTTTAAAAATCTTGCAGAAAAGAGTATCTTCTATTTGCAAAATTTCACAGAACCCCACAAATCTGTTTTCAACAGCCAAGCCACCAGTCAGCAGCAAACACTCAGACCCAGGCTATAACGAAAACAAAATAGATAATTTGGTCAAGATGCAGTTTCCCTAACTGACATGTTTATAACTTCAGATGATAACCATATAAGTATATATGCATCTTGTCCAATATGTTAAAAAATTAGTGTAAAACTCAAAGTAGATTTACTAAGTTATAGTTCTGTGGATTTTTTAATACCTTCAAATCCATCCTGACAGATGCAACTGAAGGCATTCAGACGATCAACACAAGTAGCTCCATTGTGACAAGGGCCACTAAGACACTCATTCACTTCAATCTCGCAGTTATGACCTGGAAACAAGTGAAGGTTTCACTTCAGTAGGAACACACCACTTGTGAGTCACCAGGGGAAGCAGCAACAACAAAATTAAATAACTGAGGTTAGAGAATTTTTACCAATGAGCCATAAAATGTCTTTGGGGAATTCATTTCTTGGTGATTAAAGGCAAAAATAGAGTGTATATTTAGAACATAATGTTCAACAAAGATTGGATGAGAATACTACAGATTATAGATGTAGTCAAAAATTCTCATATTTTCATTTTTTAAGGACAATAAAGCCTTGAGTTTTCCTAAAACATCACAAAAGTGTAAGTATGGTATCGAAGTCAAAATATTAAAATATCAGTGTTTTCTCTAATATTATTTTTTCATTGATTTATTAATTTGTTATGAAGATCTCTATAGGAAATATTGGGAAAGATTTTCATTATGGACACATTTTCATTTTTTTAAAATTAATAATTAACAAGTTAGGTATTGACACGTATTTCTAAACATATGAAGGAAAAAAATATAGATGCTGATTTCTAGTTGTGAATGTGGTATCTAATATTTTTTTCTGGTCTTTGAGGTAGAAAAAAGCTGAGAAAGTATTTGCTTTTTGTATATGAATTATCCAAACAGCTAATAATGGCATCAAATTTATTATTATTTATACCTAAAAGATAGGTAGAAACCTCCTGATTGCTTCAGAGGGGCTTTCAAGTTTTTGTTTGGCCATAGAAAAAGTATACAATAAAAATACCAATCCACTGTTATTTAGATACAGTATAAGAATTTAAATGAACATTTCAATAAAATAAGACCTCACAAATAATTATCACAAGTAACATCATACAATTTTATGTATAATGATAATAATAAACCAACCTTAGAAACAGCCTATAGCATTTCATTACATTAAAGACATAAATATTACAGCTATTAAATTACAGATTATTTCACCTAAATGGATACCTACAATAGTATGTGGAGCAAAAAGTTAAGAGGTATGCAGTCTATTCAGGATCTGAGTTCCTCTGGTTGTCTGTGTCCTCCTTAACTATTGAGAGAGAGTGTAGTGTCATCTTACTACTGTTTTAGGAGCCCTGTCCAAGTCCCTGGAGTTAGACAGGATGGATCCAGGTTGCAGGGCTGATCTACCACTCAGGGAATTCCTACTGCCCTTGATTATTTTGTCATATAGCTGATCAAAGATATATGTCTCTGTATCTAGAGATATTTTTTTTTTTACACTGTAATCTGGAATTGCCATGACAGTATGCTGACATAGCCAAACTAATTTTAATCTAGTCAGATTAATGACAATGACATGCAGTGCATATTTAAACATGAGTAGTTAAACCTGCTCGGGATCTTGAATGTACATTGGGCAGCTGACGCCCTTGTTACTGCAGACTTTTTATTACAGAGAGCATGAAGAAGATAAATTAAGGCCAACTTGCATATGGCTGTGAGTTCAAATCACATCAGTGCAAGACAGACACCATATCTAAAATAGTATAAGTAATTACTGGAGTGGAAATAGTCCCTTGTAGTCAGTATTTTTTACAGCTGAATACTCTTACACAGCCAAGTACTTTTGTGTGTCAGGAAATAAAAATTTTTTCTGCCTGAATCAGAGGCACACTGCTAAATCATATCTATTGTTACTTTTGAATAACCTTCTTTTCTCTGGTTTAGGACTAACTTAAACATGTTAAACAACACCACTTTGAGCCTACCTATAAAGCCAGGTGCACAGAAACAAAGATAACCATCCAATGTCTCTTTACAGATGCTGGAGGCTCCACATGGCTGTGATAGGCAGGCAGCAACATCTGCTTCACAGAATTGACCAGTAAAACCTGATGAAAAATAGAGTAATAGACAACATAAGAAATTTACTATCACATTTAGTCCAGAAAAACAGACAAGTGATAAACCAATTTACTATGTAATTTTCTGCTCTTATGTTTCAAAATCGTATTTAGTATAGGGTAAAATATTCCAGTCTCTTTGAAAGTTTCAGTTTCATATACAAAGCAATTCTAAATGGAACAATTAGATAATGATAAAGTCAATGGTAAAGCAGTACTTGCAATAATAATAAAATACATTCAAGACACGATGACTCTTCATGAGAATTAGATAGAATGTCAAATTCTTCAAGTGGTTTTACACAAAATTCCTATTAGTGAGCACATTGTTGATAAAAGTCTTCCGAGTTTTAGTATGGTGGTCTGTCACCACACTAAGAAAACATCCTATGTTTCTAAATGAATAAAAAAAAAAATTGTCCCAATACATTCTCTTATAAAGCAGGTATTACAAGAACAGACATGTTTGGCAGCATATTGGCATTGATTTTTTGAACCAGTTAACTTGTAGTTAATAAGAAACTTAATCTTGTGAAAACTAAGCATCTATGTTTCCTATTGAGGGGTATGGATGCACAACATTTAAAAAATAAATTTGAAAGATAAAACATTAAACTACATTTTACACTTTAGGTATATTGGCCATGATATAGTTTCTGAAGCCATCATCCAGTAAGAAAAATCATAATTTTCATTGATAATAGCTCCTTTATTTTTGAACATACACAATAACAAATTTCAAGTGTATATTTGTTTCACTAAAAAAAATTCAAACAAAATAAAA
Source organism: Corapipo altera (assembly GCF_003945725.1). Classification (NCBI taxonomy): domain Eukaryota; kingdom Metazoa; phylum Chordata; class Aves; order Passeriformes; family Pipridae; genus Corapipo; species Corapipo altera. The sequence goes on from NW_020884890.1 coordinate 3,508,677, forward strand.
GTAATAAATTGATATAAAGCAATTGAAAAATTAATCCATGGGTGTGGCGCTAGTATCCAAATTCTGAATATAACTGTGAAGTTTCAAATTTTAGACAGTTTTTTGTTACTTTGGTCATAAACCCTCAGTGACTTAAAGTATAAAAAGTATAATTTCCTGGTCTCCTATTAACTGAGTACTTAAAAAATTTCTAAGTATTTTTTGTATGACAAATATCAAAATAGACTGGACCAATTTATTATAATTTAACAAGTGCAGCATGGAAAGCCTCTAAAGATTTAAACCAGAGATTTGGTTCAGTGAGCTAAGCATCGTTAATTGCAATGTCTTACAAGCCAAGTCTGGCTGAAGATCTGAACTTCACATTTAATTTTGAAAAATATTTATAAAGTAATACCATGCTTCAGTAGCACAGGTATTGCCAGAACAGATTTTAGCATACCATTGAGTTGCCCCATACCTGACTTTGTATTCGTCAATATTTTAGACAAAAAGGAGAAAAAGGAAGAGTCTTTGGTCAAAGATGTTCCAAAAAATCTGTATTCCTATAGCATAATGTGATAGTTTTAAAAACCAAACACAACCTTTTGTGTTTCAATAGCATTTATAAATGTTTTAATAGCATTTATTAAGTGTGGATTCAGAGTAAAAAAATATTACAAAATTTTAAAAGTTCAGTCCTGCTTGGACCTAGCATAGTATAGTCTTCAAACTAAAGGAAATGTAAACCGTGCTGTTAGGGCATGACTAAAGAGCTCCTGATCTAGAAGATTTTTTAATTTTTGAACATCTTGTTGCAAGTAGTGAGACAGAAACTTCTGACCATCAGGGTAGATTGCTGGAACATGCTGCACTTTAGAAATTCTGGCTTGTAGAACAACCCTTTGAGGCATAAATACAAGACAATGCATATTAAAACTGCCCTACACAGTCACTTTGGTTTCTAAATCAGAAGAAAGGTGTCTTCAAGCTATATTTCAATTCCACCCTGAACACCAGCTGCGCAACATTCTCACACAGCTGAAGTTTTCCTTCCTGTTGACTGCCATTAAAAATTTAAGTCTCTCTCATTTTTGCCTTTGCAAATAGCTGTTAACATCTGCTTACTGAAGTACTACATAAAACTAATATAAAAAATTATTATAAAGTAGTAAAATGGAAACATTGATCAATGATGGTTATCGCTATACACAGATAGATATATGTATAGCTGTTACATGTGATTATGTGACTATCATCTAAGTAGAGATAATGAATATAGGAAAGCTAACACGTTTTTGTCTTTGACAAAATAAAAATGAATATTCATAATAATTTTACAGACTTGAAATAAAGTTCTTAATTATGTATGTTTTTATTTCTGTGTCTTGAATTAATTATCAAAGTACTGCAACTCATACAAATATACCTGAAGTTATTATATTTAGTTGAAGACCAAAGAGTGGTGGGTTCATGGCTCAGTTTTGATATTTAACATCTGGTTTTGAGTAAAGTTTCTCATCAAAACAGATTCAGATGCAGAACTTAAGAATACACTATTTCTTATAAAAAGAAATTATTTTTCTGCTTATTTTTCTGCTACAGATACCCATTTACTTCATAAATTTAGAGAATGGAAATTTAGCAACAGTTTAATTTTTTAATTTTTTTTTCCAGAAATGCCCCATTTACAGTCTTGAGACATTTCTTTCTGACAAATACAAATGACTCCTGACAAAGGTGGTTTTTACTAGTCAGATTATGACACAAGCTCTCCAGGGAGATCATTGCATTGTGATCCATTCTGACATAGTCCAGCCACACAGTGATTCATGGCAATTTCACTACATGGCTCCTTATATTCTGGATGGCAGGTACATCTGAAGCTATTAACTGAAACTTCACATTAAGGGTTATTGTCAGAGGCAGCAGGATTTGATATGCATTAATTCACTGTTATTGAACAAATACTACTTCTGGGAAAAAAGTTATATAGTTCCTGTTAAAATTACATCTAGGAAAAGCTTAAACAGACTGAAAGAAAGAAATGACAGAATTTAATTCATTATCATTAAGATTCATGCATACTAACGGGTTACCAGTCTCTCCTTATTTGTACTGGATGTGACAATAATTACATACAAGCCATTTTATTAATTTGTCTTTTGGAATAGACTGATTACTACTGTTTTTGTTATTCATCACCTATAAGAATGAAATCCTACTTTTCCTTGGGTCCTCTAGAATTTCAAGCACAAAAATTGTTCTTATTGCAAAAATTTTACAGAATATAAAAATTTTAAAAAATGTGCAACCATTAACAGCATAAAAAAAAAATCACCTTTGCATGTGTATTGGGTTTGCATGGCCAGGTTTTGGTAGCAGGGGAGCTACAGGGGTGGCTTCTATCAGAAGCTGCTTGAAGCTTCCCCCACATCCAACAGAGCCAACGCCAGCCAGCTCCAGGACAGACCCCCTGCTGGGCAATGCCAAGCCAATCAGAGGTGGCCTCTGTGATAATATTTAAGAGGAAGAAAAGTTACTGTGCAGGTGTAATGGTGCTCAGAGGAGTGAGAATATATGAGGAGAACAGTTTTGCTGACCACAAGGTCAGTGAAGGAGGGGGGGGAGGTGCTCCAGGTGCCACAGCTGAGGTTCCCCTGCAGCCCGTGGTGCAGACCATGGTGAAGCAGCTGTGCCCCTGAAGCCCATGAAGGTCCACATGGGTGCACAGATCCACCTGCAGCCTCTGGGTCTCCTCCACACCAGAGCAGGTGGATGCCCAAGTGAAGGCTGTGAACCCATGTGAGGTCCATGCTGGCGGAAGCTCCTGGCAGGGCCCTTCGGACCCATGGGGAGTGAAGCCCACATTGGAGCGGCTTTTCCTGGTAGGACTTCTGATCCTCTGGGGGAGACCCACACTGGAACAGGTTATTCTTGGAGGACTCCACCCTGTAGAAAGGATCCCAAGCTGGAGTAGTTCATGGAGAACTGCAGCCCTGGGATGGACTCACATTGGAGAAGTCTGTGGAGAACTAATTCCCATGGGAGGGACCCCACACTTGAGCAGGTGAAGGACACCTCTCCCTGAGCAGCAGCAGAAACAACCTGTGATGAACTGACCGTAACCCTCATGCCCCATGAGAGAGGGATGGGAGGGAGGTGTTTTTAAGATTCTGTTTTTCTTCTCATTATCCTGCTCTAATATTGATTAGTAATAAATTCAATTAATTTCCCCAAGCTGAGTCTGTTTTGACAGTGACAATAAGTGGTAAGTGATCTCTCCCAATCCTTATGAGTCCTCATGAGCTTTTCCTTATGCTTTCTCTCAGCTGTCCATTTGAGGAGGGGAGTGATAGAGTGGCTTTAATGGCTACCGGGCATCCAGCTAGGGTCAACTCACCACACCATGAAAGGCAGGGAAAACAAATAATGCTCTTGCCTCAAACAATACAACAGGAAAATGTTTTATAGTGACCAGCTCCTCTAATAAATAAATATGATTGCTGTATTGAAGCAACCACTTACAACAAGAGAAGATACAGAGGAAGATGCAATTTTCTCTGTTGTATTCTTCTTGCATATTGTTTTATTTCTCAGTCCAGCTTGGGGACAACTTAAAACTTGTGTTTATGTACACATAATCTGTAAGAAAGACGTTATAAGAATGTACTATCATGAGTATTTAGGGTGTTTGTACCTCAGTTTCTTTCCTACATATTCCAGTTTTGAAATAAATAAATAATCTAAGGCAAAGTAATTTCAACAGATTTGCAATTTAATTTTCTGTCATTAGGTTTGAAGTGAAGAATTTCACCAGTTTTAAATCTTTTATGAAGATTCCTCAACTAAGTGATAAGTGAAAAAAATAAAGCTTCTAGGCCAAAAGTCAGTTTTTATCCCATCATGTCATCATTTGATGAAATAACGTTTCATTGGATATTTCTCAAAAAGCTCTAACGGAAGCTGAAAAGTAATCACTGCAACTCACTTTGAATTTTATGTTATGATTTTCTGATAGGAGGACTGAAAACATTTTTTCAGCAAAAACTGGTATACATCGTTTAAGCTCAATTGAATCTGGAGAGGAATCTTAAATAGCAATTAGTCCACCTTCTTACCATTTACTCATTTTGGTATCAACAAATACATATACATTTTATAATATCCTTGATACCACAGAAGTTCTACCTCAGACATATTAAATTGTTTACTGTAAAAACTAATGTGACAATAATGGCAAGCTGATGCACCTGACACAGGCAACAAAAGATGATTTCATCTAGGCTACCGATGAATTTACTCAGAGGTCAGTTCTGATTCATATAGTCCCCAGTGGACAGACTTCACAGGCAGACCTTGCAGAACCAAAAGCATGCCCTTTATAAGCCTGAATCCACATCCCTTTCTGGCCTTCTTTTAAACTTTTACTAAGTAATTACCGTTGGCCAATTCTTCCTAGTCACCTCTATGCTAGAGCAGAAATTCTCGGCACAGACACATTAATTTCCCTTCACTGATACATTTGGAAGAGCTGGTCAACCCTGGAGATTCATTTTTACCTACACATGCTTCAGTTAATGCTCCAACACAGGAGAGTTAAAAGGCATTGTTAATTCCATTACATGAATGCAATCCATCACGGAATCACCCTGTGTACCCAAATGTAAATTATCCGACATATTTACAAAGTAACAAATTGTCAGATTAAACCGAGTTCTTTAATGGTAACAAGCTGTTCTCTAACAGTTTGGTCACTAGTTATTGAACACCAGTGCTTTTCAGACAATAATCTTCATTCACCATTGAACTGTAACATTATGGATAACAACTTTTTTCAGTGTGTCACCCTCAAAATCTGAATACCTACAGCTCCATACAGAGGCACAAAATCTTTTAAAGCAATAAGTATTAATAGGATCTGTGAGATAGCTAGAGGTTACCAACACACATTCCAGTCATACCCTGTGTTGACTCTGTATGTAGAGTCTGTCAATACCATATTTTAAAGTACTGTGTTCAGATAGGTTTAATTTAATAAATTTAATCAACTTTTATTATTCATATAGGTAATATGACAGCAAGGCAGAATAGAGCAAAACCTCACTGATAAGCAATACAGTCCCACAGCACCCAAATGAGAAAAGCTGAGCAGGTCCATTGCTGCTGACCAGGTCTGCCACAGAACAGTGACGATCAGACATCCTGCAAGATAGGTCTGAGATGAAGCCTGGAAGTCAAAGTCATCAAGGCAAGTCAGATTGGCAGGACCCTGCTAGTACATTCCTGACATATGACAGGGAACTACATCACTTCTTACACAAGCAGAACTCCTGGACAAATATCTCCATGTAGAGATTTCTTTTTCCACAATACCAGTACATGGTTGAATCCTATTCAGCTTGAATTCTCTGGATATGTTTTTGCAAATTGCTACTTGGTTGCTCCCAGTTTATACGTATTTGTTTATGACTGCCAAAGAGGATTCATCTTTGCTCAGCTGAATCTTTTTTTTTTTTCCAGAACACTTCTAGAGGTTTTCCTGTTTCTTTCCCAGGTTGGTGCCATCTGCAAATTAAGCCACAATATTCCTAATTCAATAATTCAGGTCATTGACAAGGAATATTGATGAAGAGCATTAGTGGACCCAAAACACTTCCAGTGATGTTCTTTTCCACACTGAATGACTATCATCTTTTAGTACTTTTTTTCCAGTGAGTTACATGTTGTTCTGTGGTAGTTTCATTGAGACAGTGTTCCCTATGTTTCCTTATAAAAATGCTGATGAACTCAAGATATACATAACCTACTTCTTCCTTATCCCAAAGGTTTATTACCACGTAACAACAGAAATTACTTTTTGTTCCTGTTTAGAGAGGTCCCAAAATTTGGCAATACTATGATTCTATGATTATTCTTTTATTGCGTGGTCAGATCTTTCTTATAGACAGGGAAATATCAAGTTTTTTTGCTTCAGGTCATACAGAAAGAATGTTGAAAACTTCTTGGCATTGTATGTCAACCATTTTCTGTCTTTGTTAGGAAGCAGATTGATACTTTCAATTTTTTCTTCTAGAAACTTCTTTTAAAAGAAGTGACTGATCTTTCTGTAATTTTCTTTCTCTTCATTCTTCCCCTGTGTAGAATTTCTTTCTGACAGTGACAGCTAATATGTGCAGCATTTCTCTTTTAGCTACTTGACTTCAATGACCATTTCTACTGGTTTAGACAAGCTGGACCTTAAGCCATGCAATTTAATGGGATGATGTAGGAGGATTATTGGCTCTACAGTGTTTTTCTTTCAAAAAAAACCCCTTAAACGTAGGCAAAAGGCCACAACAGCCAAATACATCTTCCAATACTGTAAGAACAGTTTTGTCAGTTCCACTAAAAGATGGATTAGAACTAGAAAAAAAGGATTAAGGAAAAACAGAGGCATACTCTATACATCTTACAGAAACACACCAGAAGACTTACAGCTATTACAGTAGAAGTCTGATTACTGTACCACAGGAGGCAGCTTCAGAATCTCTATTATTTACACTAAGAAGACACAGAATGACTTTTTATTCTGACTGTGCTTGCTGGCTTAGAATGTGTCAGACTATTTTACCATTTTGTGGTATGATGCATTAGAACAGGACCTAATGCTGTTTGACAACCGCCTAATAATGTAGATGCAAAAGTAAAAAAAACCAAACAACAAAAACCTCATGAAATAATAGTGGTTTTCATTTTACCATGAAGATGCAAAGTGGTCAATGTTTGTTGCTTCTTTTGGGATGATGTTGCTTCTTTTGGGATAGAACACTACTTCCTGTAATTGATATGCAAAGCCTATGACATTTATAAATTCCGCTATAAATAATGAAAAAGTGAGAGTAAGAAATTGCTTAATATAGTTTTGATTTTTCCGTATAATTTTTTGGTTGCATCATCTTGTACATAGATCAGTCTAGTATGACATCACGTAATGAAACATAACTTCAGGATCTAAAAAAAGCAAAATTTCAGCATATAAGTAAAGCTAAGTTCCAGAGACATACTCCTCTTTTCCCTTTATAAAGGAGTGACTGCAGATGCTACTTTGATAACTTTTAAAAAATAAATATTTGAGATATTTGTTTCCAAAGAAGACAAAACCAGTTAGAATTGGGGTAAAAGCAATGCTGCTAGTAGGTCTGTAGGAAAAAACACAGACAAAAACCCGCAACAAAAGCAATGACAAAAATATAAACAGCAACAGCAATAATTAATATGAATTTCCTAACTTCTGAATTACACAAAATTTCAGTTTAACATCTCTGAAAAAAAAAAAAATCAGTGAAGATCCCAGTAAACTCAGCACAAGCAGTGAGCAGTGTTGCTATTCTTCCTCAGTCATATCTTGGAGAAATTGCCTGCCTTTCAGAATTCATGTGACAAGAATAAGGAGATAAGAGGATGAGTTGCCACCTGTAGTGTGATGTGATACTGGATCAAATAAAGAGCTGTTTAGTTTAATATTCTTATTTTAGAGATGAATTAATTTGTTACAGAAAGCAAGTTCAATGACTTTATTTAAAAGAGAAACCATTGTTTCTGAAGTGCATCATGAAGTTGGGCACGCATTTCCTCAGGAGTGTAAAAGTTTTTTAAGTAGAATTTAGGAAGAAAAATATTAAAATAAAAATAAACATACATTAACTTGCTGTTCATGCCATTCATGATATTAAATTGGTAAAATTTTGGGTTTAAACTATTTCTTAGAATTGATGATAAGCAACTTATTGGACACAAAGTACACAGCCATTCCTTGTTATTCATTGTATAATTTTTAGTCTGTCTTTTGTAAATTTGAAAGATGAGATCCAAGTATGATCCTTTGTTTCTTATTCCATTAGAACACCCTATGCTACCAGAAAAGCTGGGAAAAAAAAAAAAAAGATTTTTTCTAGTAACAGAGAAGTAAAGGGAAAAAAAAAATAAAAAAGTAGGTGATTAAAACCCATAAAGCAACAGTATAGACTTTGCTAAAGGTCTGGTAAAGCATTTCTCTTAGCCGACAATGTCAGGAATTTGATACAATGTTTTTACTCCTTACTAATGCAAATAGAGCCACAGAAATTAAAAACTGAACAAATGTTAATTATTTTTCAGTACATTGTAGGACCAGAAGATTAGTTTGAAAGTGAGTTGTCAAACAAGGAAGTTATTTTAGAGAAGAGTGGGATAGCATCAAGATGGAACAAATGTATAGATGAAGAATTAAATCAGTGTATGGAAATGTCAAAGGAAAAGAACAAATGTTATCCAAAATAAAGAATGTTAATATTCCCAAAAAATTGACAGTAGAATAAAGAGTGCTTCAGTTTTGTTCATATAAATACACTTCAGAATTTTATTTTATTTTTTTTTTTAAATCAGAGATTGTCAAAAACCTTTAGATCCTCTATTAGGAATTTGGATATATTTAGACACGTAATGGAAAAATCACTTATTAGTTACCTGCTTTCCAGAAATAGAAGTTTTGGACTAAACAATTGTTAAACATATAAACTGATCATATAAAAATTATGTTTAGTAGACACATCACTCTAATATTGGAAAAAGGCCGCAGTTTGACTATCACTTTAACTGCTTTACAAAAAGTATGATTTTAAGTATATTGACCAAAATTTTATGTGTCTGTAGCCGTTTTCTGGAACATGGTTTCTGAAAACAAATGTCATTTGCATTTCTAATATCATAAAAAGACAGAGAACCAGAGATTACATCAATGTAAATCTTATTAATTTCTTATTAAATTTGAATAGACTTATTCTATCATCAAGTGGTACTTAAAAATGGCAACATATTCCATTAAGAAAAATGTAGAGATGCCAAATATAAGAGGTAATAAATTAAAAGTTAGTCACAATTTGGGAACTAAATCCTTTATTAAAAGAGTATAACCTTGATGAATTGTGAAATACAGCTATGATGGTTTTATAACAGGTCTTTAAAAATGTTTAATATTGAGAGAAGAGATTATTCCTTTCCATCCTGTTATTGCCATTACAGTAGTTTTAGAAGTAATAGACTCAAGTTAAAAGCTGTCATAGAGATATTTCCTCATCTGGGGGATTTGTAATGGGTTATTACAGCATTTCTCAAGACATCACTGTTTTGTGTCTGCTTTTACTAACAGTAACTCAGTGTCTTATTATCCACTTTGAAATAAATAGTGGTTTTCTATCAGAAAAATGTCAATTTTTTAAGTCATCTGCTAGGGTTGAAGGATTGAATTGACATTGCAAATGAGCTATTAATCAAATGGTTTTTCCTCTGTATTTTTAGCCTCACAAATGACAACATTTTTTTTTTGAAAACAAAGAATGGAAGCCAGCAATGTTTTCTTGTTCTATTGCAGGAAAATTTCAGTTACTACTGGCATGAAACATCACACTGATAAAGATAAAAATACAGGAAGAAAATTAGAATTATAAAAAAGAAAGTAGCTTAGTAAAGCTACTACATCTAATAAGTTTGTATCCTTTCACAACAGTAAGAAATTTGCCATGTCCTTTCTTAACCACGTTTACTTTCTCTTTCTTCATCATAACCTGCCCTGTAGCAGACTTTTTCATGAACTTTGTAAACTATATTGCTCTTTTCATTTGCCCTTTCTTGCTTCCTATTTTCATATGATGCTTTTGGATTTCGTCTTTTTTCTTCTCCTACACTTTGTTACATGCTTATTTCCACTGCCTAATATATGTTAATGTATAATGAATGGCTTTCAATCTCATCATGTGAATTTTCTTCTTCCTTCTCCATTTGATTCTTTTCATTTGTAAAAACTGTAATTAAAAAGTATATGTATTTCGATAATTGTTTTTAATCATAGAATTTTGTTTTACTTCCTAATTTAGCAAAATTATATATATTCCAGTCTTTCAGTGCAGAAACTCACTAAATGTTTATTTGTGTAAGAGTAATATAATGAAATCTCACTGAAGTAGAAACTGGGGAGTTTTATTTTCTCTTCATACCTTTATGTCCACTTTTCAACAGATAATGAAGATTAGGTTTAGAAGTATAACTCTTGCTGTGTTCTGGGAACATTATGATCAAAAAGGTACAGTTGCCAGTGTATTACAGAATACGCAGTTGTGTATTATATCATAGTGCACACTTTGAATATGCAATGTCTGCACAATTACATGATCACTGGAGGAATGACCTAATGTGTACTTTTTTAGCAGCATTTTTATTCACATAAATCTCAAAGACTTTCATTTGCATGGAACATGTATATCAAGATTTACATTACAACTTAAAGCATGTATGTCAAAAAGCATTAGTCTAAAAGTATGACAATTACAAGCAAGGAAACTTAAAACTCCATTGCACTGTCATCTTTCTCTTCTACCAATGAAATTAGTAACAAAATTCTAATAACAAAAGTAAAGAAAGGAATGTATATCTTGAAATTTGATTTATATAGAGAATTGGAAAGGCAAAAGTGAGAAAACTGGTCGGACACGATAAGGACAATTTTGTGAGTTAAAAAAAAAAAAATTTAACATACACTAAGTGATGCAAAAGCAGTCACTCTCCACCTCCCACCAGTGCCCACATGGTCTCTGAGCAACAGCTGCATTACAAAAAATATCTCCAGGCTTTTATTGCTGGCTATAATGTATATGGGATAATGGGATATCTTTTTGGTCTATTGGGGTCAGTGATGTCCACTCCCAGCTTCTTGTCCACTCCAGCCTACTCACTGGAAGGGCAAAATGAGTAACAGAGATGGCCTCAATAATATACAAATGCCGCACAGTAACATTCCTGTGTTAGTAACACTGCTCCAGTCACAAATCTAAAACACAGCACTGTAAGAGCTTTTGTGAAGAAAATTAGTTCCATCTGAGCCAGACCCAGTACACAGACCCAATCAATTCTTTGTTTGGGAGGAATACCGATTAAAGACTCAGGATTTTTAGTATTTTCCAGACTTTGTCTTCTGATACTGCAAAGAGACTCTTTAATTATATTTCTCTCAATTCCAGATAATGAATAATAGTGGGTCATTTTTTCCCTTAATGAAACAGCGACAAAGAAATTAGATACTGAAGGTAAATGTAGACAACTTTTTTCACATTTGTAGGATCCAAGCCTACCAATGGGCAGTGTTCTTAGTAGAAAGGGTAGGTTTCATATTTGCTTTCTAGATTCTGCTCTAGGTGCTCAAATAGAGCATTTTTTGCTTAGTCTTGATGTCATTTTCCCTCTGTCATTCTCTTAGAATGAGGCTAGGAGGACTGATCAGTAGTACTCTGTTGCATTATCACATGTAATTTCTTTTTGATGTCTTTGCTGACACTTTCACAACATTCTAGTAACCATCCTCCTATAGTCATGTATAAATTTCGTGAAGACATAATATTGTTTTTAATATGTTATTTCATACATTTTAGGAAAATAAACTAAATGTCACCTTTTCCTGTACTAGGCTTAAATAGTGTGCTGTAAATGTTACTGGAGAGGAGAGAGGAAAGACAGGTTTACCACTGTGTTGCAGTGTGAAAAGAAAAAGAATGACCTTGGAAGATTATTTTTTCTACTTCCTTATGTTAAAAATATTTTAGAATATTTTTGATTTTTTTTTTTATAAAAGGGAGCGTTCAACTTGTGCCAATTTTAGAATTGTTGCCTTTTTTTGCTAGGTCTTCTATGACTAAACTGTTACACATAATGCAACAAACAGATAAAGTTTAACTAATTTTGTAAAGGATTCAATGAAAAAGTGAAGTAAACAATCAGATCCTCAATGGTAGCAAATGATTGGACATGTTTAGGAAGATTGCTGTCAGAAAAATATCTAAATATACCAATAATCTCAAAAACACAGAAGAATTACTAGAGTTACTAAAAATATATTTAACATTTCATGAATATCAGAGAAATAATGATGCTATGGATGAACTATAAGTGTAAGGAGAACTCCCAGGAAGGACCCCTAATGATTTTTCATGTCATTCACTGCTTCCAGATACTGCTTCTTCAGGAGTCAGTTAAGTGGCAGGTCCTGGGGATGCAGCTGTATAACCTCTGCCTCTCCAGCATCTCTGACTTTAAGTGGCCTCAGCCCTCATCCTGGATGAAGAGTCAACACTGATACCTCATGGATGTGACTGCCCACAGAAGTTTCAGTATTAAGACTTTGAAAAAGAGCTAACATGACATGAACGTATTGACTTTTATTTCCCTAAAATATTGATTCCACTAAGTGCTGCTACAATCAGTTCCGCACTCTTTTGCTATATGAATACTCAAAGTATCTTCTATGTTAGTTTGCTGAACAAACTTTCTACAACTGATGAGATGGACTTGTTTAGAAAGAATGCTATTCTAGTACAAGTTAGGATGTCAGGTATAAGAAAAACATATGACTTATAAATTGTATAAGTGAATTGTGACTTGGAGCAAGAAATTGATAATTGGAATTTTAAACTAGGCATCAGGCAATCTTTTTGGCAAGTGGAGCAGCATGTAAAAAATGCTACACTTTCTTACCAAGCAACTTTGAAATCAAACAAAAAAAATCATTACAATGTTTATATTGAGTATGATTGTGCAGTGGCAGCATGAAGAACTGAATGATTTTGTAAGCATTTCCCATCTGTAATCTTGATTATTCCCTTTAATTTTTGAGTCACAGCATGAACACTTTTTGTAAGGTCTCTTCCTGGATTAAAAACTTTATGTATAAGTGTCTACTTCATAATAAGGGTTGCCAGAAAGGTTTGAAAGAAAGTACAGTCTTATTTCATGGTACAGTAAACTTTAATAACAACACCACCTTCCAAAAAAGGAAGAATTTGATTTACAATTTTTCTGTGTGTGAGTTTACTCTTAATCAGAAGCACTGCTCCTTTGATTCAGTGTATCAAGTTGAAGGAAAATTGATTTTAGGTTGAATCCATCAATCCAAGCATCTCAACTGATAGGATTTTCTGCTTCAAAATCAGTCTACTTTAGCAATCATGCTAATCATCCACTAATCCCACTGAAAAGAAAAATATTTATGTATTCAGTTAGGTGTAGCAGGGATAATACATCACTGAGGAACAAACAGGGATGGGAAAGAAGCTGTGTAGTAGATGTAATGTTTTGTAAAAGACAAAAATTATGCATCCAGCCTAGAACTGTTTAAGAGCAGAAAAAGAGAGGTAGTCCAGTCTCTCACAGGAGGGGGACAGTATGCAAATAAGTTTGTGGGCTATGGCCTCCTTCCAGCCTTGTCTACTTCACCTTAAACCTGAGATGACTAGACAATAGTACCACCACCTTTATCTTATCTCAAGTTCCTGTCAGGAGGCTTAACTCACAGTTCAAAGCCCTGAAATCCAGGAGGTATGTTCAGCTGGGGACTGGGCTTTGGTGATCTTCATGTTTAATCCGTAAACCATTTCAGTCTCTTACAACTTCTCATCCATCCACAGACAGAGCTCCTGGCACTCCAGCTGGTCATTGACAGAGAGGGTAAACACTGCCTCTTCATCTGCTGTGTCTATCCTTCCTAAAGAGCCTGTATCCTTCCATTCCAACACTCCGGTCATAGGATTCATTCCACCACGTCTCTGTGATGGCAATAATACCATAACCATGCAGGCATGCACACATCTCCAGCTCCTCTTGTATATTCCCCACGCTGCATGTGTTTGCATAGAGGCATCTAAGCTGGGTTCCTAACAAAGCTTACTTACTGTTTGGAATCCCTTTGTACTGCCCTTCAGGTGTTCTACTGCCTTCCTGTAATCCCTAAATACTGTCTAAATAATGAATTTTCATCCTTTATTTTGTAGATGGGTTAATTCTTCACAAAGATTGTATCTAACAAGTGTTCAAAAATATTAATAGAAAATGTTTGTAGTCTGAGATTTCATATGTGCACTTCTTATAGCCTTTCATGAATAAGATCTCACTTTTTAAGTAAAACAGACAGATGTTTTCATACTTTTTGTGTTTGTGATTTCAGCAGGCAAAATATGTAGACAAAATGAGATGTGACACTTGTTTTATCCACAATGGAAAGACTAATGAAATACAGTCACAGCATTTGTAACCGAAAAAGTAAAACTAACCTATTACAACAGGTAAGAATTCGATCTTAAAATTTAGCCAAAGTAATTAATAATAATAAAAAATCCCTTTCATATTTTGCATCCTGAACATCTATTGTGAGATTCTCAGGTCTTAAAAAAGTTGTATGCATATATACATGTATGTATATTACACATATACACGCACTTCTATATATAATAATATCTATAAGTATTTATGAATATATTCAATGTATTTTCATGTTCATACGCTATTATTTAGTGGCAGTGATGGCTGTGAGTTTCTGTGTTTCACACATCAATAACTGTCAAGTTATTTGTACCTTAGGCTTGAAATAGCTTGTATACATTTTAAAATCTCTTGCAAAAAAACACGTATAGCTCTTATAGGGACATAATTATAAACCACTTCTTTTTATTATCCATTTGAAGTAAATATTTCTGTCTAAATAAAAGTTTGATCACTGTGCTTTTACATTGCTAACTTGACATTATAGAACAAGGTTTAATGCAATGCAATGCTTACATGACCTAAGAGATTTAAAAAACTGCAACTGAAAAAGTACTATCATGTTTTGCTTGCTGTTTTCCATTCAACTCATAACCAGTTGATCCACAATAAAGAAAGCGGGGGGTGGGAATCAATAATTAATCATACTATACAAGTATCATATATTTAAATTTGAAGCTGCCAGAAGTTTCCCAGATGTCTGATGGAGACAATGTCAGCAAGGTCCATGATGGACCCACTGCTGGCCAAGGTCGAGCTCATCAGGAACAGTGGTAGCACCTCTGGGATAACAAAGTTAAGATGGGGTAAAAAAACCCAACTAAGAAGTTGCAGCCAGGCAACAACATAAGAATATGTGAGAGAAACAGCTCTTTAGATACCAAAGTAGGAGGACAAGGAGAGAGCGGAGGTGCTGCAGGGCAGAGATTCTCCTACAGCCCATGGAGGTCCACGGAGAAGCAGAGATCCCCTTGCAGCCCATGGAGGACCCCATGACAAAGCAGGTGGATGCCCAAGGAGGCTGTGACCGCATGGGAAGCCTGAAGTAGGTGAGGCTTCCAGCAGGATCTGTGGCCCCAAGGAGACAGGAGCCCATGCTGGAGCAGGTTACCTGGTAGGGTTTGTGACCCTGGGGGGGAACCCATGTTGGAGTAGTTTGTCAAGAACTGCAGCGCATGTGAAGGGCTCACATTGGAGAACTGTCTCATGTGGGAGTGATCCCAAACTGGAGCAGGGGAAGAGTGTGAGGAGTCCTCCCACTGAGGAAGAAGGAGTGGCAGAAACAATGTGTGATAAACTGACTGCACCCAGCTTCCAGCCAGGGTCAATCCACCACAGCAAACCTTACGAAAAATACTGTATAACTTGTCCACAATTTTTTTTTTGAAATTTTAAAAATAACTTTTGCTAGTAGAAAATATGGAAACAAAGTCATGATACCTCCATGGTAGGAAGAAAATTAACTTTTGCAAATATTTATAAATTCAGAATTGCTCAAAAGTTATGGGATGAATACCACTGACAGAGTTCTTTGATTTCTAAGGCTCTCTGTTCCTCAGTTTGGAAGCCAGGACTTCTGGTACACAGTTTATATTCTGGAAACAAATTCTGCTGACACCATCTGAATAGCAATTGTAGTATATGCTTAAAGCATAACTGCTCAGTCCTCTCTTTTCAAGCAAAATAAATTACTACTTAGTTGTATTCTTATGAAAAACTCTATTTCTTTCTTGAATACCACAGTACATTTCTCAAATAAATATCATATGACTTCTTACCTGGCAAACAGCTACAGTAAAATTCACCAATCAAATCATGGCAATGGCCTCCGTTTTTGCAGGGCTTGAGCGAACATTCATCAATATCTGTGGAACAGTTTTTGTCTGACAGAAAAGAAAATTAAACATTAAAACTATAAATCATGCTGAGAAAGCAGAAAAGCTACTTCACAGTGCAAGTGACAACTGCATAATTTAAATTTTCCAAGTTGGAAACACTATTTTATTTCTGCTTGACGGGCCTAAAAGTAGAGATATTCATAGATCATAGCTGATAGTTAATGAATTAAATATTTTAAAAGAATAAGTATGAACAGCATTTGCAAATACATTCTTTGTGTATTCTAGCACTGCCTCTCAACACCATAATTACTAGGGTTACATGCCACATTTAAAAAACTGTTTAAGAGATTTAATAACCTCAGTAACAATAATAAGAAAAAATATTTCTCAAGGTTGCTTCCATGTTTAGATGAATGAAACCATTTATCAAATCCAAAATGAAAATCACAATTTACTCAGCTGTTTCTTCATATTTCTGCTTTAAAAGAGATTTAATAAAGCTGTAATTCAAATTAATTCAAATGTGAAACAACAAAAATATAGGAGAACATAAAGAAGACAGAGAGGGATATCTAGAAGACAATAATATAGGTGTCTTATAAAAACAATTAACTCATTGGGTATACCAAAAAAAATCCAGTCCCTCATCTCTCTATTGTCCATTAATTTAGAACTTGTGGGTTTTTCTATTGTTTCGGTTCGGTTTTGTTTTTAATATTTTAAATAAATAAAAGAAATAGCAGAATCCTTAAGTACACAGGACTTGAACTGATAGCGTATTTAACTACAAATCCATAATTTTTGAAAGGAATCATTAATCAGAAATTCAAGGATATTTGAATGTGTTACTGTCAATTTTTTTCATGCAATGGTGGAAAAGGTGACTACAAACAGACATTTTCTGGGATCTGATTCAAAGTAGAAGGCAGAAGTACTCTCTGACTATGAAGAAAGAAATATGAAGAACTTGGGTGAGAGCTATCCATGAAAAGGGAGAGGAGAGGAGGGTGATTTTCAAAGAAGTCTACTTCCAATTTAGTTCCACTAAATTTTTTTTTCAGCAATCTGGATGGTAGACAGCAAAGTAAGCTTACTGATGGCAAGACAAAAAGATTAGAAGTATTTATAAATAGATTGTGTTTGAAATAATAAATGTAATAAGTAAGAATAAGTAGAAGATACCATACAGAAAGTCACAAGTTAAGTAGGAACAAACCCCAGAATTTTGTTTCAAATTAAATTGTATGCTGGCATATATAAAAAGGAACATATCCAGTTAGAATCATAAAGTAATCCTTCCATTCTTATCTAGCTGGAGTAAAACTGCATTTGGAGTGTTTTGCATTGTGCAGTGACTTGCACTCAAGAAAAATGTGGACTAAGTGATGGTCCATGTGAGCATGACAGGCATGACAAAGAGTTTAAAGGCATCATTTCTTAGGATGAACAAAATGAATGAGGCTGTGAAGCCTAAATAAGGAAAATTTAAATAGAAATTTGATGACAATCATAAAATAAGAAAGTACTTTTGCAAAAGTCATCTGTTCTCTGTGTTAGCAGCAGACAGGGTAAGAAGTAATGCATTTAAACTGCAGTGAAAGATTAGACAATAAGGAACTCCTCCTAATGGTTAGTATAATATCACATTGGAAAGGTCGCCTGAGGAAAATAAGGAATGTGTTAGACTTCTTTGAGAAGATACATAGGTGGGTAACAACATAGTATATTATATGTTTTCTGCTGGGATAAGCATGGAATAGATTAAAGCTAGTGTTTCATTCTAGTGTTGTGATTATATCATTTACAAGGCATACACACTGTTGACAACACAGAAGAATGTCCAGAGAATTATGTTTGTGTAATGAGTTGGATTATCTGGAAACTTTCTTTGCCTTATGGTAAAGATCTAAGTTACTTGGTGTGTAACAACTGAGCTCTGACTTTGGAACCTAGTGCTTCTATCCAAACTTGTGTCTCCATTCTACTTCTCTATCAAAACACGTTTCTGCATTAGTCATATGGATAGAATAGTCATAGATGTGAATCTAGGCATGCAGTAGGCAAGAGAAACAGAGGATGAAAGTACTAACTCTAGCAGGTAGAGACAAAAATGTTCTTCGTGCACACCATAAGTGCACATGGTTAAAATTACATAAGGATAAATGGAAAGTCCTGCTCTTACAAAGAAAACAGTACAGCTTTTGGCACATTCAATCTGAATTCACCCCTCAAGTCCCTCTAATGAAAAAAACATAATGAGACAGATGACCCACTTCATACTTCCCGTAGTCTCTTGTCCTGTAGGTAAATGTGAAAACCCCTTACTCTATTAGTTCAACACTGACTTTTAAATAGGCTCTTCATTTCCACTCTCACTTCCTTTCCTTATCTCCCTTCCACAGGAGAGGAAGCCTATGCACCAACTGAAATCTTGTGATAACTTTTGTTTAGCTGAACAGTACATTTTTTAATGTACTGCAGGTCACTTCTGGTCACTTGCAGTTGCCAGATACAAGCACAGAAAAAAATGTGCAGGTTATAGCTACTGAACTGCAGCTGAACTCCATGTGAGGAAACAAAAAAAGTGATCTGAAAAGGACTACTGAAGATCTCAGCATATGAGCCTCACTGCAGTGCTGTGAGAAAAAAATAATTCTCAGATGTATTTAAATAAAACAAAAAAGAAATATTGATGTGTAAAGTACCTCTGCATAAAACATTGATTACAATGTTCCATATTTTAAAAAAAAGTGGGAAGCATGCAGGAAAAGCTACACAATTTATTCAACAACTGAAGAAAGCATGCTATCGGCAAAGGCTTAAAGAGCTCCATCTGTTTCATTTAGAAGAAACAAAAACAAGAAGTGACTTGATTACAGTGTGTAAATATCTTTACAAAGAGAAAATACTTGGGTAGCAAGAGGATTTTTCATTTCATGTAGAAAAGGTAATGAGATGCAATAGCTCGAAGTTGAAGACAAAACTTTAAATAAAATATTTAATATAAACTTCTAAATCTAATGGTAATCAGTACTAGAATAAAATACCAGTGAAATTCTGGTTGCTTCTCATGCATGCAAATAAGGATTGAACGTTTTTGGATTCAATTGTGCTTTAATCAGAACTAAGTAATTAGGGTCAGTACAAGGTAGTTAATGGTCAACATTAACTGCCTTCTGGTATCCAGACATAATGTAAAGCACCCATGGATTGTTAGAAGACTTGCAGAATAAATATGCTCATCCTGTAGCCTTCTATGTGTCTTTCCAGGGAAAACATCAAGAGAATTCTGTGAGCCAGATACAATCCTGTGACAGCCACCCTGAGGCAGCTGGGCTCTGTAGAATCGTCATCAAGTGATATGTGTATGTCCTGTTCTTGGAGGTTCATAAGGTTACCTGTATGACTGGGTGTAAGTTGCTGCTCTACTGCTACCAGAGCAAATAACCTATTCAATTCCACTTTTTGCCTGGCTATAAAAGTGACAAGGGAAAAAAAATTCTTCTTATAAAAGTTGTATAAACATCTTCAAAAACATCACTCTGGATTCAACACATTTTCCCTCCTACCTCAAGACTCCTCAGATCTGGGCAAGCAGATTGATCTGGGCAATTTACTATTTAAGTGAAGAGAGTCAAGCAGTGGTGTAATGTCCCCACTATCACCACCGCAGCCCTGAAGCCCAGTACATATGACTATCGATGGAATGGAACGGACAGATGCTCTTACATCAATGTGATCAGGCAAAATGTCCTCTTTATTAGAAGAAAGACAAAATATATAGTGGTAATGGCGCTTGGTTCTTGTTCACACTACACTGGTTACATAAGGAAAACATACTCTGCTGTCCACTGTTAATTGGACCACAACAGGTGGTCATAGAAGATGAGAAAACTTTATTCACTTGCCAAAACTCCTCCTTGGCATCTGGCATGAATCCACCTTTGTTCTAACTTCAGGTCCTGTAGCCATCTTAATGGCGCAGTATTTTTTATTGTCTGCACTCAGTTATGCCAAGGTGAAACACACAGAAATGCAAGGGAAATTGTTCACACAATTTTTATCTTGTAACATATGACATTGCCATTGCTAGAATCGAGCCACAACTTAGTTGTCAAGGTAACAGCAGAGGCCTCAGGACTTGTCTAGTGGCCAGCTGGATCTTAGATCCACAGAATCATAGAATGATTTGGGTTGGAAATGATCTTACCGACCATCTAGTTCCAACCCCCCTGCCATGGGCAGGGAAGCCTTCCACTAGACCAGGTTACTCAAGACCCCATCCAACCTAGTCTTGAACACTGCCAGGGATGGGGCATCCACAACTTCTCTGGGCAACCTGTTCCAGTGCCTCCAATGCCTCCAGTTATCCTTATAGTAAACAATTTCTTTCATAGTAAAGAATTTCTTCTGTATCTTGCTTCATTTGTTTTAGTCTTCCTTAATTTTATGAATTGTGTTGTTATAGTTATTCTTAATAAGACATAGACAGGAAAAAACAGTATTTGTACTGTATAGAATGAACTAATTATGACCCTAAAGGCTGCTGCATGAAAGAGTATAAGGCAGAGAGTGGAGGCCTTTAAAGTGTGTTTGTAAGAAGGTACAAGGCTATTGATTGTTCACATATGGCCAGTAATTGGTAGTGAAGCAAAAGTAGGACCTAGGAAAAACAGTTTTAGAGATAAAAAAATGGGCAAACAACAAATGACTAACATATGTAAAATGCCCCAAATAGAAAGAAAAATCAGTAGTTCTAGGTAGTTGCAGAACTGAGAAAGATAAATGTATGGAAAAGAAAAAGAAAGAAAAAACAAATATGACAAAGAGAAAGGTGAAAGAGTGAAGAACAAACAAAAGTCAACAGGTTACTAAAGAGGACACCAAATAAGGCTCCTATTTAGTGCAGTCATACTAAAACTGATAGCATCATACCTTTTATAGTATGGTTCAGTCAAAGCAAGGGATGCCCAAAGATGATTGTTTCACTGGCTAAAAACAAAACCCAATATATTTTGGGAAATATAATTTAGTATCAAAACCTCAGATATAATGCTAGTTGGTATTGCAAAAGCAGTGTTGAACAACAGACTTTCTAACATCAATGATTTGGTAGGTTTTTTGCAGAAGAGGAACTGTGTACTATAAAGAAAACTCCCTAAATAAACCTATTCTTTCATAAGATGCCACTTCCATTTCTCAAATTCGTTAACAGAATATCTGGGAGAGACAGAAAATGTGCACTGGGGAAGTAACCTGGAGGCATATTTTCTTATGTCAGAATGTGATGGTTTCACTCCAGGCCTTCCTGGAGACCAGCTTGTAACCAGGAAGGAGCTAGGAAGGTGATCACGGAAGTATTCCATGCTATTCCTTTACGTAACTTGAGGTATAAATAAAGCCAGCAGGAGGGACCTTGTGCTCTTCCTTTCCGGTGAGATTCAAGAATGGTGGGTCCCTGTCTCGGTCTGGCTTATCTAGAGCTGAGGCCTGCAGTGACTGCTGTTATCTGCCATGCGTGTGGGGAGAGTGCTGGGCCGTGTCCAGCCATCCTGCTTCTCTCAAGGTGGTAGCAGAGGATGGTTTCAATCCATCGACCTCTGGATTATGGGCCCAGAAAATTTAGTCCTAAATTACTTGAGGTAGTTATAATAGAAATCTTGATTAAAATTATGTCCTGATATCCACATGTTACTTTTACAGGTGCACTCGTATGTAAAAAAGAAAAAACTACACTCATTGTGCTAGCATATTACTGTTCATTGCTGGATGTCATCCATGACCTTAACGTGGAAAAAATACAGAGTTAAGGAAAAATATGGTTGATTTCTCACAGTAACCCAGAAAGACTAAGAATTTCATCCCTGTTTTCCAGAGACTTCTGTGTGTGTTTTAATCACTGTATGAGCTTTTCTAGACATTATTGTTTTTCTTTTTTTTATGTGATGAAATCCTCCTAGCAACTGACAAAATTTTTTAAATTGAAAATCAAACCTGTTCATATAAGATGATTATATTACAATTTATCTAAAATTAATTGAACACATAGTCACACCCAGAAAAATATTAATGGATGTTCTACGTACATTATATTATGCATGACAGCTGGCATCACTATTGAAAAAAACCGCACTATATCTAAAATAAAGGGGATAAACTAAAATACAAAAATAATCTAATAACATCTTCAGTAGAGAAAAGATAAAGTAAATTCCATGCAAACTAATTAAAGTTTTGATTAAAGAATTAACTTATCTTTTGTCAGATGGTTCCAACTCTTACTATTCACCTTTGAATTTAAACCAATCACGCTTAGTATTTGAAGGCAGAAAATTGTTGGAGAAACGTGCCATTTAATTTCTAACAGAAAAAAAAAGAAACTGCTTATATTTTAAGTGACTGGAAAAAACAATTAATTTGTTTTTCTTTCATGCAATTCAATAACTGTTATGTATTATTTTATCGGTTTCTTTATGCAATGTAATTCACAGCATGACAGTACTTAAACAGAGTTTTCTGCACTCTACTGATCTTTTTTTTTCCCTTTCAAGTGTTGAATTCCTTCCAAGGAAAGCAGGTACTCTTACACATGAGATGACAATAAATAGTCTCTAATAACCCAGAAGTGCATAGTGAATACGTTTATTTCCATGTATGCATAAATACTGTTTATTTTCCAGCAAGTTAAGTTTGCACACCCAGCTGCAGGAAGCCTGCCCTTGGCAGTGTTTGTGGCAACCAGCATCCCATCTGCAGTGTTCCAGATGAGCAGGGGAAAGGTAATCAGCCCTTCATTCTTGTGCCACCGTGGTCCACTATCACTCAGAGCTCTGCTGGCCAGGAGCCAGGGAAACATCCCTCTCTCTTCAGTCTTCAGTTTCCAGGTTTTGGTTTGGTTTGAAAAACCTTACTGCCTTGACTGGAGATCAGACACAGGCATGCTGTTTAAATGAATTTCCTCATTAGGTGACACTGGAGAAAAGAAGACCTGGCTTTTGGGCTGCTTCTCTATGAGCCATAAGGGCCAACTGATGTGGAACAGTAATCTGATAAATGAGATGCGAACAAGACTGAGTTCCTATGACTGACTCTAAAGACGAGTGAGCAATAATAGATCACAGACTCACATAATAATAGAAACATTTAGGTTGGAATAGACTTCCAAAATCATCAAGTCCATCTTTTGACCAATCACCACCATGTCAAGAAGTGCTGTGTCCAGTTGTTTCTTGAACTCCTCCGGGGATGGTGACTCCACCACCTCACTGGCAACCTGTTCTAATACTTGACAACCCTTGGCATGAAGAAAATCTTCCTGATGTCGAACCTGAACCTGCCTGGTGCATCTTGAGGCTGTGTACTTTCATCCTGTCACTAGTTGCCTGGGAGAAGAGGCCAACCCCCACCTTGCTACAACCTTCCTTTGGGTAGAGGTAGATTTCTCAGCCCAGTTTTTTCCTTTGATTGTTGAGGACAGGACTAGATATGATTCATACGGAATGGAGAATGGACCAAGCCAATAATTTTAAACTGTGCAGTTGTCCTGATATTAACTAAAACTATATGTGTTAGGCAGAAGTTGCCTAAAATAGAATAGCTTTTGCAGGCTTACTGAAAACAAAGATTCTTTTCCATAGGAAAAGAATGGACAGGAAAAGATTTTCAAAGGTACAAAGAAAGGTATCCCTTTTTGTCTTATCACTGAATGAATTGAGCTGGAAGACACTGCACATCCTTTTATAATTTTGGTTTTTGAATGTTCAGTGTTGCACTGACCACTTGTTTAGCCACAATAGCTACACAAAATTCCAAAAGCTCAATAGTATGAGACATCTTAATGAAACTACATAGATCAGAAAGTAGATTAAAAGTCTTTCAAATTTATTTAAACTGTTGTATAAAGCCTAAAGACTTATTTAAGTCAACATGTGACTGATGGTAGAATCTGACTGTTGATTCATACTGTTTCATTATAATAGTAAGCAGGTAAACCTAAAGCAAGGATGATTTTGCACGTAGATAATTCATATGGACAATGATATAAGTGAAGAAGTCAGATTAAGAATCTCATGCATAAAAACTACAACAAACTTCAGTGCTAAGTGCTAAGGTAAAAATCACTTTGGAAGCACATTTTTTTTCTATGCAGTATGCACTGATGTCACCTTACTAGCATAGGGATCACTCAGACACATAGGCACACTATTGAAATCTGTTTAATTAATAATCTCTTCTAAAATTTAAAATGGATAAAGGCTTTACAATTAACAAAATATAATCCCATCATTTATTTAAGATTAAAAACCCATGTCTTCTCCTCCCAGAACAATGACTTACAAAATTCTTTCAACCCAGTGTCTTTCATTACCAGAGAAAATCCACTCAAATAAAGAAAGCGGTCAGTAACCAACACCTCATAAAATTGCCTTCTCCTGCTGTATCATTCATGAATTCAATACCATCCCACCTGACTGATGGTTTGCTTCAAGGTATCTTACTACTTCAGGGACTAAAGGTGTTCTATTGTTTAATATTAAAATTCCTTACTTCACCTGTTTTCAGGTTTGGTTAATGCCCAGAATTAACTAATCTGGATATGCTGAGCAAGTCTTTTTCTAATTTTTGAGGCTAGTCAGGTTTACAGACCTGGACTGTCTTTACCTATCTCAACTGCCAGAGGTTCTCAAAACCCCTCTAATTAGCAAAATTGAACAAACCATTGTGAGGGAGGAGGTCGCAGTGCTGACATCTCTCCATTTGTCTAGTAGCTCTTTACTGTGGGATAATTACTGTGATCCTGCGTATGCAGATTCCCACGAGAGGGCACTTGAGAGCAAGTTTTGATTGAAGAGAGAAAGTATTTTCCTCTTTTTTTCTCAGGAGCTGCTTTTCTGTGTCTGCTTTTTTTTTCTCAGGAGCTGCTTTTCTCTATCTTGCAAAGAGTAAAGGAAATGCCATGCAGCAGGTTGCAAAGGCTTCCAGTACTCCAATGCTCATTCTTCTAACAACAAAAAAATGCTCTTGGAAGCAGAAGCTGCAAGAAGACTCCATGGTCCTCTCAGGACTCTCTCAGCTGTTTTGGGTGTTCCTGCTCTGCTGGCTTTCCTTCAGCAGGAGAGTTTCTCTCTCCACCCAGCCCTTCTCCCGGCCACACACACAGCATTGCCTCTTTCCAGCTCTGTTCCCAGGGAAGGACCAAGCTCCGCTACCTGCGGCGCACCACAGCCAAGGCCATTCAAACAGGCAACTGTCTCCCTCCTGTCCAAAGCTGCCCTTCCAGCAGAGCTGTAGTGCACAAGGCATGTGACACCAAATAGGATTGATGCCGCTAGGCACAGAGCTAGTAAACAGCAAAAGAAACAACCAACTAGACCAATTTATGTCCAACCAGTTCAGATGTTAAAGGTTAACTTTATTTGGAAATGAGTTTTAACATGCTAGGAAAGCAAAAATGTGTTTAAAAGAAATAGAGAAGTAAAAATCAGTCGTGTACATTTACTTGACGTTTTCAAATTTCATTTCCTTGATCAAGTTTCATCAGAAGAATATAAGGTGTGATTGACAGTAGACCTGTTGGTGAACTTTCTAACTTGTTCCTCCATGTAATCAGAGCTAACTGTTCTAATGAGCTAACTGTGCTGTTAATGACACTTCTCTACCTTGCTTAAATATAAGAGGATAAACAAACAGTTGCTATGTATACACTGTGTTTCCTTTTGCCCTTAACAAGCTGAGTATATCACTGCTACTATGGCAATAGCCTCTTGCACCATTTATACCATTCTCGGACCACTGTTTGCTTTTCTTAGAAGGTAGGAGCTCAAATATGCAGTATTTTGCATTGAAGAATCTTTCTAGGGACACTGAAGCAGATCCTGGAAGATTTGGAGAGAGCAGACCTAATGAGATCCACAATGACTGACTGCGAATTAATTATACGAACAGCATGAGCACAGATGAAAATATTCAGTGTAATCAGGAGGGTCCTTGCTCCTACTTCTAATTCCAGTCAGTAGAGTGTTGGATTTGCTTTCTTGTGGGAGCTGTCCTATCTCACAAACAACAAAAAAAAGCTAATATGAAGTGAGATCAACAGCATATTTTTGATGAGAAGTCTCTCACACAGGAAAGGTAGGAGAAAATAGAGCTGTTTCACAATGGCACATTATGCAGTCATGTGACCTTCTGTGACTTCAATATAAGCCTTAAGGTATCCATTAAAGTCTACTTATAACTTACTGGTAACTGTTTTTACCATTGATAGATCCTGAATCCCTTTTGTCTTGGAATTAACAGATATGTCATTGACTATCTGTTTGCATCAGTATGAATTTAGGATTAGAGTTTGTCCTAAGGAAAACATACTCTGTCCTAGGCTGTCTTGGTGACACACACACATTAGTTTATAGTTCTGACTCTGTAATGTGGATTCTATCATATCCCAAAGTAGTGTAGCTGTATTTTCAAAGGAACAACTTTTCTTACACATCCTTGTTCAAACTGATTGTTAGCAACTTACTACAGAAAAGCTAGACATTTTCCATTTTGATTCTAGCAGTATAGCACAAAGTTTTCAAAGCTCCTTCTTTTAAAATTATTGCATTAAAACTTCTTCTCTTGTATAAACAAATACTTTGCAATCCCCTGTGTTATTTTCAAAAGTGATATGAAATAGACATATACTATGCAAACTCGTGACAGCAAAGAGAGTTATCAAAGTAAAAAGGAGAATAAGATCTTGTAGGAAATAGGCCACATCTCAGTTTTGTAATGCTGAATAATATTAGAATATGTTTGCATGAATCAAGAAAACTCACAGATGTCTGTGGAAATTGCAACTATTATTACTTTCACAGTAAATCTCTGTGTGTCATCTTACATTCCTTATGTTCCATCTTCCTATTTTTAACTATTGACAAAATATGTGTGAAGTGCTCCTAAACTGTCACTGGTGTTACTATCAACCTGAATGCTCTACTTCTAACCTAATTTTGCCTCCTCATACTTCATTGATTTTTTAACTTTTCTAAGTAATAGATCCCTTTCAATTTTTTTTTTCTTTCCTCTCCAAAGATTTTGAACTCTTGTACATATCTGTTTAACTTTTTATTAGAACACCTACTAACCATGTATGATTTCTTAGACTGCCACTACTTCTCTTACTGTTATCACTTATGATTAATGATGCTCCATTTGCCTCCCTGAAATCAGCAGTTAAAGTCAAGGTGTTCCAGCCTCCAACATAGTTGTTAAAATGGTATATTTTTTGAGACAGTTTTATTGATTTCCCCATGATCCTGTTAGCTGCTTCTGGCAGAAAGTAAGGCCATGAAGACTATTCCTGATGCAAGAGATATTTTCTTAAACTTGTTAGACACATAAATAATTGTGCAATTTACAAGCTATTTATCACAAGGATCTGATGGCATCTTCCTTGAAGAGAACAAAGTGTCCTCCTACTAAAACTGTGTTCATTTTTTCATCTCAGTCAAGTATATCTCAGATAAGAACTTCTGAAGAAAAATAGCATCAGCTATAGCTACCTGCTCACCTATGTTTCATAGACTGGGTGTTTTTTGAACACTTTGTTTTCTAGGCAAAATACAGTTTTGCCTTCCATTAACTAATCAAATAGCAAACATACACTGCTTTCATTTTTTACCATATTGGGAGGGAAATTAAAGCAGATTATCAATCACACAGAAAACGGAGTTGAGTTTTTATTCAGTAATGCTAAAACACTGAACAAAATGCAATTAATTTCAGAAAAGAAAATAAATAGATTAGCTATTTAATATCTTTCTGAGGTTAAAATAAATCTTACCAGTGAATCCTGGAGGACAAGCACATATGTAGTCTGCAACTAGGTCTAAACAAGTTGAATTGCTTTTACAGAAGCCAAAAGTGCACTCATCAAAGTTGATTTCACAGTTCAGACCTTCAAATCCTTGGTTTGAAAAAAAAAGCAGAAAAGAGCTTTAGATTATTCAGATATATTTGTGCCTTATTTTTCTAAAGCATGTCTTTGGGTTCCTTGTTTTCAGTTTACTCTTGTAAAAAATAATCTTGAAGTTTTATGGCAAGATCATTCTAAAAGCTTTTTCTGCTCTGTCATGAATAGAAAAATGCATTTGTCCACCAAATATACTTTAAAAGGAGCTAATAAATGAAAATTATTAAAAAATTTAGGATTTTGAACTTATTTTGAACTTTTATTTTAGCAGAGACTCAAGAATTTATGTATCTGTTGCCATTTTGAGAACATTGCAGATTAAGTGATGCCGGGATTTGGACATCTGTTCCCAAAATAAAAGTCAGCTCTTAAAATCTCTCTTAAAATCAGCTCTCAATTACTTCTCTATTTTTTCTTTATTTATTTCACAGTATCACAGAATTATCAAGATGGAAGAGACCTTCTAGATCATCCAGTCCAACTACCAACCCAAGACCACCACAATCCCCCCTGAACAATATCCCCAAGTGCCACATCCAGATGCCTCTTGAATACTTCCTGAGATGGTGATTTCACCACCTCCCTGTGAAACTTATTCCAATGTCTAAGCACTCTTTCAGTGATATTTTTTTTCGATTATCTGATCCCAACCTACCCTAGTGCAACTTGAGGCTATTTCCTCTCATCCTTTCACTTGAGACACGGCAGAAGAGGCCAACCCCCACCTCACTGTAACCTCCTTTCAGGTAGCTGTAGAGAGCAACAAGGTCCTCCCTGAGCCTCTTTTTCTCTAGACTAAACAACCCCAGTTTCTTGTGTCATAGTGACTTTTAGCAACCTCAGAAGTCCAACAGTGTTTTTTTTGTAGTTGATTGCTAGAGAATCTCCTCTCTAATATCTGACATTTTATGCTTTTGTAAATGTATTCTAATTCATGGTCATGCTACAAAATGACTATCATTAGTGCTGTCAAGGGCCACGGCTGCAGGAAGACCATGACTAATGCTAAGCTAGTGGCACCCACAGTGCGAGGCGTATTCCCATAATTTCTCAAACTGACCATGGAACCAATTTTCACCGTTCCTTAAGTCATAAAACTTTAGAATTACCCTTAATTCGTTAATAATGTATAGAATAAGAGTTCTTATTTGCATTTGGAGTTTAATCAGACTCATGTCTCACAGACAACAAGTAAGCCACAAAATTATCAATGTGGATGCTGAGATTTATTTTTTATAAACTGGCCAGGCAGACTAAACAGCAGAATGATCTTTTCCAAGGTTAATTTTCAGCTACCTTCCAATGTCTGTTTTAGCTTCTAATTTAAGCCAACTAATTACAGAGGCTGTGCTTATTTGTGGCAATTTCATCTTTCGTGATGAGTTTCTGAAGTTATCACCACTGGAAAGCTGATATTAATATACACATACCTGAAATATTGTAAGTTATGAAATCAGCTCCCATGATTATACACTTAGAAAATAGTACAATTCGAAGACTAAAATCAAAAAAGTTTAAAACATAGAAACAACGTAACAGATTTGCTTTATTTTTTAAATAAAAATCCAATTAAAATAAATCTAAACCTACAAATATTCAGAAAACCCATTTGTGAAAGTATTTCAGAATGACTACTTTTTTCTTGATATCATTCATTTGTTCATAGAGTTCTGATAACACTGAACACTGTGTATTTTTAAAGAAACAGACTACTGGTGCTGAAAATCACATTATTTTTGTCTGTGAAAATTTTAATAGATTTTTGTACTGGAAACCTGTTAAAGTAATTACTATGACCATTGTCATTTGCTTGCTAGACTCAGAAAGTAACTCAAGTTGAAATAGTTTTTTATAAGTTTATTGATTACACTTTCCATGGAATTCATGTACTTCTCATTTGTCTTTTTTTCACTCCTTTGGACTGTGCTGCAATCACAAAGTTCTGTCTGAAAAAAAGGTACCACTTCCAAGTATATCTGTCTCCATTCTTAATGAGCATAGTTGTTTTGGTGGGCATATTGCCTCAGTAAGATGTAAATGAGTAAATCTTACAGTAAGATGTAAATGAGACTTTGGAAAATCTTACAGTAAATCTTACAGTAAATGAGACTTTGGAAAAGAATTAATAACTTTCACAGATAGGAAATTTTAACAATGGCTTTGAAGACTGTCAAAAAGATGTTTTGCAAACTGCAGACAGTTTCGAAAATTGTCAAAGATAATAAAAATAAATTATTTTCAACAATTTACCTTCCGGGCAAAAACAATCATAGCTGTTGACATCATTCTGACAGACAGCACCATTCAAGCAGGGAGCAGAATCACACTCATTCATTTCTGTTTCACAGTATCGACCTGAAAAACCTGCAAAGGAAGTAAGATAAGTTTTGATTTTCTTCATCATTATGTGTACTATTAGCATAAAACCTGTACTTCAAATGTTGTTCTGTATCTAAAACCAAGAGGTGTTATGATCCATATTCCCCTGAAAAAGGAAACCTGAAGTTAGAGCTTCTGGTTTTTTTTACAAAGAGTTAAATTTTACTAATTTCTTATTCAATATTTAAATATATGTCTTTATTGATGGAATAAAGCAATAAATGAAGTAGGACGAGCTACCAGAAAGCAAGAAGACATTCATAGCCGCATGCAAACTAGATAGAAATTTTCAAGTGTTTTGTTTGTATTAGAGTCATTTTAGTAGTTTTATGATAGAATCACAAAATGTTTTGGGTCAGACTGACCTTAAAGATTGACTGGTTCCAAGCCCTCTACCGCTACCGGGGGCAGGGACACCTTCCGCTAGATGAGGTTGCTCAACTACCTTTTCGGAATTTTGCCATGTCAGTATAAGACAGAGTACATCAATTATCTCTCATCCATCTTCTAATCCTTACTACTGTGGAGAGGAACAAAATAAGGAGTACAAATACACTGAGGCGTAGCAAAGATGTGCCGTGTGAGTCAGGTCTTCAGGATGTGTAAAGTGCCTGGCTCAGTTACTGTGGTGTGTGTTGCAGTTGTGCATGTCGCTAAAAGGAGGAAAGTGGGTATCATTAAAACAAAAATCTGAAGACTAATTAGGCTTGCACAAGGAAAGGGAAACTCAAATTTCTCATTTCTTACGGGCACTTTGACACACTGCAGGGTGCTGGTGCCCCAGTGGGGGCTGCAGGGGGGTCTGTGAGGGGGGCCGGGGCTGTCCCGTGCTGGGCACAGCCGGTTCCATCCGGCTCCGACCCGCCCATGGCAGGGCACGGCTGAGCCCACAGCCGAGGGGAGGCACCTCGGGGGAAATGTAAAGAAGCGGGGATGGGGAAGGTTGTGGTAATTTGTCTTTGGTTCTCACTACGCAAAACTGCGTTAATTGGCAATAAATTAAATCAATTTTCCTCAATTTGAGCCCCCTTTACCCATGACAGTAACAGGTAAGTGATCTCTCTGTCTTTTTCTCTACCCATAAGCTTTTTAATCTTTTCTTCTCCCCTCATGCTGGTGGGAAGACGGGGTGAGAGAATGGCTGGGTAAGGGTCTGAGAACCAGCCAAAGTCAGCCACCACACACCTATAGCTTTGTTCTGTGTTAATTCCAAATATCACCACTAATCTTTGCACAACCACTGGCACATTCTGTTTGAGAGGAAGAACAAACATAATCAAATCATTATAGTTCCTAAAATATATTTTAAAAATCCATAAATAACATAAAAGGGGTCCTATTGAATATTTTTATTCTCTTCTTCTGTTCCATGTCTTTCCATGTATTCTAGTGTAATTATTTAAATGGAGAAAAAGCATTCTTTTCTGTATGAGGTTTCCAGGAGCTGAATTGTGAAAGATGTCTTGTGAAAACAGGATACACTGTTAAATGGAGGTTTATTTATATATTTTTTATTTTCTTAAGAAATTATTTTTAAAAGTACCAAACACAAATAAATCAATAAATTAGAACAATCATATGTGTTAGAAAGATGATTTTATGTATTTTTTCTTATTTTTATGTCATTTCAGCCTTATTTTGTTTAGAAAACAAATTCAAAACCCTTCAGAATCACCATGAATTGACAATCTATGATGTATTTGTGAACACCAGAAAAAATAATTTCTATAGAGTTGATATTTATGTCAGCAAAATGACAGCAAATGCAGATAAGAATGTAATGTCCCAGAAAAATCAGCATATGAGTCCTTTTTCCTCTTTGTTGCAGAATTTATTTATGAATTCTAATATAAGGGTAGGTTCTCACATAAGATACCAAGCACAACCTGCACAGAATACAAGAGGAGTCAGATATCAGACATGCCTTCAAAGAATTTCCTTTTCATTCTTGTCTTAGACAACTTATTTGGAAGGCATCACACAACCACCAGTATTTGGAGTGTTCTGGATTATTTATTATCATATATTTCCAATGAGTCTACCTAAGTATCAGTGAAAATGTAGATAATTTGAACTAGCTAGTACATTGATTGCAGAGGGTACGAAAAAATGTAGATTATTAGGAGGTAAATTGTAATTTTGTTTCTAATTTAAGAGTTGCTATAATTTATCAGCATTGCTAGTTGTGCTGTTATATTTGGAAATATGATTAGTCACTACTTTTTGATACATTACTAAACATTGATGATAGAATTATCATTCAGAGATTAGACTTTTGGTTAAGAACACATTATTTTTCCAAAAAACTTTCTTCCTGAAGTGAAACACTGTCTCCACTTGCAGATATCATAGAAGGAAAGCAAGCAGTGCTTTTCAGGTGGAAACATTGTTAAGGTCAAACCAGGGAACTCCGTGCTGTCCCTTCCAGGTTATTTTTTGTCATTCTTTGCATTGTGGAACTGACCTCAGTAACCTAGGATTTTTCCCCTTATCCTAAATTCCAATATGCTTTATTTCCCTATCACTTGGATATCTGATAATGGTGTTAATTTTCAAAAAAATGGAAGTACTGTAAAATTAGTATATAGAATTCAAGTCCTGAATTAAATTTGTCTAATTTATCTTTCACTACTAATCAAGTTTCTGCATTAATTGGTTATCTCTACTAATTCATATCTTTACTGTTGATTCAACTTTTATATATTTTAAGTGTAGCCTTTAAGCCTATTTTCAAGATCAAAAGTAAACTAAGATCTGAAATATTTGGATTTAACTGTACTCCCAGGAAGAACACAGCATGGAAACAAGCTAAATATTACACTAACCATTCATGCAGGCTGTATCTGGTTAGTTTCAGTTGTGATTAGGTGAACTTTCTCACACTAAATCCACCCTACACGCATTGTTTCCATATCAAAATTACCAGCCTGGTTATCTTTCTTGAAGACAATAAAGCTACAGCAAGGTATTATGAAATATAGACTGCAAAACTTCAGAGGATAGTAGTGTAGATACTTGTAACATGAATATTTGGACCATAAAATACTCAAGGTTACAGCATGAAAAGTTCTGGTCACTTTTTAATGCCCTTCTCTGGCCATTGGAAAGGAAAGTAAAGGAAAATAAACCAACCAAATATCACAGTTCATTTCAAGTCACACGTAACTGCATAGAAAAGCAGTAATGTTGGTAATTCTTTGACTCCAAATCCTTCTAGTAATGAACAATAGCTGGAAAATAACACAACAGTCAGAAGGTGACCACTGTGTCTAGTTTCTACAAAGATTGCTTAGTTAAGTTCCTCAGATCTCTTAGTATTACAGACCATGAACTGGTCATTGCATGAACAGTAACAACTCCGAAATTGTCTTTTCTTTCCTGAATATTCTTTAAGGAAAAAAAAAGTTTCAATTTGGATGATTTGGCCAAAGAGCCATAGCCTATTTAAACAGTCTGACTACACTCTGAAGTTATCTTATATGAAGCGTCTGAGCAGAGTGTAGAAAAAAGACTGAGCTCTATGCTTTGATAACACAGTTTGCCATCTACCTGGTTTAAAGACAGCATGTTCACATTTACTTCCCAGGTTAGTCCTACCCAATCTGACCCTCTTCCAACTGGGAATTCAGAATAGGTAATTTACCTGTTCTTATTTGTGTTCACTGATAACCTGGTGTCAAAAGAAAGTGAAAATAATAAAAGAAGAATGAGTTGAATTGATGTTGAAAAGATATTTGAGAGTCTTACAAATTTATGTTTTACAGCAATACCCTTTAATATAACAGTTCCAGAGCATATCCAAATTCAGAACTGCATATTTACTTATTCCTTAAGATTTTTTTTCATAAGAACAGTACTCCAGGACCAGCTTTATACGGAGAATGTAAATAAAACTGCTCATGATTTAAAGTAGTAGCTTATAGCAATTTTATCTGCTCAATGATGGGAATGTGTTCGAGTGCTCAACCTGCACATTTTATATGTATATAGTTTTTTTCTGTTAAAAAAAAAAATCAAAAACTGTAAAATTAGAATTGATTCAAAAATTACCAGATCGGTGCTTTGGTTTCAGACTTCCAATGACAGAATAAATTAGGTTTAAAATCCACTTTACGTGACCTATCTAACTTTGTAATGAGTGAAGACATGTAAAGTAACTATTTACTAAGGTATTATGAGATTAAGCATCATGAAAACGAAAAACTGAGAGGTAAAATTAAGCATTATACATCCTTTATTATAAATTCTAGCTGACTACGTACATGAATTATCGCAAGTTTAGTTTTTATTTAATTAATAAAGATGTATTTCCTTAATGTATTGTAAACTGGGAACTTTGAAGAACCTATCAGATTCCCAGAGGAGTTATTATTTTCTTCACAGGACTTATCAAAGTTCCTGATTTAAAAGGTCAGAAAAGTGAGTTTGGAAGTACATGTAGGGTACAGTTAGTGGGTGCATCCATGATGTGTGTGCATGAGTGCACGTGTGTCTGAGCATCTGTCTGTGTATATGTTCAGATCTGAATATCAACTGCTTGTAATCTTATGCCCAGATACCAACAACAGGAGAGAGTGGGATCTGCTGACAACTACTGAACAGAATGACTGACTGAGTCCAGTGCCAGGGGGATCCACATTGTATGCATGTACTTATATATATATGTATTTTCCTCTAACTGACTTTAATCCTGATTGGCCAGAGAAGGGAATAAGATGTGGCTGTTGGTGCCCCTTATTTTGTGCAAGTGCAATGTTTCCTGTCTATGTGGCTGGTTGTGAGTATACACATGTATATATGTCCTGTATTTGTGTGCGTGTGCCTTTTGGGAAAAAAGTCCTCCCAGCCTTGCCACTGTTTGGGGCAGAGAGCATGGTACTGCAGCAGTATCACCACTGCTGGGCTACTGGCTTCAGAAGCTCATGACAGATCAGACCCGTCACTTTAGGAAATGTCAATTTGTACTGAACTTCAGCACAAGTTCTGTGTTCTTGGATGTAGAAATGCAGGGTTTAAAACATGGATATCATTGCATACACTTCAAACCATTGAAGCTTTAACTTAGCTCATATTCTGCTTTGTGAAAATTTTAAGTGTATGGGTGCATGGCTAAAGTTGGAAAGAGTGGAAGGCATTAAACTCTCTTACAGTTTAGCCAACGAAAATTGAGCTAGAAATTCTGTTTGGCAGATCTATAAAACAAAAAAAGTTTAAATTAGCTTTCTGTGGGAAAACGGGGTAGAGTTGTTCACTTGTTCCTAACTTACGTGTACCAGAGGAAGAAAAGATCAATTGGTATTTTTGTAAATAGCAACCAAAGGTGCAAGATTTAATCTGAAGTATAATAAAAAATTGTTCTAAAGGGCCTATAGTGTGAATCAAGACCTATATATTTTAATATAAATTGATATATTTTAATTTGTTTTGATGCTAATACTGAAGAAACTATTAACAAATATATTAACAAAAATATTAACACCAAAGAAATTAGCTGATACTTTTTACTTTTTAAATTGAAAATTAAGAGCTGAAGAAAATAAAAATAAAAAGTGTTTTACATGTAATAAATATTAAAAAAACTACAGGAGAAATTTCTTTTGCTTTTAAAGCACAGGTATTTTGATCTTTCAGAAAACAAAGGTAATAAAAAACAAAGTTAGGAACAACTACCAAGCTACTTTAATGTAGTTGCAACAGACCATCTTTTAAAATTTTAAAAAGTTAGAATTGTTTTCTAGCAGTTCTGTCTTTTTTGAAAATGTTAGCTTCTGACACTTCCCTGTAAATGAGAACTAGCTAACTAGGAGGAAACCAATTCAGATTGAAAACTTGACTATCTCCAATTTGGCCCAAATAAGGTTTGGTTTTTTTGTTTTGTTTTTTTTTTTCCCCTAAAAGAACAGAAAATTAACAAGGACAGAGAACAGTTCCTCATTCTTTAAAATGGAAAAAATAATTTCCAATGCTGTTCTTTTTTTTTTTAGTATTTTCTATTTCATAAATTATTTATTGAAAATACACTTTGTATAGGGCTTTTTAACAGAGCTACAGACAATTGTATTAGGTCATTTTTGAAATAAATACTTAACATTCTTATAAGTTTTGCTAATAGTATCAAAACGTTTTAGGAACTACTACTGCCCTTCCAGGATCAGAAAAAAAACCCCACACATTTTGATCCTGCCATTGGTAACAGTTCTACCATTGGAGACAGTCTGAAATCTGAGAACAGAAGTGACTCACGAGCTTCCAGCCCTCAACATGTTGTCGTTGTGATGTTGCAGCAACTCCCTGTGATGAGTTATGACAGGGTCACCCTTTCTCAGCACTCATGTAAATGCCCAGCATTTTTTCCTGACATTCTGTGTTTTTTTGATACAGAAAGACTAGTAGGCAAAGGCAAATATCATAGGGGCAAATACAGAGTTGCAAAGAGCAGAAGTTGTTTTGTAAAGGTTTTCACTGTATAGTTCACTTTATGCTGCTGCAGCTCTTCAGAGCTGCCTTTGTTATGTTATCAACTTCTGATGGGAGGGAAGAAATAAAGGTATAAGTAGAATCTGTCTTTAATAGAGTTTAGCGTTCACAGAATTATACACTGAAATATTTGAAAGGAAAACATATTGATAGAATTTTATTTATCTCTTACTTGTAGCATTTTTAAGATAAGTTGTCCTGCAGACAGAAAACAATTTAAATGTAATTTGTATTTATCTTAAATTGTTTCTGCTGAAGTAGAATTATTAATTTATGATATAATACTATATCATATACTTTGATTATGTTTATTTCTTGCTGATCAGAATGCTGACAAATTACACTTCTTTCACACACATTAATTAACTAAATGCGCTGAAAGAACATGAGGAAGAATAAGCTTCATTTGTATTATTTTTAAATCAAGAATGAGTCGAGTGGTTTTAACTACATTATAATTCATGTATTACCACTTAATTACATTTAATATAATAAAATTAATTTAGACAAGAAAACAGAAAAGATTTGTCAACTAAAATATATCTGCATGTTTGATATAGTACAAGTTTCACCAGTTCTATACCCATGAAAATATGAAAATAAATTTCTCTGTGTGGGTACTCCAAACCTTTGTCCTCTATGCTCTTACTCCATATGATTACTTTGGCAGCCCTGACCCTACGCTCTATGAACCAGGAAAAAATTCTATTCCTTCAGGCATCCGATTCTGCTCTCCATTAGCCAATGATAAGCAATATCATGAGACACCTACTCCTGAATAAATATTTCCATGCAGTCAAGCGAAAAAGCATATGTTCCATATGTAAATCCTTGCAAGTAGTTGAGAGCACATTTATGGGAATCTTTTGCGTAAAAATATATTGATGTAATTTGTGGTTTAATCTATTAGTTCTCCCTAAAAGTAATATAATATGATATCATATACATGTAATATACATGTATAACTATAACATACTATAGTCCTGTATCTTATTGTATCATATTGTATAGAATGCAATTTGAAGTTTACCATAAAATAGTGGGTTCGTATTACTACAGAAAGTAGGTAAACAAATTATGTCTCCATAAATATTTTGTCACTGCCTTCACTGAGTGGCAAATAGCTGTCGTCGGAGCATGTAATAAGTGATGCAGCTGCTGCACAACTTTTCTCTACACTGAAAATGCAAGAGTAAAATACATCTGAAAGATACATTAAAAGTATTAAATTAGATTGCAAGGAACAAACTAATAACTGAGAGTTTCTGGGGTTGCAGATCTGGAAAAATATAGCATAATTATTTACTAAGGATATAGTTTCATAATTTTTTTGCCAATACACTTACACTGAAGTAGCTATTTTCAGACTGAAAGCTTTATAGCTCTTTACAGAAACTTGCTCCTGAAGATGAGGTTGAGATCTTTTTTCCCACTGGTATTAGCCATAGTTTTCTCAGCCAATGGAAAGGTAAAATAAAACATAAATACTCAAGAAAAAGAATATGATTCACTGGGAAACAATTTTGTGAGAGAAGCATTGCTTGCAGGAATCTTTTACATATACGAAATTGTTTTTAAAATGGAGTTATTTTTATAGAGTTGTAGATATTCTGCAAAGACATATACAGTCATCTGACTCATAAACATATTTCATATGTCAAAACTTCAATATTATTTTCTTTTTTGGATCCCAGTATTAAGGAATAAGTCATTAAAAAAAAAATATTTTCAGTGTGAAATAAATAATCCAAGAAACTGTAGGTCAAATCTAAAAAAAAATCAGTTGTTTCAATAGAAAATATAAAGTAAAAATAAGTTTCTGATATTTGATAATTGAGACTTATGATTCCACCTTCTCATTCTTAGCAGGTAGGTCACAGCCAAAGAAAAAGGAATCTGCATTATGAATATGTCAGAAAAGTGAGACACTTCCTAAGCCCTATAGGCATCTTACCTGGATGCTTAAATCTATTGGCTATCATCCTTGTTCACTAATAGCAAGGAATCTTTGCTATTAAATTTTATTTTTAATAATACATGTATTTTTAAAAAGGAAACAATATATGTCTAACTTTTAAATGATTCCATTAGTTTGTGCTAAATTACATCAACACAAATGTGGTCTGGGATCGTCTTCACAGGAGTTTGAAGTCAGACACTACATCAAAGTAGTAGTTTTATATAGTGGTAAGACTCCTAGACATTTTTCAAGGATGAAAGCATAAAACTGAAAAATATTTTATGTTACAGTCTTTAAAGTCTCAACTCTTAAAATGTCAAGCTAAGCCAGTTACTAAAGTAGGTTATATGTGAATCGCTTGCACACAGGTTATGTACTGAAAAATAAGGTGCATTCAGAAACTGAACTGTGTACACCTCCAGTGTGTGAACTCTTCTTGTTGAAATCACATTCTTTTTATGTCTTTGTTCCAAAGGAAGACTATTTACTAAAAACCTTCTCTGAAATTAAGCAGCAGTTCAATCCCCAGAACTGATTGGATAGAAAGCCAGATGAATGGCACAGTATTTTCTATTTCAAATACATCTTGGCAAAATAAAGGAAGAGTCTCATTAGAGAAAAGCACTGCTTTTTCAAGATGTAAGGAAGACAGTTTTTATAGTGAGAACATTCACAGGAACAACCTCCCAAGGGACATGGTAGAGTCCCCATCAGTGGAGGTGTCCAAGATGCAACTGGACAAGGTGGTAGATACACTCATATAGGCTTGCTTTTCAATCGAAGGTTGGACAAAATGATCTCTTGAAATCCCTTTCAACCTGGGTTGTTCTATGATTCTACCACAAAAAAAAAACAAACAAACAAACAAAAAAACAACCCTGTGAAAAAGGCCAGTAGAATGACCAGGGAAATAGAGATCCTGTCACAGAAGAGAGGACCCAGGAATTTTACTTTGTCCAGTGTAGCAAAATGTAGGCTGAAAGGAGATATGAGTGTTTCTCCTAACTTTGCCAGTGAGAAAAATAAAATTAAAAAAAAAAGTGAAAAACTATTTGAGTTAGAGAATAAGTATCACAGGTACAAAGTGATTCTTTTTGTCATAAACAAATTTAAATTGCATAGTAGAAAAACTTAATCAGCTGAGGAAGTCTACTGGTACACTCTTATTCATTAAATGTTTTCATAGAAGTACTCATCATCTCTCATGAGCTTCTTAAATCTGCATAAATAAATTGTGATATCATTTAAAACTAAAGAGAGGATATAAAATTCCTTACAGAACAATTTTAATATGATAACATGCCAGCTTGTATTAAGAACATATATCACTAGCCTGAATATGATAGAAAAAAATATTTTTCAACAAATCAAGATTACATTTAGAGTTGAACTAGCACAGCACCAAATATTAATAATAAAGAAGTCTCCTCAACTGCTAGAATCCAGAAAAAGCAGAGAAAGTAGTTATTACCTCTTAATATAAAATTTTAAATAATCCTGTCAACAGAACACATCCTCAGTATTCTGGAGTTTGACATAAGAGTATTGGAATACATGTGTAGAAACAGCACAATGTAAGCAAAAAGAAGATATGCAACTTCAGATCATAGTGGATTTACACAGAGGAACAGAGAGGCTACAGAAAATCACGCTGGCAGCATTAATTCTGGCTTTTCAGGTATCGAAATCTTAATCACTCTTTTAATATAGGTTGTGGATATATACATATTAGCTGCATTCAAGTATTAAGAAGGAAAGAATAAAGTCCTCGGTCGTGCGAGGGATAAAATATGGGCAAACTATTCTGCTTTAACAAAATTCCACTGACCTTCTAGATTAATCTAGAAGCATTAAAGAAGAAGATGTCATCTACTAGATGTTTCAGTTTTCTAAATCTTCATCCAGATGATGTGTTTTACATCTGGCCACTCAAGGTTAAGCCATTACTCTCTCCATGTGGTTAAGAGGGGAAGGGAGTTATCCATAGTTTAGCTATCTAGTGTTTGGCATCTGTATAGGGTTTCATGTCATATTTTATTTTTAGTCTCTCAGTTGTCTGAGCCTAGGATACTAAAAGAGCAGAAAACTTTAGAACAAGGAGAGAACAGACACATTAGAATTATCTTGTACAAGTGTTAGAATTATTTGTATAGGAGATAAAGTTTTCTTGACAGTCAGTTGAAGACTGTTGAACAAATTTCAATAGGAATTAAGAACAAACATATAGCAGAGAGTACATGTATTCAATTATTTAAAAAAATCCCTGGATGATTTGCCCTTGCAGAGAAAAATAAAGACAGACTTGCATGTGGGCGATGCTAGTCACACAAACCATACCGTGGGCCTGAATAGCAAACCAGGCCCCCTGACAGCATGATTTTATAAAAACTGTACAAGCTGAGGCTTACTGATTTTACTTGTGCTACAGCAGGAGATCTTCCTGGCTTTTCTTCCAACATATTCTAATTTTCCAATGCCCCATGAAATTTTTTTTTGATGATGAAAAGCATCAGAATGGTTTCTTCCATTCCTGTTAAGAAAGGATTCCTTTCTTTTTGAAAGGATGTCATTACTGCAGACAAATTTGTAAAGCCACATCAAAACGAAGGACACGTGATCAGCACCTGTATACCTCCCACAGATAAAAAACTGCAGATGACACCACAAAGAGCTCTATTCCAAGCAAGATGCTGAACATACCTGTTACCACAGGTAGTACAGGGACAACTATTGTTTCATTATATCTCTAGGCCTGAGGAACCTCTT
Organism: Corapipo altera; assembly: GCF_003945725.1. Lineage (NCBI taxonomy): Eukaryota > Metazoa > Chordata > Aves > Passeriformes > Pipridae > Corapipo > Corapipo altera. The sequence goes on from NW_020884890.1 coordinate 3,550,132, forward strand.
TCTGCATTTGTGATTTTCAGAACTTACTGCTCGAGTGAAAAGAATAACAGGATTTACAACTCAAATAAAAGGAATAAATTATGAAGTTTTGGACACAGCTGAAAGAAAATACAAGACATTTATGTAGTCAAAATTTTCTCCAGTGAAAATGCACTAGAAGCAATATATTTACAAGGATTTGGGGAGCTGTTTTTACTTGTCATTCTTTCACTTGGGTTTCTGCTTTCTATTCCTATTGGCAATGTTCTGGGTTTTTTTGTAATAATGTCTTATTCTATATTTATTTGTCTAACAGATTTTAAACTGACATCAAACTAAAATATTCTTGATTAATTCACTGTAAAAGAAATAGAATGGACAAATGGTATAAGAAATAGTAGTTCTACATCTGGACTCTAATAACGAGATGGGTGCTTTTCTATCAAAGAGACTAAAATTCTCATGTGTGTACTGTGATATACTTGTTGCTCAGCAGATACACAACAAGGTTGCCCTTTCTTTCCATATAAGTATCTCAGGGGACATGGAGCATTGTTAATTTCTTTTAAATAATTCAACAGACTATTAACAATTTCATAACTCCTTAGATTCATGTCTATTTAAATTAGCTGTCCTTATAAGCAAAGTATTCAGGACAAAATTTTACCCTAGGAAAAATTCAAACATAAGTTTAGAAATAGTCTCAAGACTAACCTTAAATCTAAATGACAAATAGCTCAAAGTATATAGCATTTGAACTAACTTAAATGTTAATTTTTGCTTCTTCCTGGTAAAGTCTGCTCAAATTCTGCAATATAAAAAAATAAAGGAAGCTCTCTAATTTCCCATAATTTATAGAGGCAAAGATACTGAGTATGACTCCCAGTGAAACTAGTTGCATTGACATCCCTGAAATTTGGTAACCACTCATCACAAATAGAAATACTTAATTATGGACGCCAGGAGTTCCGGAACTCATGCAGACGATCAATATGATCAGGCGATGTTCAATTTATTATTTAAATGAGTTAACTTTTATACGGTTTAGTTTTTTCCAGGTACGTGATTACAGCAAGATGATTGGATAGCTCAGTCTGTGCATGCCTCGTGCCTTCAGTTCACTGGTTCTGATGCTCTGTCCACGTGGCCTGACATCATTCATGCCACCCAAAGTCCCTCCTATTGACCCGCCTTTAGGGATTTTCCTGAGGCTTTCCAGGTGCCCCTTTATCTCCAGTTTTCCCACAACTTTCAACTATAAACACACGATTTGCTCATACCTTACAACTATAAAGATACAGTATTCACACAGCTAACAATTATAAACATGTATAGTTTCACGCAGTTTGCGAGTATAAACACAGAGTTTTCACACAGTTTGCAACCTCCAAAGTTATGTCAAGTGAGGCCTAGTGCTTCTCAAAAATATGGATTGTATGTAATGTGTCCATTTTCCTGCAAATACTCTACACTTAATGTGACTACCAGAGGAGAAAAAATAAAAAGGCAAAAATATAAACTTATATTGTAACTGTTAGCAGACTGTAGATAATTGTGGACATGGGTGTGCATAAACAACTCAAGCAAAAGCCTGCAACTTGTTAGCTGCAGTCATCATGTGGCCTTATTGTAAATTTTGATAACACCAGCACCAAATAAAGGTTGCATGTCTTGAATCTTCCAGTTAAGATGACATGGGAGAATCACCCATTTGATCACCTGTTGTGCTTCTGCACAGACTGTTTAGACTGAGAGAGAGAACTGAGGGTGGTCAAACTTTCAGAGAGAAGAGCTGGTACTGAAAAACAGTATCTTCTGAAAGCAAGAAGTGGTGGTATAGAGAAAGGGGTTGGTAAGGAAGAAGTTCAAGATCTTGACTGGAAGAAAGATCCTGGAAGTGTGGCAAGAAATCAGAGCCATGTGGAAATCAGAGTGATGTGGGGGAAAAAAAAAACCCAGGACCTGTGCAGCGCCTGTGATTGGTAATGCTCAAGATTGATAGCTTTGAGCAGAGGCTCAGCATGAGCCAAAGACACCCTTCTGTTTGAGCTTCCCACAAAATCAAACCATGCTAAATGTAGGACTAAAAGGATGTAAGTGGGTGAGTGTGTGGGATAACCAGTTATGGTAAAAGCTCTAATCTGGTCTGTTCTTAAGTAAACCCCATTATCCAGATTCAATATGGACTCTCATTTACACTGTTTTCTCCGACCATGGCTGGATTGGCACCAAACATGTCGTTTTGAAGAGATTCAAAACATGTGACTTTCCTTGACAGAGAATTTTGCTTTACTTACAATGAAAAAGGAGCATACTTGATAGCACACTATATACAGCGTTCTGAGCTGGGCTATTCACATACCAAATATATTTTATCCGCTAAGTACTCAAAGTTAATTATCATACCTTACTGGTACATACAGATGCTGCTTTTTAGTTGCATGATTAAAATGGGAGCTGTTATTAAATAAAAAAAAAATTGACCTTAGAGCCAAACACTTTGAGTCAGTGTAATTTTTCTCTTACAGAACCAGAAAAATAAATTTCTCTTTCATCTAAGATCTCAGTGAACTGGTGTGCAGCTATGGTCAGGATAAAAGCAGAAAAAAACACTGAAAAATGTGTACCCAGAAATTTAAAAAATCAAGTGTCCTCTGAGAGGAGTAGCTGAGCTGTATTTAGTATTATAAATATATATTTAATATAAGGAATCAGATAACCATAAGGAAAAAAAAATCATGTTTGGAGTATATTTAACATGGCTTAAAAATCAGGGCAAGCTAAAGCACAGAAGAAAAGTAAATATTGCTACAAAATTTAGTACTGGGGTGATAAAATGTTGGTATAATCATTTCAAGACAGCTAAACAATAAAAGAAAATGGTTAATCTCTACAATCAATTACTACTGAAAAATGTTGTCCTCTCCCATTTATGAATAAACGAGTAATCTGGTTTTACAGAACCACTGAGTATGGGCAATGAAGTAGGTATTTTTCACAGCACTCAAGAAGTACCATCACCATTTCCTGTAACAGGGGATTTTAACAATGATGTGACAGTTTAATGCAAGACCATGGAGACCAACCGCTTTCAGTGCTGTTACAAGGTGAGATAACCATGACAAAATGATTTCTGTATGTGTCTATAGGGACCTCGTTATGAGTCTATCATTCTGGTATTACAGTGTGAAATTATGATGGGGGAAAAAAATCATTCAAATTTATACTTCATGGCAGTGATGCTCCAGCATGAGTTAATGATATGCAGCAACTGAAATGTAAGCCTTCTTTTTTCCTGTATACTGAATAAAATCTGTCTAACTACAAACCTCTTATTCACAGGTAGTGCAAGAGAACTTAATATAAAGTAAAATATCAGAATTATCTTCTGGTAATCATGTGTTCTTCTTTACTAAGTGTAAAAATTCTGTCTTTAGGCTAAATCAAGATGTTTATTTGCAAATTTACCCTCAATAGAAATTCACTTTATACAGATAAATACACAAACAAAATCACATCTTAATATTTAATTATAAATTCAATTATCTCTGTCTGCAGAATCTAAAAAAAATAGAGAACCTGCTCCTCATTTACTCAAATTTCTATTTGCTTTCTCCAATCCAATTATTCTTACACATCTGCCAACTCGGACTTCTCTAGTTAAACTAATTTTGGTCTTGTTCTTCCAGGTGTCCTGACATATGTGTTTATGAATCTATTTCCTAATATTTCATTATTAGCCCTCCATGACCAGTGATTTTCTTTAAAGAAGTAGTGTGTCCTTACTCATTGATCAAAGGGTATTTTTTTTTCCTCATAAAAGCCTCACTTACTTGAAGTGTTTTTAGTCAACACTACTGTTAATTTATTAATAGACCTTTCTTTTCTAGGACTTTCAGTTAAAAAATGTGCTTCATGCTCTTTCTAAGTTGTGAATTTTTTTGATCACTCTGCTGTCCTTTTCCATTTTCCTAGAGTTCATTTTAAATTTCATCTCTGCATAATTTGTATTTAGCCAATTTTTTTCTACTTGCTGTTGTTTAGAGGAGCACTAACCTGAATGTCTTTTTTTCCTGAACAAAGAAGAAAATGGTAAGAAGTCTGTTTGTTCAAGATAAATTTACACAGCATGAAAAACTTATTCAGAATTGTTTCATATCTCTTGTGCCAGGTAACAAAATAACCTTCTGATATTATCTGCAAGAATGCTTGTTTCCATAATAGGTATGGGAATAGTTAAAGAGTGTCTCAAGCGTATTATTCCATAGCACAAAGCAATGGAGCTTGAAAAGCCAATACTTCTATATTTTCTTCGTTATGTAGTTAGAAATTTTTCATTTAAAAAGTGAGGCCTAGTACTGGCAAAAATATCAGACAAGCATTGTGCTTAAATACAGGCACTTAAAACAAGTACAATGACATCCCACAGGTATCCTAAACAATGTGACTCATTCAGTCTTTAGAGGGACCTCCTTTGAGAGTAAAAATGAATTTCATTTTCCAATTTCTGTTATAATTTATTATTGAAACGACCTACTGGGAAAGTATGACATGGTAAATTAAGAAGGAAATCAAAAGAAATAGCTCTATGATAATTTGAGTATCAGGGAGAAAAGGTTCATTTGAATGCTAATGTAAGTTTGGGATGTGACAGAGAAAACTTGGCATATTACTGTCCACACGCATCCTACAACTAACTTTCACATTAAGTTTAGCATTCTAGGTGAATGCTCAAAAAAATATATAGCCCATAATGGAAACAAAAACATCTACGGGTTGTAACTCATTTTGGCCTTTCGAAACTGAACGTGGCCTCCTATCAGTTGCTTAAAGATTTTTGAGCATATCCTACATGAGTTATTAATCTGATGACACTAATAATATTTTTCAATTTAAAAAATAAAAGTAGGTAGAAGTTAATAACGGATCTTAGAAAGACAGAAGTTTTTTTCTCCACAGAAATATTGTGTGAGTCAGCTAATTCTAGAAGCAGCATAAGTCACAGGAACATATAACTATCAGGAACTACTGAAGTCATTGAATCAGTCATTGTCTCTTTTCTCACTCCTGAAAGCTGTTGACCGTGAAATAAAGAGTTCTTTCTGAAGAGTTAACATTTTCTCCACATTTCTTTCAGAAATCTTTTCAGTACACTGTTATAAAATTAGGACCCATACCAGAAAAATCAGTTGCAGAGGTGGAAGGCGGGGGGCAGTGGAATTTGAAGTTCAAGAGGTTCACTTAAGTCTTAGATATGGTAACAGCAGAGAATTTGTTAGATAAAATGTCCTGTGCTACAGATAAAGGATAAAAATAGTAATATTTATAAAAGAATCTAGATATAATTAATAAACTAAGCTACTTAGAGATGTGACCAGTGTTGTTACTTTCAGTAAAATTAAATTAAGTACTTTTGATAAGGTAAATTCATGTGGTTAAATGTAATATTAAGACAATGAGAAACACCAAGGATCACCTGCCCAGAATAGAGCTAATGTCTATTACCCACACACTTATAAAAAAATAATTTTGAGAATGTTCACTATGGTGTATTTTAAAATAAATAAAACATTACTAAATCAAATATATTCTGTTGTGATGGCTGCATTGGACTTGGAGGGTATTTGAGGGAGACAGGTAACAACACAATAGCCAAGAGCTAATGTGAGCCCCCTCTTGCTACCCAACAACGGAGATGGTCAAGGTCTGGCTCAAGCCAAGTTTGATAGAAATTAACTTCTGTATTCAGCATGCAAATAAGGCTATAAGTCAATTATCTTCCTTTATAAAACAGGCCAGGACCTGGTAGCTCTCCTGTATGGGAGTGGACCACACACCAGGATCTCCCCTTAAGTAGGGACACCTCTCAACGTTACTCCTTGAGCTGGAGAGACTCCCTTCTGCAACAGTTCCTTGTGTAAGTGATTCGTAGCGTGCTAAAATTTGAAATCTCAGCTAAGTATAATAAATGGTTGACTGTGTACATATAATCCTTTAGACATAAAACATTGACCAAGTTTGGGACGAGTAGAGGATCCAGTTGCACTTAAACTTCTCTTTGAGAAGGAGTTTAGAAAGCGAGGGGGTCCTTTCTGAACCTCATGACTCAAAGGGGAGGTCTCCCTAATAATTCTATCTGACTTTGTTGTCTGTGCAATAAATAATCAAATGTACTTTGCCATTGGATCTTGTTAAACCACTGTCACATTTACTATCAAACTTGATTTAATTGCTTTTTTATATCAGTAAACATATTGTCACTTCTCTCTTACGAGTCAAGGCACTCCATCTTGACATTATGATATCATGCTTTTTGTGCACCCACTGAGCTACAAAACAGGAGAAACTACTATTTTTAATGAACTTTTTTTCTCTAAAGCTGTATTTTTTCATTCAAAGACAAAATTTATTTTTAGGGAATCAAATTTAAATACCCATTTCTAAGTATTCCTACCACGAACTTGACAGTAGTTGTGACTAGAAATTGCTGCTTTGTCCTTCTCAGTAATCCATTCCATCAACAATTGCTTAGAAAGTAACTGACCAAGAATATAATATTAGCTTAAATTGCTCTTGAGGAGATATTCAAAATTGTGTTTGAATAGGTGATATTTATTTACTTAGAAAAAAACAACACAGATGCTGTAACCCACCATGTGCATCCTTTCTTTTCTACAATGGTTTAATGGTTTCTTGTGCAGAAGTAGTCCAAGACAGTTAAAAAGCTAATAAATAGTCACAGTGGAGGGTAAATTGCTTTTCCTGCTTTCAAGAAGTATGTGTGCAACTATAAGATAAAATGTTGTCAATCTGTTAAAATCTCAGCATAATCCTTCCTCATCAGATGTTTATAGCATAGCATACCTTAACTTACTATAAGTACTGAAGGTCATTTTTCCGTATAATGTCACATCTTGAGAGCATAAGTAGAATAGTATGACTTATGACACTACAAATGAAAGGAATCATGTTAAAAATCTCTTACTTTAGAATTTAATGACATCAGTTTTGGGTCATCTAGAATGAACTACAGAGATGTACAACTAATATTAATATTAAATTAGTAGTAAGGAAAATACTTGGTGAAAATAATGAAATACTGAAAAGAAAAATGTTTTAGATATGGACACATTACAAAATTTTCATTAATGCATGCAAATTTATTTTTTCTTATGATTGTTAAAGCATTTGTTAAAAATACTGTGATGCTAAAGAGACATGAGTTTTTACTTTTAAGCTATGAACTATTCCTATTTATACAGCGATAATGAAATAGTTACCATTTTGTTAGTGTTACAAACAACACTAAAAGACAAGTATTCAATTTACTAACTTTTATAGTCTAGGGAGGCATGGAATTCTCATTTGAGATTATGAAAAGAATTACCTGAGTCATCCCTGATAAATAAATATAAAAAAGTTGGAATAGCGTAGAACCTTAAGAAGATTGAAGGGGAGGGAGATTCAGTTTACTGCTACATTAAAAGTCCTAATAACAGGGCTCTTAAAAATTGAGACTTGTTAGCTTGACAGTACTTCCAGAAAACAATTAGAGCAAGATTTGGATAAAACTTAGAGACAAATTGAAGGACAACAATCTAATTGACATTAGTGATCATTATTTTAGGAAAATAAACAATATCAAATAAAATTTACACTTATGAGAGTAAAATTAAGAGAAAGCAGGTTGACACAAAAAAAAAACATAGAATCATAGAATGATTAGGAAGGGATCTTAGTTCCAACCCCCCTGTCATGGACAGGGAACTTTCCAGTAGAAATACACTTCTATATTTTTACAGGATTAGTATCATAAAGTATTCTGAAAACCACATCAATGCTATGCAAAATAAGAGGTCTCCAGGTTTACTGAAATTAAAATTAGCTAACTGAGACACAAGTAATAATGACTTCAGAACCTCTGCAAAGCAGAAATTTTTAGTCATATACAGAAGAGTTTTGTTCTTGGTCTAAAGATGTTCTGTATTTTAATAATAATAATAAAAATAAAAATAGTTATTAGCAAAATTTGCACTTGGAAGTAAGGCTGGAAAAGTAATAATATTGATGTAGACATGCAAGTCATAAAATTACATGGTTTTGTAAGATGAGTGTTTGAACAAACTGTTCCAAAATCAAATGTTCAAACTAAAATAGTAGGCCACACTTGTGGGTAAGGATTAAAATATATTTCAGAGATACCTACAAAGAGCTTATGTATAAAAAAATGTGATGCTGTAAGATGTTAATGTATGATGTGAGAGAGGTTAAATGTTAGTAGTGAGAAAATTATGGCAATCCTCCACCCAGTCCTTGGGTGGGCATTTTTAAAATTATTTGGGAAGACTTCAAGTCTTCAGAATTTTCTCTTGCAAAGGCAATTTTAAGATCCTTAGTCAGTGTAATTTGAACAAATATGAAATATTGGATGCAACACTAAGATGAAAAAGACAACCTCATATCATGTATACTTTTTTCAAGTAGTCTTAATAGCTTTTGCTTATTATTCTGTTTATTTTTAGATATTTATTTCTAAGATGTAAATTTATAATGCTTCCTTTCAGCCAAGCAGTAGTTCTTGCTTAGGCTCACAAACTGTGTTGTTCTCTTCAGGATTAAATTAAACCTGCATAAAATTCCATTATAGTTAATCTTAATTCATACAGGACTATGCAGAAAAATATTAATTAAACATGTCCACATCTGTAATGAAAACAGGCTTTGAAAATTATTTAAAGGGAATCAATAGACATATTAAATTACACATTGTTTGTTTATAATATTTATTAATGTGATCCACTGACTCAACCTGACCTTTTAAAATGAGCATGCATCTGAGATGTGAAAGTTTTCCAGAAATACACATTTATTGTTACATTTCTCTGAAATACAAAGAAACTTGTTTTCTAATGACAGTGTTTTGGGCCTGAATCCAAGAAAGCACTTAGGTAGGGATACAATTTAAACATGTAAGGAATGGTATTGATTTCAGTGGAGGCACTTATATAATTAGAGTTACTAGGGTGATTAAATATTCTACTGGGCTTGGAGCCCATTGGCATGGCATAAAATTCACCTTTATATGGAAATGCAAAGTCAACAGAATGAAAAAAATCTCATAAAACTTTCAAAATAGGGACTCCAGTGTGGACTTACACTGAAACTTTTCATTTCTGGAAACAGAACACCAGCCCAGCTATAAATAAATCATGTGGTCAAAGATGGATGTGGTTGAGTAGCATTTCTTTTTTAAAAAAAAATCCCAACTGTTTCCTCCACAGTTATTTTTCAAGTAGAGCACTCCCAGTATAAACCCAGGAATAATCTCAGCCACTGAACTTGCAGAAGACACTGAATGAATGCAGGAAACTGATATATTACATTTCAAAGTGGGAGATTTCGTGTGTGGTGTTCTGTCAGTGGGTAAGTAGGGAGGTTGCAGACTAGAAATACAGATCTCCACAGATGTGTGCCCTTGGGTGCACACACACATTTCTAAGAGGGTGCTTGCAAGGTTTCTCTGAGATTCAGTGAGGCAGCAGCACAGTGCCTCAGATTCCTACCAAAGAGACACACAGCATGCCACTCAGAAATGGAGCCAGAAATCTCTATGTGGTGTCCAAGTTTGGAAGGGAGGATGTCCTGTAAGACTGTACATAAGAGCAAGACACAGGACTAGCAGCAGGGCGGGCTGGGGCAGGATCTGGTTACACGAGCTTTGCTCACACCGTGTGGGATTGGCTCCATCTTAGTGTCGGTCACCATAAGCAGTTCACCATTTCTCCTCATCTAATATTCAATTCTAGTTCAAAGTGATTTGACATTATTGAAAACAGGTGAGAGATCAGCTGGGTCCTAGCTCTCTAGAGCTTTGTGTTAAAAGTTTGTGCTTAAAACAGATCAAATATTTACACAAAACACTATTAGTGGCATTAACTTAAGAATGCTATAGCATTTTAGCACATCCCTGCTTATAGGGATTATAAGTAAATTACTTCAGTATATGTGTGTGGAATTTACCCAACAACCTTCTTTTTAAGATTACCAGAAAATCTAAAGTACTGGGTTTTTATCCAATCTGATTCAACCTCAAATGCCTCCACCTTTTTTTTCCTGTCTGTAGAAACACTTACTGAGTGCTTTATGAACTCAAACAATTGCTGAAGCAGTTTGTTGAGGCAGACTCATTTAAAGACAACATATGCTTTACAATTTAGTAATTAAATTGTTCTGATGTTTTTTATTCCTGTTATTATAACTAATTTACATAACTACATAATTCATTACATGAGAAAATTATTCAGCACTAATTCTTTAAACTGGTATTTAACACATCTATAGCTTTGGAATGCAGATATAGCTACACCAGCACTAAACTGTAATTACTCTCATCTAGTCTATAGATATTTTTTCTTGTGTGTCTAGAACTGTTCAGTTACTACAGAATTTAAATATCTAGACTTACTTTTGGAGTTTAGCTATTTCATGGCTTAATTTTTAGATCTTTGTATTGACTATTTTGGTGTTAGAATATTTGTTTGCAATACTTTTCAGGAAGTTCTATTCAAAGTAACTGTTATGACTCTAGGATTGACTACAATACATTCACTCTTACTTTTTCTTTTTTTTCAGTTTTGTACCATGACTTGTATTTCCATTGTTTTTGTTTTATAACTGCCAAAATTGAAGAATTATTTAGAAAATTCTTCTAGGCAGTTTTCAAATCCAATGAAACTGTCTTGTTGATAAGAGATTTTCAAGTTGTGTCCATATTTCTCTTTCTTTCTCTCACGATATTGCTTTTTCATTATTAGTTAATCATGCTGCCCATTCCAGTTTGTTCAGATATTTCAATTCATTTGCCTAAATGCTACTGATATATACAGAAGACATTCTTTACTGTGAGAGTGGTGAGGCATTGCAAGAAGCTGCCCAGAGAAGTTGCAGATGCCTCATTGCTGGCAGCATTCAAGGCCAGGTTGGATGGGGCTTTGAGCAACCTGGTCTAGTGGAAGGTTCTCTGCCTGTGGCAGGGGGTTTGGAATGAGATGATCTCTAAAGTGCCTTCCAACCCAAACCTTTCTATTATTCTATATGTACAGATGGCTTATGCAAATATGGCAGTTCTAGTAGCTTAGAACCCCACACAGACAAGACAGGCAAAGGAGGGAAATGGAAACAGGCACACAAAAAGAAAATTAATTTCTTATATCTTGAGCAGATTTGAAGAGAAAATTCAAGTTTCACCTACATCATTCATAGTTCCAACTGTGTTAGTTCTTGTGTTTACAGATGAGAAATGAAAATAAGAAATGCAGGACAATGTCTTTGGAGAGATAAGAGCTAGCAGGCTGCACTGCAGCTCATTAACCACTGATGAAAATGTTGCAGCTGAATATCTCTGCAAGATGCATAAACAGAGATGAAACAGAAACAGTTTGCAATTGCTGTAACTCGAAGATAAATGAGAAATAGTTCAAATAGCGTTTTCCATGTCAGAGAATTTTAGACAGGCAGTATCTAATGCCTAACCATTTGCAGCTGGATCCTGGGCTCGCTGGATTGTGCCTCACAGCTTTATGCAAGTGCTGATACAAACAGTTGGTGTCCAGCAAATATCAGCATTAATCAGTAGACAAAATACTTATATATATAATGTACCACAACTGTTTTTTATTTGAGGAAAGAAGAAAGGTAGGACATATATTGCATGTGAACTCTGGCTATATGCTATTAAACAAGAAATACATTCTGTACAGGGCCAAATTTTTTAAAGATTTTACAGCACATGTGCATTACAGCAGCTGTAGCACAGTTGAACCAAATGTATAAAACCATTGCACAGCAACAAAAAGCCTAAAAATGTAAATATTATGGAAGTAAACACTGAAGACAGCTTTATTCAGTTCATTGACCTGTATGTAATTTTCGTCATTCCAGGATTTTCACAGCTTTATTTTACAGTCTATTTCTCTTCCAGCTACATCTGCCTACGTCCTTGCTTAATGCTGGTTAACTACAATACAGTTATCTTTCTTCATTTTTATTTTTTATGTTGCAAATCAGTGGCATATTTGGGGTTTCTGAAAATTCATAAGGACTTCTATGGCATATATTTTCTGTACATTGCTTTATAATGGAGCCTTACTGCTTCTACTAAAATATTTACACTCAACATATTTTAAATTAACAATCCTGAATATAGCTACTGCTCTTGTCAGATCTGTCACTATGTTTACTCCTTTTTCATTTGTAAGGTAGCTTTTAACGTTCCTTTTAACATTTTGGTAAAAATTAGAGTATAGACAGAAGGAGATGCAGGCTATAGCAAAGTAGCACTTTAAGTTCTAAATGCTTAAAAAACCTTAAAGTCTTTATAGGAAGAAGATTTATACTTTTATCTTACTATGACACTGTACAGTTTGAGATAATTATTTATACAGGATAGTTTTCAGTATCTTACAGAGCAACTCATCCTCTGTCCTTTGTACTGATTACACACCAATAACCCTCTAACATTCCATTTAGGGAACTTTTCCTCAGACTCATAAATTAAGATAATTGCTATTTGATAACATGCTTTATAAAGGCAGAAATATTAATCTTGTCCTGATTACAGGAACATTCACAAACATTCACAAAACATATGTGTTACCACACATTTGTACTGTGACTCTAGCATACCTTTTTCTAGGTATGCTGATAAGTCATTTTAGTCTATTATTATGTCTATGCATTAAACAGTTTGAGATGACCAGAACAAGGCTCTTAAACAAGGACAAAAACTATCTAAAGGGTTTAGACACCTGAAAAGAGCTTCTAACCTGAGGCATAAAAAGACAGCAAGAAATTCAGTAGGTTTTGATATATTTGTTTTTATTCTATATGCAGGAAAACGGACAAAATTTCCCTGTCTGGTAGTGCCAGTGCCAACTGGCTTGTGAGTGCCAGCTAGATGGTTCTGCAGGAAAACAACAGCTCCAGCCTGGAGAGAAGTGGAGCTGTGGGTAAGCTGGCTGACACTGAAGTGCTTTAGGCTACTCTCCAAAGGCTTGATCCCACTGAAGTCAATAGGATTCTCTCTATTGGTTTAAATTGGTTTTGGCTCAGATCCTAACTTCCCTAAGCCAAGGCCTATGTAGTGAGGATTTCACTTGCTGGTCTGACACAGCCAAAGCTCAGGAAGGTGACACAGTTCTTCATTGAGAGGTATTTGTTAAACTTTGCATAATAAGGACTGTTTTCAGTTTGAGTTTCTCCACAGTATAATCAGAATAGTGATAACTGTGCATAAAATCCTCTGTCAGACAATCAGATATTTCCTTAATTAAATGTTAGAAGATGACTTATCTAACCACATCTGCTAGGCTTTTAAGATTTTCCACACATTCTCATATTTAAGACACTTTGATAACTTCTCCTAACTCAGTAGGCAGAACGTAGTGAAGACTACATATGGAAGATATAGGGAAGTTAGCAATTAAATTAAAAATGACATCAAAATAAAAAGATTTGTAATAGAAAGAACCGTTCTCTTCTTTATTAATAAAACTTTTGGGGAAGATTATTTTCTGTTTCATACAGTTTTGCTTCTATTAGAACAAGATATCCTAAAGAATACTCACACAGTTATAAATTCCCTGGTGTTTTTTAGAATATTAGTTATGTGAAGAAAATGATACTTCCAACACTCTTTTAATGATTATTTTTGTAAGATACATGCCTTAAAATTAAAACAGAAACAATGTAAGGTTTTGTATCTTATCTGATGTTTTATGTCTAAGCCAGTAATTTTTTCAGTTGAAGTAGTTCAAGTATTTTAGTCTCTTCTCTACTGGTATCAACAGAAATTCATCTTAATTCCTCCTGACAGCTCAGTAGCAGGTAAGTATCTAGAATAATCACAGCTTTTGTGTTTTAGGGTATTGTTCTGCCTTCCCTATTCACATTCAAGTCTGTTTAGTCCCCATTGTATAATGAGAGTAAAAACAGTTAATTAAATACTTTGCCAGGGATTCTTTTTTCCTCATTTCATTTTATTTCTACACTGAATGTGCTTAATCAAGGGTGAAAAACATTTCATGAAGAGTTTTATATTAGAAAATCAAAAATATCCAGCAAATTGACTACAAAGTGGTCTGCATCAGGTGCAAGTGAGAGTATAAACCTGATAGTTAAAGTACGTACAGGCTAAGATAAAAAAAATTAAAACAATGAAAAGAAAAACCTATGACTATTCTCCTTCAATAGGTTCTAGAAGCATGTATCTTAATTTAATTGTTTGTAGGAGGAAAGAGAAGACGTGACTGCAATATGGATATGCAGGGTGTCAGATTTGCCTCAAGCAAAATGCATATAATCATAAATGTTCTGAAGCATTATTTATGAATTTTGTTGATCTAACAGTAAGTCAGGTGTTACAATACACTAAATATTTCTAGTATGCTGCACTTTAAAATTTGTGTGAATAATTATGTAAACCATATGACTAATGACTTCTCTACTGAAATTATTTAGAACATAAGATACAAAATTTTCAAGCTTGTGATGTTTAGGGCTGGGAATCTTTATCTAGTGGGCAATCAAAGCAAATATTATTATCAATCCCTGAAAGACAAGTATTCTAAAAAACCCTCCACTGCTGAAAGTCAATGGACATACTTTTTTGATAATGTTCTTCTGCATATTTCACAAAGGATACATTTTGATTTGTTTTTAATTCTAATAGCATTTAAATTTTCAACTCATATTAATAAAATATTTAGTATTATGTGAATTACCAACATATATTTTATCTTGACACTGTTATTATAACAGAAAACTATAAAAATAGTTCACCAATAGTTTCACTAATTTGAAAAAGAAAATCTGCATTTGATTAACAGACCTGATGTGAATTTAAAGTTGGCTGGGGCTCTTGTATAATGTCAAATGTCTTTGTACATCTGAGTAGCCTGTGTAACAGAACAGAATTTAACAACAGAGATCAACCATGAACAAATCCCAAGAGCATGTGTGTAGAACATTACTAATTTCAAAGGGCTGCTCTGGGGCAAAGGGCTGTCAAAGGTCTTCATGGTGTAAACAGGAACTAATCTGCTGCTATCAGGAAGCAATATAATTGCAACTTTGCCAAAATCATCATAAGTAGGTACCGTAACATAAATTAATTTGACAAATTGCAAATTATGCAAGTTAGATTTATTAGGCAGGCTTAGCAATTCACAGTGGTACAGTGTCTCTCTGTCCCTGCCCTGCTGACATCAATTTGTGCCTAGGTCACAGGATGGGAACGTGTCTGTGTTTCTGTTGGATAAAATTTCCCCACACAAACAGCTCTTGATGAGTCAAAATGGCCATTAATTTGTGATCATCTAATTGGAAGAGATGGCTCCAAACATGATAGGCTGAAGAAAGATGTCTGTGCTCACTTATACTGGGATAAATTATATGGAATTTCATTGATGTCCAGATCTGTTTGTTGCTAAATAAAGAAAATATGCATAAGGTAGAAATCAGTTCTACCTTATTGATCAGAACATAAGGTTAGTAGAAAACATACCGTATTGTCACCAACAGCTGTCAAGTAGGGGCAGATAAGGCAGACCCTCCACTTTCCTCGCCCCTCCTTTTGCTGTAATTGTGAGAAATATGCAAAAAAATAATGGAAAACAATGAGGAACTATCAAAAAATGTCATTCAGTCCTCTTCTCAACTGTTCTATTTTTCTCAGTCCTGTTGCAGTCATTGAGGTCAGACCACATTAAAAACGATAGCTTGGGCTAAGACCATCAAACACCATTGTGTTCAGCAATCCAAGCTGATTAAAAATGACCATCTGAACTTCCTCCCCTGTTTTTCACCTTCATTCTGGCAGGTGAATTGAGCCAGGTGAGGGAAAACTTGCACAAAGGCAATAATATTGGACAGGCTCTAGTCCACCTACGTCCTACTGATTAAGGCAGCAAGTATTCTTCCTTGTGAATATGAGAAGATTTTTTTTAAGGATTGTTGAAGATATGATGGGTAAGGCCTGGCATTGGGGAGGATGATACTTACAAGATAAACCTCTTGAAAGGTTCAAATTAGACACACAGGATGCTACACAGGCACTGAGACAGCATAGGGAATATGTGCTGGAAGTATGGGAGGAAGAAAAGAGGTTTGGGCTGGACACCATTAATGTCAGACCACCGCAGTCTTGAGAAATTGGAACATATGAAGGAAAGTAATATTTGTTGTTAACATACAGCTTGTTTGATTTTGGCCAAATTATTATAATAAAGAAGTAAGGAAATCTAAAAATATTGTGATATCATCACAGACAGTAGGGGATACATCAAATCTCTTACATAAGTTTATTTAATTGAGCCTGAATTTCCATTTTTACCTAAATTGTAGTCTTCTGTTTACTATGAAATTATTAGAGCATATTTATATAATTTCTAAATTAGACTTTTTTATTTTCCCTGGGATTTTTTCATGCCTCAAAACTGCAGAAAATGATACTGTCTACAGAGTTGAGCAGAAAGTCCTCCATGTCATCCAAAAAAGACCCATAACACTGTTGAACAAACTGAGCTTTAGGTATCTTGAACAGAAACCTAAGGGAGAACAGCTGATGCCTTGAAGCCAACATCTGGTTGTTTATGCGGAATGCTTCAAAGCAGGGAGAGACTGAATATAATCAGGAGCAAGGATAGAGAGGAATCTTGGGATTTTTTTCTTTATAGAGGCATGATTCTTCTTACTGGTTTAAAATACATTAAGGAAAAATATTATCCTGAAACTGTAAACCAAGTCAGTTAAAACTGTCCTGGTGAGGACAGTATTTGTGAAACAATTTTCTCTTGAAGCATGTTCTGGTAGACAAACAAGATTTATAGAAATATTTCAACAGAGTTAGATTATTTTCAAGAGAGAGAAAATATTTACAGTCTGTTACTCTATAAATTTACCGAATTTCCATAAATCCATGTGTAATGTGTTCAAGGCAATTTAAGTCATCTTTGCCTACCTTACATAGAATTGCAAGAGAAATCCACTTCATAAAATTTTTAAAATATTAAAGAAAAAAACCTTTCTGAAAATAAGGTCCAGGTTGCTATGGGCTAGCCATGCCAAACTTCTTGAAACCATGCTCCAAGAGATATGTCTATATAATTTTTCCACATAAATGATCACTTACAGACATAATTCTTAAGGTATGAAATCTCAACCATAATTAAAGACAGTCTGACTTCCTTCCTAACATTTTACTCTCTGGCTAAGAGACACCTGTTCCAACAAATCAGCTATTCTTTAGTCAGATTCACTTAGATTAAATATAAATTGGGTGAGGAAACTATAAAAAGAATAAACAGAATAAGTTGTTAAAAGGATTGACTAGCATCCGATTCTCTTTATATGCTCAGAATTTTTGTCTATACCTCGAATAAACGTGGACTCATAGAATCATAGAATATGCTGAGTTGCAAGGGACCCGTTGGGATTATTGAGTTCAGCTCCTAGCCCTGTGAAAGACACCCCGAGAATCACAGCAGGTACTGTCTCCTAGAAATTTCTGGATTGAGTTCTTCTCTTGTGTTTCTCACAGAACTAAGAAATAGCAGACACTTTCTTGAAATCATACAGTCTTTTCTTTACTGCCGGGGAAATCAAAACTGACAGTAAGTGATACAGGCCTCCAGGAAGACGCAGTGACAGAACTTACTGCCATATAATCTTAAGTCCATGTAGCCATCCAAGTGGTATTTTAACAGTGAAACTGCCATGGTCTAGTAACCACGGTGGTGGTGGATCAAGGGTTGGACTTGATGATCTGAGGTCCTTTCCAACCCAGCTGATTCTATGATTTGCCAAGCTCCTCCAAAGTCTTTTCACTCTGTTTTCTGAAGAAGCTTCATATCTGACTACTCTGTAGATTACTGAATTGATAATTCTGTTTTCCATAGACATTGTTTTGGGAAGCAGTACTCGCCATCTTGATACAGATTACTCTGCAAACTGGTGGGAACACTCATCCAGCCAAATCCACTAATTTCCTGATCACCTGCAAAAGGACTCATTCATGCTCTTCTATTCCTGA
Organism: Corapipo altera; assembly: GCF_003945725.1. NCBI lineage: Eukaryota > Metazoa > Chordata > Aves > Passeriformes > Pipridae > Corapipo > Corapipo altera. Next base: position 3,568,199 of record NW_020884890.1, read on the forward strand.
GCTATCATCAAAACATTGACAGAAATTTATGTTAACTGAAACTGGATACATTATAGGCTGGACAGCATTTGGAACAAAGAGCACCAAAATCCTGTGTTACTGTACTCACCAAGGATATCCTATATACATACTACTGGACGAGTTGATCATTGTATTTATTTTTGAGAAGAAATTTTCCTCTATGATAGATTGCCAGGGTTCTCAAATTTTGTAAACTGTCTTTTGTATTACCTTTTTTTTTTTTTAAATACATCAAATTAACATAGTCCTTTTAACCTGTTTACATCATTTCAGGAGCCTAAGACTTTTTTTTTTTATCTTTAAATTTCCTATTTTTAAACTGTCCCCTACAAATGTACCAGAGGACTAACATGATAAATCTTACTGATTAATATAAAGAAGTGGGAGGAAGATAAGTGCCTGTAATATAAAAGTGGAAACAGATGTTTCGATGGTACCTTCTGGCTTAGAACTCTGTATAGCCTTTCTTGTTCATCACTTCCTCACACAATTAAAATAAAATAGAAAGTAGTTTATATATGATGAAGAATTTCTAGGGATTATAGGCAGCAAGGCAGTATCAGGAATATTTGGCAGAAAAAAATCTCTGTTTAGATCCTCACTCCCACTTGATTTAGGCCTATCTGCTGTTCTGGATAAGCTCATTTAAATTATTCTCATTTAAATAGCATTCATGTAAGTGGTTTTGTGCACACCTTCCAGGCTCCTTCTTGAATCTAATTTGCTAACACTTTTTTAGTTTCTCTGGCCATATCTTTTTCTACTCCAGTAACATTTATTTTCCTTTTATTCTTTTTTTTTTTTTTTAATCTGTCTGATATAAATATTTTGTGCTTCAACTGTCTACTACCAATGTTTTTGAGAGGAAAATAATGTTTGTTTCGTAACTGTAAAGGTCATCTAAAGTACAGATGCCAGAACTTAATATTGATAATCTAGCTATCATAGAATTGCTAAAGTTGGAAAAGACCTCAAAGATCACTGAGACCAACCATTAACCTAACACTACCATCTTCACCACTAAACCATATTTTCAAGGGTCACATCTAGACATTTTTTGAACATTTCCAGGGATGGTAATTCCATAACTTTCCTGGGCAGCCTGTCTCTATGCTTGACCAGTCTTTCAGTTAAGAATTTTTTCCTAATATACAATCTATCCAAGCCTGATCCCTTGTTTGTCCTGCACGTGCTTTTTGATGTCCATCAAGATGATCTGCTTCATAAACTTCCCCAGCACCAAAATCAGTCTGACAGGCCTGTAGTTGTCTGGATCCTCCTTCTGGTCATTCTTGTAGATTGGCTTCACATTCACCCACGTCCAGTCACCTGGGATCTCCCTGCTTAGCCACAACTGCTGGTAAATCATTGAAAGTAGCTTGGCAAACTCTCCCTCCAACTCCCTTAGTACCCTTGAATGGAACCAATCCATCCCCAAAAACCATCTAAATATGTATCTAAGTGGTCTAGCAGGTCACTGACTGTTTCCACTTGGATTATGGGTGCTTCATGTGGCTCCCCATCCCTGTAATAATTATCTTGAAAAGAATAATGAAGTTAATTTCATTCAGTTCAGCTATAATTGCAGATAACTTATCTGCATAAATAGTCTTTAGAAACAGTTAAATTTGTGTTTATCAGAATTTATTTAATTTCAATGAGGATTAATCTTCATTCCATACCTCTTTCTCCTGAATTCAGAATCCTTCAAACTTGTTTGCTCCCACAGATACCAGGATATGTAGCGATTAATATTACGAACAATCTTGCTTTTTCCTCTCACAAAGCTTGAGTGCTCCTTGTCAAGGTCTCTGCATGCAAAATGTTGCTCAGCACAAAGTGAACTTGCTTATTGATTACTTAAAAACTTGTACAGTAATTTCTACCTCTGAAAAGTGTGTATGATGTCCTGAATTATTTTACATAGTTTTACAGGGACTATATTCACATGGGAAAGAAGAGATTGTATCACAGACAAAATATGTTTAGCACATGCAGTAGAAAATTTGTGTTTAAACTCTAAGCATTAAGAATCAAATGTAATTGCTAGAAAAAGAAAAAAAAGGTGAATGGAAGAAAACAATAACCTGATAATCAATAATAATATAGTATTAGCACATTACTTAGCTACTGATAGTATCATAGAATGATCATGGAAATCATGGAATTATTTGGTTTGGAAGGTACCTTAAAAGATCCTCTAGTCCAACCTCTCTGCAGTGAGCAGAGGCATCTTTCGCTGGATTGGGTTGCTCAAAGTCCCATCCAACCTGGTCTTGAACGCTTCCAGGGATGGGTATCCACAACTTCTCTGGGCAACCTTTTCTAGTGTCTCACTACCTTTGTCATAAAAATTTATTTCTTATATGTGATCTAAACCCACCTTTTTCAGTTTAAAAATGTTATCCCTTGTCATATCCCTGCAAGCCCATGAAAAAAGTCTGTCTCTACCTTTCTTTATAAACCCTCTTTAAGTATTGAAAGACCACAGTCAGGTCTCCCCGAAGCCTTCCCTGCCCCAGGCTAAACAACCCCAACTCTCAGCCTTTCTTCATGGGAGAGGTATTTCAGCCCCATGATCATACTCATGACAAATTTCCAACCTGTTTTAGCAGGTCCATGTCTGTCTTGTGCTGGGGTCCTCAGAACTGGGAGTACTCCAGGGGAGTACTCTATCTGGGGTCTCACAAGACAGAGGGACAGAATCAGCTTCTTTTGCCTGCTGACCACACTTCTTGTTATGCCGTCCAGGATCATAGAATCACAGAATAGTATGAATTGGAAAGAACCTTTGAAGTCCAACTTCTCTGCAACAAGCAGGGACACCTTCAACTAGACAGTTTCCTCAGGGCCCTGTCCAACCTGACCATGAATATTTCCAGGGATGGGGCATCTACCAGCTCTCTGGACTACTAGTTCCAGCGTTTCCTCAAGGATAAAGTTGTCTTTCTGGGATGCAAGTTTCTGGGTAATGCCGATTTATTCATCCACCAGCATCCTCAATTCCTTCTCTGCAAAGCTGCCATTAATTACTCAGACTGTACTGATATAGATTGAAGACAACCTATGTCTCTAAAGAAATCTAAATATTTGAAAAATATTTTTACTGGTACATACTTGACCTTAAACAAACTATATTTCAGTACTCACTAGTTTTTTTCTACCACTTTTAATAAAAATAATTTAATCTTACTTAGACTCAAAAGCATTTTAACCTTGCTCTTGTGCAGCATAAAAATCAAAGTTATGCACTTTTACCCTTTAGATAAGTCTGCAATTGAAAGGTTACAGTGTAAATTGAAACCATGCAAAACTTATCTTAAATCACTTAGCGATATTATCTGTCCAGTTTTTAAAAAAAAAACTAGTTTATCCAGTGGTTTTTTGCTGCAATGACTCCAAGATTGATAAAACCAGAATCCTTGATTTTTTTTTTAACAATTAATACAGAAAAAACAGTTTAGAAATTGGAAAATTTGAAGATCTCTTTCTTATTCTTGGTATGTTGAATACTTAATCAGAATAAAGGTTTGGTCGTAGCTCATTGTTTCTTATATGGACAATCAAGAGTACATTTTCATCTAGATATGTCAATATAAGTATCTTTTTGTCAACTTCCCTGATTAGTTAGTGTCTTCTGAATTAATTCAAAATCCACACTCTACACTGTTACATATGCTATAAAGAATACAATACTGCATAGCTTCAAAATATCTTCACAACCAGCAAACAATTAATTAACCTTCCACATCTTAACGAGCTAGTCAAATTATGCACCAAACAGTAACAATTATAAAAATGTATACTCTTATGAAAAAAGTCTACATAATTTAATAGAAAAAATAGAAAAACCAGTGAAATTTATTAATTCCAAGTAGGTTTTTAATATAACAAAACAACTTTCTTTGCAAAGAACAGAGGATGACCAACTTCTTACAAGTTTAATGGAATTACTGATGTTGAACTGTAACTCGTAACAAATTCATTTTCTGATCTTCCATGTGTGACAGTATGAAGGATGCACATATACATATATATGCATATAGTTTGTATGCATGCATACTTGCTCAAACATATATACACACACGCACATGCACAAACACACACTGCACAAAGGCCAATGAAGAGATTTCTAGGAAGACTAAATTAAGCTGTAAGGAAAATCATGCTGATGGTATCCATATCTCAAACTCCTCAACATATTCATTTGAGGTTCACTGTTGTATGTTGCTATATCCAAAGACCATTTCTGTCTTTGTGCATAAAAGCTGAAACTTTATCCTTATGATAGTATTGTCTTGTTGAAAGATTAAAAAATGGATTTTGAAGCAATTTTGTAGATATGCAATTTAAGCCTGATTTGCTTATTCTGTCTTTATTTAGGCAAAAGACCATTGATCTTTATCTTAACAATTCCTTCTTTCTGTAATGTATATTGCTCCTTTTTATTGTCAAGAAGGTACATTAAATTTTCCCTTTCATTACTTAATGTCACTTTATTTTCCTTAAGTTTTATGGGAGGTTACATCAAACCTTTGTATCAAATATTATCTTAAAATTAGTTATTCCATGTAAAATAATTTTTAATTTCAACAGATTTTAATAAAATTATTCAGTTTATAACTGAGAATAGAATATAGGCCAAAACAGCCACAGGGAGGTAGTTTTGTATCAGACAGGAAGATGAAAGAGAAAGCAAGAAGGAATATCAGAATGGATATAAATACTGATATTCATTAACATCAACTTGTAATGCAGCTCTTTTGAAAATAACCATCTACAGTAATTGGAAAAATGTAAAAATATCAATACTTTTGTAACTATTTCCACAATAAAAAAGCTTGGGTTCTTTAAAAGTAAACACAATACCCTTATTACTTGTTGATATATGTAAACTTATTTATGCTTGGTTATAAACATGTAAATAAAATAATATGACCGATTTTTTATAAAATACAGAACACATGCCACAAAGAGATAACATACTTTTTTCTTAAGATTATCCATCTCATTAAACTAGAAAATTTATTGCGTCACTGCTGTTGCAGGTATGAAGGTTATTTTTTTTTTTAATTTAACATGCATTAACTCATTTTGATTTTTCTAGGGGGTACTGAGTTATCTCAATTGCAAGAACCTTCTAAAAAGACAAAAAGTTCAAGAAGAACAGTTTGCCGATAACATACAAGAAAAAATCTGTCATTCATGCTGAGAACAAATGTCAGCTGTCAACTTCAATAGTTACAGCCACAAGACTTACCAAGTTAGTGTGATGAAAATCAAGCAGCACTGAAAAGTCCAAGCTGGATGCAATATTCTGGTGCATTCCATGGCATCTGTAGATTAGCTAGTTTAACCTCCAATTTTTAATTCAAAATTAAAACCCTGGAGTTTCACATGAGACAGTGAACTACAGAAAGCACAGTCACACAACTGTAGGATGGGCTGCAGAACAAGGCTATGTTGAATTCAAGATATTTGTTGAATTCAAGATATTTCTATGAAATGCTTGGCTTCTACAAACCAGAAGAGAATTCATAAACAGGCTTTAGCTAGGAAATTTCCAAACTATTCTTATGGTAATTAGGCTCACAGCTTGAGAGCATTCCAATGTCTTTGACTTAAATTGAAATAATGCTAGAAGAAAAGTTCATCTTCATTGGATATAGTTCTATACACATTCCATCTAGTAGAAATAAACAGTAATCATTGCTTTATAATAACAACTCTGGTTTTGTGCTAAATGTTTTTATCTTAGGAATTGCTCTTGGGTTTACTGTAAGAGTTATAAAAAAAAAAAAACCAGTTTTCAAGATGCATCATTCTGAAAGCTCACACAGCGAGAAGTACTCCTTACCATCATATGTTCAAAATTTTGTTTGAAATTAACCTTCTCATTTTAAGTATCTTATTAAAATTCACAGAGAAGACCATCAAACTGCTGACATTTTTCATCTCAAAATTCAGCTGCATATCCTAAAAACCAAAAAAAAAAAAAATAAACTGTAATCTTGACTATTTGCTAACTGAGATGTAAAATGTTTGAGTCTCTGAAAATTATTTTAAATTCTCAATTTAAAATATTTTAATTATTTTAAATTAATATTTTAATTTATTTTAAAATCTCAATCATATTATTAGTTACATTTTCTTTACTGGGATCTGTTTTAAGACACAATTTATCCCCAAGTTTATCCTGTGGGAGACAGCACAGACTACAAAGTAGCATAGGTCTGGTTTAGTACGATTGTCTTCAAACATTAAAATTACAGCAAAGCAAGAATTGAATTGAAAGCAGAAAAATTAATCAAAATCAATATGAAAATTTTAGAGATTGTATCGCTGACACGAGGAGTAATTTAAATGCCCCCTGCCCAAACAAACCAAACCAAACCAAATTATTTTCTCTTGTACAACAGTACAAGTAGCTAAACATGTACCAGCTTAGCTCATGACAATACTAAATCAGTCAAGGCATATTTCTCTTAGTGAGATTTCATTTTTTTTCCCTAAGATTAATGTGAAAGTCATTTCTTCACAAGAGAAAAGCATGTATTCTGAAGCTCTGACTGCTTACCAAAGAATGTTGAATATCAGCCACTTTTCAGGGTCAGAGGATAGTACTGAGTTACCACAGAGAAATAAGTAGCTGATATTAGTTAATATCTTCACAAAATCTATGACTTTACTTTGAAAGACATTGGTGTTTGTTCCCCCAGTGAAATATTAGAAACTTTATCAGGTGAGATGTGCCATTTGGAGAAGAGTTTACAAAGTAGCCCTGCAAACTTTTTAAGAAAAATTATTAAAAAAAAAAAAAAAAAAAAGAAAAAAAAAGAAAAACAGTGATACATTTTTACTGACATTTTGTAAGCTTCATTACACCTAAAATGAATGTTTCAAATATCACATGAAACTCGAGTGATTCTGCAGAAAATACATACATATATGTACAAGAGCAGCAGAATTTAGCCCACTGTGTCTACAATTCCAGGTGAAATAGAAGTTGCCTCTGATTCTTATCAGGTCAGTTAGCCCTTTTCCTACATTTTTATGCAATGCATTACACTGAAATTTGTTTCACTGCACGTTTCTGTTGTAGTTTTAAGTAGATCATTAGATAGATATGGAAAGCCAAGAGAGCTGCAAACAGCCCAGAAAGACCAGAGATCACCTTCAAACAGCTTCATCTCTGTAGAAGAGACTGAGGCTCTCATAACAGAGACATGTTTTCCTAATATATATCCAAGAGAATGAGAAAAAGGCTACTTGGAAACTATGAATAATTTAATTTTATTCTCAGCTCTACCCTCCGCATTCCACTGTAAATATAACCAGAAGCTTAGAGAAGCAGTAGCTAGCTTTGTTTCAAAGTTAGTTTCCCTGTGTATCTTCCAGCTGCTACTTGGATTTTATATCCACTTCAGAAAAGCTCCAGGGCAACAGGCATTTTAATAGCCCAAAGAACACTTAGTGTACTAGTGGGGTGCAGTTACAAAGTCAATTCAGTTGAGATTCATTGAATCTGAATGAAGAAAACACAATAGGAAACCTTATTGGTAGCTAAAAACAACTATACAAGAATTAAGTGTAAAACCAACAAGTCCATTTGCTCATCCTGACTTATCATTGTTTTTCTCATAAAAAATAAAGGAAAAAAAAATAAGTTTCTATGTGATTAGGGTATGACAAAGATAGGGAACAGTCCTCTCTCTCCTCATGCAAAATCAGTTTATTTCCTATACTTCTGATCTGTAAGCCTTTTAGTTTAGCTGTAGGTAGGGCCAAGGTATAAATTAAAGAGTTTCTTCTATTAGAGTCATGTTTATTTCACTTCAGGAGAGTCCAGTTTGACTAGCTCACTTGCCTGTATAAAGTATTGGTGAGATGTGTATCCTTGTACCCAGGAATAAAGGTAGCATCTTACTGAAGAAGTGCATAATTCCAAGCTGCGTGGCAACATGTGTAATTAATCAGACTGTTCTAAAGTGCTTAGTGACAAATATGAGCAGGTGGAGAGGCCTGATTTTTTTTTATTTTTTTTATTTGGTGAATACAAAGATTTAGAAAATTGGGATAGAGAGAAAGCATAAATTCTTGTGTAGAGTTTTACAAAAATAGATCTGTAAGGGTTTGGAAATTTAGCATTTTAGTATAAAATATATACAACGATATTTTTAAAAATACGTTTTTACGAAATTTGTATACTTGATAATGGCTAGTGCATTTCTTGTATTCTGATTATAATGTTGACAGGTAGTTCAAACGAACAGCTCAAAAGTTTGTTTTAAAAATGTATTTATGCTATAGATTCTGAGAAAAAGGGAAGGATCATTAACTGCCTTCGTTATCATGACTTGTTCATGCTGTGAATATGTGAATGAGTCTTCAAATGTGCTATTGCTTATATTGTGCAATTTGTTTTTTGGTCCGTATAATGTTCTTGTAATTTTCTTTGCTTCAGAAGATCCATTTTCTAAATGTCTCTTGTTTTGCTTTGAAGATACGAAAGATAATCAAAATGATGGAAATACTTTCCACTGTTTAATTACAAAAAAAAACCCCAAACCTTTGGACAACTACAAAAACAAAGAAAGAGTGAACAAAAATCCCACAAGAATAGTCCTGTATTCTACAAGCCCTGCTTATAAAAATTATGCATTGCTGCACACTGTTATATATTCTTTAGCAGTTAGAATTAGTTTTGCTTATATTGAATACATTGAATATGATTTAATATAAAAATATTTTATAAGCAACTTCACCAGAAACAAAGTACTGGGGATTGATAATAGACAACTTTCCTAATTGAACAAATAATATTTTAAAAGAAGGAATTCTTTTAAGTATCAATTCCTCAGTTGTATTTGACAACAGCTCTCTGTATGTCATACAGGATAATTAAAACATTGGCTGGCAAGGGTAGGGAGGGGGCTGGAGAGACAGAGAAAACAATCAAGTATTCTTAATAGTTACAACGTGTAACAATAATAAGGACATTTTGAAAGCAAAGCGTTTCTTTTTAAATGCCTTTACATTTAGTTTCCAGTATTTAATTCATTCTGTAACAGGTAGGAATGAGTTTAGTACTGTTTTCAAAACAAAATTCTATAATAATTTCGAAAATAAAAGATAAAGGGAAGAGATGAAGCCAAGAGAAAACAAAATTTAGAAAAAAAAATATATTATTTAAACAACACTGTTCCCATTTTTACAATTGACTTTCTATAACCTGAGTCTCAATAAAGTGAATAAGGGTGCCTTTCTTGCTGCCCTGCCTATCTAGGCACGTCTTGAGATCAGGATATGATCTGACATTGCTGACTCTTCGACATGAACTTCAACATGAAACTGCTGTTGTTTTCTGAGCCCCTTCCCAAATTTCTCCTAGTCTTCTTCCAGAATTAAATTGTACAAAGTTTTTGGAGACTGTCATCCTTCACCTACAAAAAGAATAGAAACTGAAAAGCCACTGTGCCTTCAGACACAACAGCTTTTAGCAGCCTTTGAAGTCAAAACACCTTTTAGTGTTGTTCTGATGAGCTTCATTCTTATTATTGATATGACTTTTTAATTATTCTGTCTTTTGCTTCTATTCATCTAATAAACATTCAATGAGAAACAGTGGCACAAGACCCCAAATATCTATTAAATGTCAATATTCATACTAGCATTCATATTCCCATCAATCTCATTTTACTCTCTTCCCTTAAACTCTTCTTCCCAGTGTCAGCTGAGGTAGAGGAGGTTCCCCTTCCAGTTCCTCTGGAAGCTAGGACAAGTTCTTGGAAGAAAAAAGGAGAGTACAGGATGTCTAGAGTTCCGAATCTGCAGGTCTTTGTTTTGTTGCCTGGCTGTGTCTAGCAAGGACTCTCCAAATCAAGGTTCAGATTGAATTGTTGGGGTAATTTATTCCAGGACCTTCTTACAAAAATCAAAACTTTACACTGAACCTGATTTGGCTCTTTTAGCCCTACATAGTCATCAGCTGGGGTTAAAACAGTGTGATTCATCTCAGGTCATGGCGAGGCTGAGCCCCTGTACTACATCCCTCTGATTGGGGCAGAAATCATATTTACAGGGCTACAACCTGTGTCCTGACACTGACTGATAGGTGAAATCTTATGCAATATACCTGCATAGTAGGAATTCTGAATATTAAAAGATGGATTTTTTTTTTTAACATTACATATGCATACAAGGTTAGGAACCTAGTTCTGGTCTTTTGTTGTGGTAGTAAAAAATCAGATTAATAAAGATAGATTAGTTTTCATAGACCCTTTCTCTGAATAAATTCCTACACATTTAAAGTAGGAAGAAATGATTTTTCAATTTTTATTGAATAGAAACTCTCCTACCTCCTAAATGAGTTATTTTGTGTATATGTGGTAAATTTGTAATGAGAATTTCAGCTCTTTTTTTTTTTCTGATTTATTATAAGGCATGGATCTCAGAAGGATGAAAGAAAACTAGAAAACTAAATAAATATATGTGATATATGAGACCCATAGTACACTGCTAAGCAAAAGTAATACAAAACCAAAGCTGGTAAAAAGTAATCTAAACAACCTCATGTAGACAGATTTTGAATTTAAAATATGCTCTAAGGGACAGGAATAATAATAATTAATGCTTTGCACTTACGCATGATCTATTATCTGAAGATCTTGAGTTCTGCACATCATTATCTCATTAAACCTTACAACACCCTTGTGAGGGAAGAAAGTGCTTTATTATAGATGTTTTACAGATGAGCAAACTGAGGTATTCAATTAGGAAAAAACATGGAAACTCAACAGCAATATTAACCCATATTGCCACGTCAGTTAGAAAGCAAATGCCATGATTTTGCCCATTAAGAAAGAGCAGAAACAAATAAAGTGATTAAAACTATTCTCCTAAAAAGAGGACAGACCTTCATTTAAAGCACCCATTAGAGTTTAGTAGTTAAAAATAGCAGTTTGGAAGGACCATTTAAGAAGGTAAAGACAGAGAAAGCATTACCCAGAGAAGTTAGAGATGTTCTACTTTTAGAGATTTTAAAAAATTTACTGCACAAGATTCTGAACAACTTAAATATATCTCTGTTTTGAGCAGAAGTTAGAAAAATGAACTCCTTTCAGACCAAATTTTATGTGATTTGTTTATAATCAATATTAGACTTCAGATATTGAAATCTCAACTACATAACAATTTTTAATGAAAAGTCATCTATCATAGACATTTACAAACTATTCAAGCATAAAGAAATAACATATCATAATTTTCACTCTAAGGAAAGAAAACGTCACAGATTTCCTATGGGATCATAGCCTCCTTTGGGCACATCTACCTGCTCCAGGACTGGGTCTTCTCTCCCTCTGTGGGCTGTAGGTGGATCTCTGCACCTCAGCTAACCTGCATGGGCTGCAAGGGGACAGCTGTCTCACCAGTGTCTTCACCATAGGCTGCAGGGGTATCTCTACTCCAGCTCCAGGGGCACCTCCTTTCCCTCCTTCTCCACTGACCTTGGTATCTGCGTATTCTCACTGCTCTCTCTTGCTGCAATTGACCCCGCACAATAACTTTCTCCCCTTCTCAAACATGTTGTCCCAGAGGTGCTACCACTGTCACTGATGGGTTGGGCCTTGGCCAGTGGTAGGTCTGTCTTGGAGTCAGCTGGTACTGGTCCTGATGGACATAAAGGCACTGGTCCTGATGGACAAAAACCTTACCACACAAACCCAGTATATGTCTTTTAATTTTAAACATTTAATTTAGGTTTAGATTTTTTTCATCCTTTTGACTTTTTTAGCCTTATAGTACACGTTTTTGTTAGACCTTCCATTTATCTGCTTTTTAAATAGCCATATTGAGATCTCCCTTTTGTTTACTACTGATATAAAACTACATATGTGCAGTGAACAGTTTGATTATTGTTTGTTTAGAACACTTACAAGGATAGTGATGAATAAAGTGTGTCATGTAGAGTTTAATGACAGAAGGAACTGTCTCTCTGTAGACAAAAGGGCATTACAGTTCACTTAGTCCTTCCAGAAAGACATATAGCTCTGTTTAGAGCTACAGAGATAGAGAATACAGAGGTTCATTGAGGACTGACATATATCTTTATCACTAAAGAGACTGTTGCTGCCTGTTTTCTACATCAGAGAAGTTTACTTATGAGCTATGACATAACCCTCCATTATTTCTTCCTGATAAACTGAAGTCTTACATCTTTTACTATAAACTGTTTAATAAATTTTAGACATTCAGCATTGTCCACTCTAATTTTTCATCAGACTTTTTAAAAGGAGTATATAGTGTGCTGTCCTGCCAGTGTCTCAGGAAACTGAATGTCCACACTAAACAGGCTTGTCTAGACTAATAGACATATTTCTAGTAGACTGTATAATTTCATTACAGTATGGCATGTAATGGAGACACAATGCAAATAACTTCTTTTAACCGTGCTAAATCCATCTCCAGCATTGGCTACTGGCATTATTTAAACTTTGATATGACATACACTTCTAGCATGCCCCCTTTCATTATAGAGAATAAATTAGGGAAAAGAAGTTGCCATTGTTTAAAACTTAACATTTTGAAGCAGATGAACCAATATTTTTAACAAAAACATGAGTTGTTGCTTCTTTAAAATAGTAAGACAAAATAGAGCATTAGATCACACATTAAAAAAGAATATCCTAAAGTCAGATTTCTAAAATATAACTTCCTGGATAAAACTTAAACTTCTAAATTACATTGGTACTTTTGATAATTGCCTTTTTTAAACACCTTGGGATTAATCTGTTTATGAATTATTCATGGTAAAAAGAAGTTTGCCTACGATAGACTGCTGTCTTAAAATTGCTATTAGTCCAAATGTTAAGGCCATAATTCCACAAATACCTCTCTCCTCACCCTAGAAAAGAATTCAGATAGGAACAGAGGAAATAAGAAAGATTATTAGTTCTGAAGAACTTTGAAGCATTTACAAGAGCAAATGGATATATTGAGTTTAGATTATGGGGGGTGGGGGGGCTTCAGGACTGCTTTTAAGAGTGTCCAAGTTTAATGCTAATGTTTCTCCCAAAGTATTAAGAGTAAGTGAAAACATGTAATGAAGGGAAATATAGGGTAGTGCAATGAATGCAAAATTAGAATTCAGAGACTTCATAAATAAGCCAAAATGTCTCTTAAAAACATGAAGAAAAATATTTTCAGGTATCAAATTTTAAAATGACCACTCAAATGAAATTATTTTCTTCTCCTTCTTCCTTCAACATGTGTTTATTTTTCTTACAATCTTCCTCAGGTGCAGGTAAAAATTAGTTGCGCAGGTAAAGAGCCAGAACATTTGGCAGACAGAAAACCTTCTATTTCAGGTATCTAATATCTAAAAGTTTTTATTTTTAAGAATTTTATTTTTAAAAGTGTCACTGATAGGGAACCATACTCCAAAGACAAAATTACTGTGTAGTCCCATATGAAATTCTAGACACAATTTCTTCTGTTTCAAACTAGACTTACAGATTTTTAATATGATGAAGTGATTTCTTTTTTCATCCTTTCCATTAAACTGTCTTGAAGCTTTTAAAGACTGGTGTGTTCCCCAGAGATACATGTAACAACAGAAACAGAAAGGAGAAAAATTTCTCTTCCTGAGGTCCCAAAATGGAGATAAAAAGGACATTTTATTTCTCAACTAAATTAAAATTCTTAAAATAAAACTAGAGTATTGAAAATATAAATGTACAGCCTTCTATACTTTAGATTATCTTGACTAATAATTATCATAAATAATTTACATTGTATATAGATATTTTTAGCTGATTATGTGTTCTTATAGGTAAGCCCAGACTTCGAGATCTAACCATCACTTCTACAAGTTATGAGATCACTGGTGGATGAGATTAAAATTCTTTGATAATTCTCTTTGTTCCCATATTTGTTATTGTTCTTTCTAGGATAACACTGTTAAACTGTATAAGAGGAAAGCTACAGCACTTCTACAACAGAACAAACAAATAAACAACAAATTATATCCAGTCAACTTTCTTTTAGATGAGTTTTGACACTGAAGGAAAGAATAGAGGAAAAGGTTGATGTGACAGGAAAATCAGTCTCATGTGTCAGTACATATTACTCTAGATAAAGTCATTCTCTGTTTTCAGTTACAAATGTTGTATAATGAAACTAGGGAATCTTTTCATTACTTTTAAAATAGAATTCTATTGAGGGCTAGGAGTTCAGCCTAGCTTGCTTCTGACTTTGAACAATCTGCTTTTTAGTAAAATAAGTTTTTGTTTAATGATCACATAAATAGAATAAGAAGTAAAAGGTTATTTAATTTACCATTCTTCTGTTTCATTGTTTGCTACACAGTAGAATTTTCTTTTCTTCTTATTTTAAAATGAGTTATGGCTTGATCTAAACCCTTCCAAAAACATAACCCTTACTTTAGAAAAAAAAAGAAGGCAAATTAAATTCCGTTTCATTTAGTAACAATCAGAATAATAGAGGCCATTGTACTCAATTTCAGCTCCCTCTCATGATTGAACAGAGGCTGAGAGGCTTAAGGTACTGTTCAGTATTCATTATATAGCAAGACCAAATCTAGTATATAGATTTGGCACTGCAAGAGATGAAAAAGCTTATAGATAGGTAATACAGTCTCTTACAAATCTTGGAAGAATCTCCCTCGTTCCTATATAAGGCTGACATGGCCCTTTAGGTATTTACTGCTGTTTGGCATAACAACAGTAATTTTTCATTTTTAGCCAGAGATATTTGACCTTGTTCTAAACATCTAGATCTTAATATATAAAGATGCAGTGAGATAATGCACACAAACAAAATTAACCTTATCTCAAAGGGTGTTATTAATGATTCTTTACTCATATTCAAAAAAGTCTTGACTATATAAAACATTCTGCCAAAACAAAATAGTCTGATTGTAGAGGTAGCTCATAATGAAGATTTATAATGACAACCACATAATGGGTTCATACTAAAAAGAAAAAATTAAACTACTGAGCAGCGAGAGCAAAAGAAACAAAGCAGTACTGCAAACAGAGATTACATTGAAAAGAGCATTTGACATTTATAAAAACTTGATAGTTTTTAATTCCAAGCAGACATCAGTCCTTTTCACATAATACTATGACATTTTATCTGACCATAGCATTTTCTTTACTAGATATCTTTTATTGACTTCATAGGCATAAGATAGAGCTAAATGCGATATCTATTTAATAAATTTCTGTTTGGCATAGAATTTGAAAAAACATAATCTAAATTCCTAATTTTGCGGCAATAGCAATTAAAAAACATTTTATGATCTGTCATTTTAGCCCATAATTCTTCCACAATCCATATTAAATCAGATGAGCTTACTAGTTGAAAAGAAAATAACTCTGAATTCTGGCACAAATACAACTTTAACTTTTGCAGGTTGCTACAAATATATTTTAAAAACATGTTTCATATACTTAACTTTACAAAACTCTTCCAATATTTACAATTCAAACTAATTGCTAAGTATGCAGAATTAAATGAAAAGTTTGTTTTTGTCCCTATTATTACACACTTAACTTGTCAATTAAAGTAATACTGAATGGAAGTTAAAGTGAATGGAAACCTTAGTTTTACATCTTTTCTTTTTATCATTTCAAACTCGAAAAATGCTTTACACATTTTACAACTGAGTAAATGGTAGGGAAGGACAATGGTCACAAATCCAAACTTTGCAAGACACTGCATTCCCCTCGAACTGATGATATCTCAATGCAAAAGAAGTTTATTAATATCTAGAGATTACACTGATTTATAGGAAGTTTAAAAGCCAAAACAAATCAAAAGACTGGTGTATTTCATCCCAAATCAAATCAGAATATTTCACTCTTGAGTCTGTGGCTTTTAAAAGTCATGTTCTCTACTGTAATGAAAGATAACTGTGAAAAAGAGATACTTCAAAATGTTATTGTCTACCTTTATTCTGTTCTTGATTCAGTGTGACAATTTCTGCATATCTTGAAAATGTTCATGCTTTCCTCCTAGAACAGATCTTCAGAAAGACACCCAGTCCAATAAATGGCCTCAGTGTTAAACTCCATAGGTGACACATGAGGGTTCTCATACCAAGATATGGGGTGACACTGGTACTGCGAAAAGGCAATAATCGTGCCGAATGGGGAATCACCTAGAGCAGGATGATAAACATGGATGACCATGCCTTGAATTCATTTCATCTCTAGCTATCTGCTTCCAGTCTCTTCAAGGATAAAGCCTGGAATCCTCTACTGAGAATCAATACCTCTACTCATCTTTCAGGGCTTTAAGTGACAAGAGATTGACAGGTATTATGTCAGAGAACTGAGGGACTAACAGGCTTTTCTGACCCTGCCCAGCCTCTCTGCTTCTGCTTCCTCTCGTCCTTTGCCATGGGTCCAGGAGCCCCATTCCATCACAATCCCTGTTGTAGTGGTGCCATAGGAGAATCAGTCTCCAACTGTGTCTCTGTGCCGTCTCCTGAATGGACTTCAGCCCTACACTGGAGATAGATGGACCCTTCAGCCCCAGCCTGCAGCCTTGTCTCCAGTCTTTCCTCTGGCTCCTGGATGGACTTTGTCAATGAATCCCAGACTTGGTTCATTGCTCGGTCTGTCTGGGTGGTTCTACCAGTCCCTTCTCTGACTACAATTTTCATCCCCTATTTGTGGAGCAGTGTATGCGCTGGAGTCACCTTCACTGCTCTCTGACAGAGTATTCCTATTACTTTATAGCTTTATAATTTGAATCATAACCAATTACATGAAAGAACTTGATTTAGAGAGTTTCAGATCCTGAAGAAATTTGCAGACATTTTCTAATACCAGGACAAAGTCCTAGCCTCAAGGTCATAAGATATCTTCTGAAAGAGGCAACCTTCACCTTTTTCTCTTCCTCAGTGAAAAAAGAGTACATAAAATAAGGTAAGAAAATGTGGAGATTGAGATAAAAAATTAATGGCTTTTTAGCCTAATAATTAAAAAACAAGTTAGAGAGAGAACTCTAAAGTTTTTGACAAAACCTGTGCCTTTGCAGGAAATCCATGAACAAAGACCTAACTGATGTGAGCCATCTAACTGCAAGGCTAAAAAAACAGTCTTCACTTTGTTTCTCAGGTTGTTTCTTTGAAATCACATGTTAGGGTTGATGTGCTCCTATTTTGACTCAGTCTTGCTTTACACCTGTTACAGAATTTAAACCTTGTATGGGTTCCTTATAGAATCACAGAATGGTTTGAATTGGAAGAGACCTGAAAGATGATCTATTTCCAACACCCCTGCTATACTTGCCACCTATATCCCAGTGATACTATGAAATTTAAGCAATATAAGAATGGAATTATAATAAAAGAAAAAGTTGTTTTGCACACTAACTGAACACTCAAGGTGGAGCAGTTTTAAGACCAAGCCAAAAGATTATCACTTCTCTAAAGACATTCCGGGTTAACCTCTTACCAGTTTACACCTACAATGAGCATTCCAAACACTACATACCAGGGTATACTTCAATGTAAAAGGTTAATAAAAATATATTAGTTTTAACATGGAGTATAAATTACCACCTTTTCTAACAGGTCATCTATTACACGTGATATAACAAGTTCAAAATAGCTTATAGTACCAAGTTATTTTTACATGAAAAATGGAGGTTCTTAATACTATGTTGTAATTTTGAATTGTTTTCTGTGCATTTAGATATGAAGTGTAGTGGTCTGAGAACTCTGTATCCGTAGATTCACAGAAAGTTGGAAAAACATACATTAAAAAGACAGAGCAGAAGAGAGAAAGAGAGTATGAATTTTATAATGAATTTTTTTCAGAACAGCAAATGTGTATTTACTGATATGCTGATAAGCATGAGGAACTCGAGTTTAGGAACAGAGCAAAATATATATGCATGTAGATGCTATTCATGCATATACAGCCCTGTAGGTGCAATCTTTTCTAATGCATAGGAAAAATTAAGGATTTATGGAGAAAGGTACTCCTTTTCTCAAAAGGCCCCTAGTGAAATTATAAATCGTGCAACATATATATCTGTAGATAGAGAAGTGTGGAATAAAAATTACCAAACAGACAGTAGCTCCAAGCAACATCAGCTAGCAAATCATCCACCTAAGATGCAGTGGTAAGGATATAATTTCAAGCTACACTGAATATTGCATGGTATAATACAAGCTATTTTGAAAGATAATTAGATGCATAATTTCCTATACAGACTGCATGAGAAGTCCAGTCAAGCTAAATTTACTGTTCTAGTGACACATTTTTGCTATCCTTAATGTCAGTTTGCTGTAATTTTTTCCTCCCATTGTGTTATTATTTCTGGTGAGGAAGAGCGCCATGATATCATGTTTCCCCCCACCACACATGAGCCATGAGGTACCTCTTGCACAAATCAAGATATCAGAACAACAGTTTTGAAATTCGTTTACAAAAAAGCTCCATAAAGTTTGAAGAAGAGATGGTAGTGGGCAGACCCATAAATTCACATTTGTAAGACTATCTCTCACTTTTCTCATTTGCCTTATATATATTTTAGTTTATAAAAAAGGTAGAAATTTCATAAGTTACAGGTGATTGAGGCATTTATAATCCTATGTTAGTGATGCCAGAACTGAAAAGGTCAAATATAACAACAAAAAAGATTCTTTTATCAGACTTCCAATTCCTATGTCTTCAACATCTTTTTCTGGTAGACTTTATTACAAATTCTGGGATTAAATAATGTAAAAATTATGTCATTCCAATAAATCAACCTATTGTTTTAAACCAAATCTTTAAAACTTTTTTCGCTCTCTCACACACTCATAGAAGTCTTCTAAAATTATGTTCTTCTTGTTTGTGGTGATAAATAAGTGTACTTTAAACTAAGCATAGTTAATTAATTTCAGTATTCATTACCTTCATTAGAGCTTTCAGTAACCTGAGTTATAACTTTCACATAAGTAAACCTGCACATGCAAACTGAATGTCATCTATCTCTATGTCCTGTTTACTTCAGTTGCTGTTCAGTGATTTTTTTCTCAAGTTGGTGGTGGTGGTGGGAAGTTGTTTTGTTTCATTTCCCCCCACACACAGGTACAACAATAAAATTACATTATTTTTGAGTTTTACTAGACTGGGTCTTCGGATATCTGAGTTGCCTCAGTCACACAACAGAATCCACTGTTCAAAACTGTGTCTCTCCCTGTAAGCAGGAATCAGGTAGTCTGTAGCTTTCAGAGCACCAGGCAGCAAGTTATGAAAACAAGTCAGTAGGAAAGGGAATTGATTACTTCTCAGATTTAAAGGTTCCTCTGTTGAACTGAGATGTCCATACCAGAATGCCCAAGACAAGTACTGAAGTCACCCCCTTTTTTAAAAAGAAGCATGCATTATACAGTTTTATAAGGGTTAGGGTTAGAGAAAGGGAGAGATACATCATCATGTCTCTTGTCAACTAAAGATGTTTAAGCTTGACTGTTGCAGTAGCAAGCCCTGTACAGAGTGTACTCTGAGATTCCTGTACTCTGCTTCCTTCTGGGAATGAGCAGTAACAAACGCAATATTTGAGAAAGAAAAATGGAAAATACAAGCTCGTGGCTGACAGTTCACACAGGGTTTTGACTATACCTGTTCTAGCTAAGACCTGTTTCAAGTAGAGTACAGAAACATTCTTCTGAACAAGGGCTGAAGGCAAGTTCATCCTCTCAGTGGGAACACATCAGTTTTAGGCTGCTGAGGAGCACAAACTCTCTTGCAAGCTTTTTCTCACATCTGTGAACCCTGAATCCCTCACTGTTCAGTTTTATGGTTGCTACAGAAAGGGTTTATACATCTTGCTCAGGTCATATGCTAGTCCAATGAATAAAGCTTGGCATTGTTCTTAGTAGTGGGAGATGTAAGCTGATCAGGGAACAAAAACTTTGCACCCTTCTTCTTGCATGATTGTCCTAGTAAATAGTGCTGTTACAGAAAAAAAATACTACTGCTCTATTTTTTATTAAACAACAGTGGAACAACCAGTTTTCTTTCTTTGATGTAAGTTTTCAGTCCTCATCCATCAAACTTATATCACAGAATCACAGAATATGCTGAGTTTGAAAGGACCTACAAGGATCACTAAGTCCAACTCTTCACTCTGCACAGGACCATCTGCAAGAGTCACACTATGTGCCTGAGAGTATCATCCCAATGTTTCTTGAACTTTGTCGGGCCTGGTGCTTTGACTACTTCCTTCGGAAGCCTGTTCCAATGCCCAACTACCCTCTGGGTGAAAAACCTTTTTCTAATATCCAATCTAAACCTCCTGTCAGAGACTAGATTTGTATCTCACCAACTTGTTTGATCGATGGGTAAAATAAACCATGTGGTCTGTGTGGGAGGGTAAAAGGACTAGGTCCAGGCTGGCAGCCAATAAGGCCGTGTCCATGCAGAGCACATGGCAGGAAAGCCATGTGGCTGAGTTGTCAATAAGGTCTGCCTGGTGGCCCACCCACACCACTCCCCCAGAGCCTCTAGTCGGCTGTGACACCCCTCACTTTGGCTGCCGGGACAGTGAGTGGCAGTGAGCCAAAGGTCTCACCTAGAGGGAGTGACCACAATAGACAGAGTCTACAAACACACACGAGGTCTTCATCCCTCCCTTGACCTCTGCCGCCTTGACCCATCAAGATGTGACCTTCACAGTGGTAACTATATTTTCTTCTCCTCTCTTTCTCTCTTTAGTCTTTCTTCTTTTAATCTTTCTTTTCTTCTTCTTGTGGGCAACTTAAACACCTCTTTCCGCATGTTTCTTCTATTTCACTTAAGTTGTGGGTGTTTCACTTAAGTTGTATGGAGTTTGTCTTTGCTAGGTGTGAAAAAGGTTACCTTACTATAACAATGCTTGCTAGTTTCAGTAATCTGTTGTAATGCTTTTGGGAAGTTGCATGTTATTTCTGTTTAACCCATTTGGTCAAACCCCCTATTTTCTCACCAAATTAAAAAAAAATCTCTTAGAGAAAAAATGTGTAGTTTTTCTCTGCACATGAACTCAAGGTATCAAAGAATCAAAGACTTTGCTAAAGTTAATGTGGGCAAAATTTCTTGAAGACTAAAGTAAAGGGTACAACTGGTAAAAGCATGGAGCTTCTAAACCAGGTTGTAATATCTCCCCTGGAGCTCCTAAACCAGGTTGTAACATCTCCCCCAACACAACTTCCTTGGGTCCTGTCACTGGTCACCATAGAGAAGGGATTAGTCTCTACCCCTCCTCTTCCCTTCACAAGGAAGTTGTAGACTGTGAACACAGAGTTACTATCATTATATGGTCACAACTTCTGGGATTTAAACCCAAGATGTCCTGTTTACTAGGCAGGCACTTTAACCAACTAAGCCACTGTGCCATGCACATTCCCAATGCTACTGTTTAATTAACAAATGAACATTAAAGCAGCTGAAATGTTAATCAGGGACTTGGCCTAGAAATCTGTGGCTTAGTCTTTCTGACACGAACAAGAAAGTTTGGTGGTTCATATGTCTGTCTAATGTCAAAATTTGTACAAGAATATTTTTGCCAATAAGAAGACTGCACAACTGAATTTTTTTTAAATTAATTTATTTCTTGCTATTAATTTCTGCATCAATTTGCAACCAATGCCAAATACACAAACACATAAATATCATGAAAGGTGAAAGTTTACACCACCAAAGGCTATGGTTTTATACAGAAAATACTGAGAAATACAGTGCAGTGATTCACTCCATAAATCACTAGAGGTATCCTATCCCAAAACTGGCAGTAGTTGTTCTTTCTTTATTCTTTTTGCCTTTGTTTATAGACTTTGCTTCTATGTGTGTGACATTCCTGTCAGAGATACTTTGTACTAGAGGGAAACTACTTCTACTTCATCTGATGTACTATACTAGTTTTCTGCTACAGAATGTGTTAAATTGCAATCATTCATCTAGTACTGCATTTTCAGTTTCTGATACCTAACTACATCTTAATTATATCCAGAAAATGACCAGCTATAGAGTATCATATTATCATCAGACACACAGAAGTGGGATATCTTTGTACAAACATTGTTCTCTTCTAACACCCCTCACAGGTCTGATTTGAAATGGCTCTCTGCAGGGAGCCTAGAGAGATGCTAAAATAATTGTTTGCAATTTGAATGTAAAGAAAACTACTAATAGTTTCGTACAGGCTGCTCATAAAATGACTTCACTTCTCATTACAGGATTCAGCATTTCTGAATGTGTTCTGACCTAGTTTGATATACTGAGTTTTCAAAGCAAGGATTGTTATGTAACAATACCCTCAGTTAAGACATACTAGCTGAAATATTTGAGAATGTATAAAGTAATGTATAGAACTCCTACTAGGAAAAAACCTGGAATACTGTGGCTAGCTTTCTGTAATCTCAAGAAATTAACTGGGTATCATATGGCTGAATAAAGCATAGTCTGAATGGAGTGTGAGATGACAGAGCCACTTGCCCCATTCTATGTCTGGAAATGAATGCCTTTTGAAGAGTCAACACAGGGGTGATGCATTCTTTAAATATGCATGGGTGTAGCTCTAAGAAATAATCTGTAGTTTGATTTTCCTCTGTGCAGAATAGACACTATGAAGATGAACATTTCTTAATCTTACTGCTCTTCTGTTAAATGGCAATTGAAATAAAGACTATTAACTAGTTTCTACTGAAAGGAGCAGTATGTGAGGTAGCATCTGCATGTTTTCTTAATGCATCTTGTCTATTTACATTTACGTGGGTGCGTAAGTGGATGCACAGGTATACTGTAGCATAGACAAGACCTTCTTGATGAAATCCAAATCCAAACACCAATATCCAGTTCCTGAAAATTTGCTGTGTACAGCAAGATTAAAGCATACACAAGGTTTTCTTTCTGCAGCACACTAAAATAAAAAACAATGCAAGTATTCTTAAGGAAGAATATATGTGCATGTTAAATAATTCAAGGATATATCTGTAACAGGTGTTGGAACACAACGAAGAAATGAAGAAATCCATGAGCTAGGTATGGTCTGAAATGCTAGAATTCAACAAGTCACAGACTGCAATCTCATGTATTTGCGCAGGAGCACTACTAGATTTTGTTATAACAATTCAGGGGAGCAGGCAAGCTGTGCCTGGCCCAGGCACATGCATCGGCTACAGCCGTCTCTGATCTGGATGTAGGGAGAGTACCCATGAGATGAATCCAAGCCTACATGACACAGCACTTCTTTCTTTTTCCTAATTTCATGCATATGCTTGTCTCACTTTCTATTTTCCTGTTTTGGGATTATTCTTTACAGAGATGCTTTCTGGGTTCAGTCATGCATGGACATAATGAAAATGTATTAAGACCACTGGGGTTCACTACTGATTGAAATAACAGCTATGTAGAACTCTGAGTGCTACTAAAAAACCTGATTTGATTATGTAATGCTAGCTGAGCAACTCATTATATTATAATGACAAATCTGTGCACCCCCTTCACCACACTTCTGGATATGGAACATCACAAAATGTGTGATGACAATGGAAAGATACTTCTCCAGTCCTTGGATGTCAGTGAAAGAAAACTGGGCAGCTATAGTGACTACTACACTATTGATAAAGATCATGATGATAATATTAGAACAACTTCAAATGAAAGAAAAACCTAGCATTTAATTTTGTTTACAATTCCATCTGATAGGTATCTGGTGAGAATACAAGCCACCACTCATCTTGAGAAATAGGCTCAAAAAATGAAAACTCTATGAAACCATACTGGGCTTTGTTCAATGTTTATGTCATAAGACTGATATCCTTGTGAATTTGGTAAGAAACAAGGTTTGGGGAACTTTTAAGTGGGCTATCCATTCACTGCAGAGCATAAATATTGGAATTTTATGCCTATTTTTACTAAGCCTTCTATCTGCATGTTTATTAGAATAACTTTAGTGAAAGAAAATAGAATTTCAGCAAACTAAGCCATATCAATATTATAATAGCAATCTACCATGGACAGGTATTATAGACAGATATACAGTATTTCCTATGAGGAACGTTTTCCACTAACCCTTGTTCCTCTGTACAGACTTTTTTCCCCAGGCTGTACAATCCCCTGACCTCCCCTTCCTTTCCCCTTGCCTTGCCCTTGCCCCTCCCCTTCTCCTTCCCTTCAGTTACTCTACTTAAAGGTCTAGCCTTAAGCTTTACTATACATGGGCATATACACAATGTTGAAAATTAAACTATTGAACTATAATATTAAAACTATTGGAATTCTTAACTACACAGAACTAAATAGACAGATCCTTTAATGCATGTATTCTGAATGCACTAAAAAGATGAATCAAAGACGGATATATTTGTGACTCCCTCCTGTGTGGATTTTTTTCTCCTATATAGTTATACACCTATTATGAGTGATGGCAATAATTTATTATCACTCTCTAAATTCTGTGAATGGAAGAAGCATGTGTTTCCTGAATTTAATTTAGCACTGTCAAATTGAAAATGTATGTCAGATTATAATAGATGTATCAGAGACTCCCTATTATGTGAATAAAACCCCAGCAAATTAATATTGGTGAGATGAATTCATGAATATTTACATTGTCCTTGAAATTGATTATGAGAAAAAACAATAATTTGTGCAAAATTTATCAAAGCAGACAGACGGAAAAAGATGATAAAATGTATTTTTATGAATATAGGTATATATTTAAATGCAATATAGTTTACAAGATACCACTTTCTTATTTTGTCTTGGAAACCAGATTTTCATTTCAGAATATGCTGATAAACCTGGTAACAGTAAATGTCATGCTGAAATGCAAAGTCAATGGAAACGGTAAAAGAAATTTTGGAGCACCAAACATGCAATTATTTTGACATACAGCAAAATAAATATATTTTGAATGCTTCAAAGTACAACTCAGTTAGTGGTGTTTATCAGATGTAAAATAACACATTTAAAAAGTATATAAGTGGCAGCACTGTATGGAAAGAAATAGTTGCAAGGTGTGTTTAACTTTTTTTTAAAGTCTGTTTTTCTTGTAAAAGTCTGAAGTTGAGTATTTGATGGCAAATAAATAAAACAGAAGCTTCATGAATTAAGACACTTATTTGCTCCCAAGAATTTGGTAAGCTATAGAATTATGCAATGCATAATGCAAGTAATTAACATATTAAACATATGAAAAGAATATATAGTTGATGCTTAGATTCAAATTCACTTACAGGGGTTAGATTACAGAAAGAATAAAAGTTACCTAGTAAAATCATGAATGCATTAATCTGGTATTGGCACGTGAAACTGGTCGTGTTCTACAGACCTGACAAGCCCGGGGCTGAGTCTGTACATTAGCAGAACAATTGGATAGGGTTTGGTCAGGATGCATAGCTCTTGCTGTGGTGAGGATAGTTGTCTTTTAAAGAAAATGTTACATGTTGGGCATTTTCTTAAGAGGCCTAAATCAGCACACGTCTTATTGCTTAGTCACCTATGAATTGTTATATCCTTATTTGCATCCATTTCACAAACAATTCTCCTCTTCATATGATGCCTTGTGAGTCACACGAATTTTGTATATATAAGTATATGCTTTTTCCTGTTGTGTTGAAAGAAATAATCTTTTCATATATATGAATTATATATATGAATCTTTTAATATATATATTAAATATGTCTATCAGTACAGCAGGACATAAAAAGTATTAATTTTTATTTTTAAACATGAGGTAGAAGCATCTATCTATGCATTTGTATCAGAAAACATATTTGCATGAAAAGAATAGTATTGGCAGAGAAATAAAGTGGTATAAACTGGTTGTCATTGAAAAGAAATAAGATTGGAAGCTATCAAAGTAATTGAGTTTCCAGAATAATTTTACAAAAGTCATAGAAAAAAACTTTACTCCTTTTAAATGCAATTTCATTGGTGTATTGGGGCATGGCAAAGTTTTCGTAGAAAGGAGGCTGCAGGGGTGGCATCTGTGAGAATCTGCCAATGCCAACCAGCTCCAAGATGAACCTGCCACTGGGCCACACCGGGATAATGCAGTTAAGAAGACTGGAAAAAAACTGCTTTGCAATGACAACAGGAGAGAGGAGTGAAAATACGAGAGCAAAACTCTACAGGCACCAGTGTCAGTGAAGGAGAGAAAGTGCTCCAGGTGTCAGAGCAGATATTCCTCATGCAGCCCATGGTGAAGACCATGATGGGGCAGACTGTCCCCCTGCAGCACATGGAGGCCCATGGTAGAGCAGAGATCCACCTGTGACTTGTGGAGGACCCCACGCTGGAGAAGCTGAATGCCTGAAACAGGCTGTTACCCCATGGGAAACCCATCCTGGAGCAGGTTTGCTGGTAGGAGTTGTGTGACCCTTGGGGGGACACAAGCTGGAGCAGCCTGTTCTTGACAGACTATACTCCATGGAACAGACCAATGCTGGAGCAGTGCATGAAGAACTGCATCCCGTGGGGAAGGCTTACATTAGAGAAGTCATGGGAGAGACCCCACACTGGGGGAGGGGAAGAGTGTGAGGAGCCCTTCCGCTGAAGAGAAGGGAGCAGCAGAGACAACATGTGATGAACTGACCCCAACCCCGATTCTCTGTCTCCCTGCACTGCTGTGGGGGAAGGAGGTGGAGAATTCAGGAGTGAAGCTGAGCCCAGAAAAAGGGATAAGTGAGAAGTAGTCCAGTTTTAACTTAATCAGTGACCTGAATTACTCAGCATAATTTTAAGTGAAGTTATAATTTACTCCAGTCTCTGAGATACTTGCAGAGCTCATAGCTACTTTTCTCTGCCTTTTCATGCCTTGACATTTCACTTTTTCTCAGAGGTTTCTTCTCGTTGTTTCTTCAGTCTATGTTGTCTTTTTGAACTACCGGTTATTTCACAGACTGAATTGGCTGACAGGCGAGTCCAACCCTTTATTTTAAACTAAGCTTTGTTCACATTTGACCTTAACATCACCACTTCAGCTCGTGATCTTTGAAGAACAGCATCTTGTCACGCTGCTACTACAGTTTGACCCTCTGTCAATATATTTAGACTAAGTATATTCAAATTTTTAAAACAAAATTAGTATGCATGCATTTAGACAGATAAGGTGCATATGTAATATGATTTAAAATGGCTACATTATAAAGTTTTTGAAAATTAAGGTTAATGATGAAACCGTGGAAAGACAGTTGAACACAGCAATAGTGCACAATGACTTATTAATATACGAAAGAAAATTCATGTTCTCTGTTAAAGTTACTGCTGGGATCCAGTTTTTGAGAAAATGTGTTTTAGGATTTTTGTTATGTTATTGTACTATGTTATTGTATTATTCCCTTTCATTGTACCCTCATTTTCCCTCATTTTCCCTTATTTTCCCTATGCCTTCGAACCCTGCGTCTCTATTGGCCAGTTAGTGCTGCATTGCAGTACCAACCTTATATGGCCATTTCTTCCCTATATGGTCCTAGTTTGCATACTCCGCCCTTGATCCCCCCCAGTTCCTCCCCTTGTTCCAGCATGTTCCAGCATGTTAATAAAGTGTTCCATTTTACACCCTCCATTGGAGTGTCTGAACCCTCAATCCTATCAAGCAGTCGAGGATGCTGAGAGAGCCTGTTTCCCACAGTTACTAATTATTTATCATTACTTTTTTGCAGTATCCCTGAAGTACAGCTTCATACTGTATGAAGTGGCAGGCTTCATTGTATCACTATTTGTCATCATTTAAAAGGTCTGTCAGGAAAGCACATATTAAAACATCTTCACTTCTTCTCACTTTACAGAAGCTCAATTTTAGAGAAATTGTAATTCAAAAAAAAAAATATATGCAGTATTACAGCATGCAAGTACTTTAGTTCAGCAGGCAGCAAATCCAAATGACTCATATTTACCTACATAAAGGTTTCACTTCAAAGATAAAATGACAAGGAGTGTTCTTTTATTCTTCTAGCTCCCTTTCAAGGAGCTTAAAAAACCCCCTTTTCCCCCATTTTAAAAAATAGTATCTTTAAATGTAACAGCAGAAAACTACTAACAAAAACATGTTCCCTGAAGAGATACCAGTGCAGGTTAATTAATTCTATATTCGATAGATAGAAAACAACTGTTTCTTAGCTCTGTCTGGAAAACTGCATGAAACTGCTGAGCTTTGCAGTAATTTTAAGAAGTAGATTCCATTTCCATTATGGAAATAGCATCAGAAAGAGTTCAGAAAGCTTTGTGAGAGATTCTGAGTTCATTTATTTACATTCATATTCTAAATAATTCAACAAAGAGACTCTTTAAAATAAAGACAAAAACCTGATCACAGATAGAAATAAGTCATGTAATTTCTTCCAAAATGGTTTAGTGGGTAATAGGGAGATGAAATAGCCAATCTGTCGAATTGTGGAGTAATTTAAATTGGAAGGAGAGGGGTCATCTACTTCAGCCTCCTGCTCAAAGTAGGTTTACCTTCAAAGGCAGATAAAGTTGTATAGGACTGTGTCAAGCTCCATTTTGAAAAACTCCAAGCATGAAGATTCCACAATCTGTTTGGAAGCTATGCTAAAACTTTGGACTAGCATCCCCTGCACTTTTGTTGTACATGTCAGAGAAAAGTCTGCTCCATCTTCTCCATTGCCTGGAATTAAAGCCTCTCCTGCTTGACTTCTCTTCCCTGAGCTAAACAAAGCCCCTTTGCATCTCCTCCCACATTACACATTCCACCTGTCTTAACTGCTTTAGTGATCCTCTGATGGATTTGCTTTCCTTTATGAACATATTTCTTGTACTGGGACCCAGAAGGAGACATACTACTTTAGATGTGGCCTCCCCTGTGCAATTACAGCTCCCCTCAGCCAGCTGGGAATGACCTTATTAATGCAGTTGTGCTGGGTCTGGATGGCATGGACATGATTTTCTTCATAGCATCCAGTATGGTGCTGTTTTGATTCCCTGACCAAAACAGTGTTGATAACACGCCAGCACTGCTGACCAGTGCTTTCAGTGTCGAGACCTTTTCTTCTTCCCACTCTACCTCCTCAAGAGAGGAGGCTGGAGTGTCAGGAAAGGTTGGGAGAAGACACAGCCAGTACAGTTGACCCCAACTGACCAAAGCAATATTTCATACCATATGACGTACTCAATACTGAAAACGCAGAAAAAGAAGGTAGAAGTGGGGGTGGAGCATTTGTGGTCATGGTATTTGTCTTCCCAAGTAACCATTTTGTGTGCTGAGGCCCTGATTTCCTGGAAGTGGCTAAACATCTGCCTGTGAATTAATTTCTTATTTTGCTTTGCTTGCACAAAACAAGTTCTTCTCATTGTTTCCCTTCTGACTGTCTCTCCCCATTCCCTTGCAGGCAAGTCAGCCAGTACACGTGAGGGGACTTACTGCCACCACTGCAACCTTCTGCGCATTTAGCCTTTATCACCACAAGGGTGCAGTCCTGGCTCATCTTAATTGGTTCATCGAGACACACATCGAGGACCTTTTCTACAGCACTCTTCCCCAGCACATCAATCCAGCCCTGATGCGAGAGGTTGTTCTTTCTCAAGGGCTGAACTTCCTGTTTGTCTTCACTGGAGTTCATGAGGCTCCATTTGCTCATTTCTACATCTTTGTTAGCTCACCCTGACTGGTAACATTTCCCTCTATATATCCCTCCATGTATCATCCCCCTGTCTGTGGTCATCCAGGAACCTATTGAGGAGTCAGATGCAGTGCTGATCCCTGAATTACTGGAACAGGTCACTCAGAGAGACTGTGACAAATCTGCCAATGGAGATTTTCAGCTCTTGACTGGACAAGAACCTCAGCAATCTGATCTAATTTTCAAGTTAAATGTGCTTTGAGCAGAAGTCTGACATTGATGACCTCTTGAGGTCCTTCCACAGCCTTAAATATTAGTACAAACAGAAAATAGGGGAGAAAGCCTACCTTTTCTCAATTTTTAAAAGTCATATCAGGTCACCAGTTACAGAAGAAATAATTAACTATTTCCAAAAAGAATCATCAACTTTTTCCAATTTTGACAATGCTTTGATTACACATCTGATAGGTTGTATTGTATTCATATACAAGTGATTTAAAAGAGGTAAGACTTGGCAAATCCCTGTTTTTCTGAAAGAAAAAGTGCATTTTCTAACAGAAAGGTAGAAGTGAGACTCCTTAATCATTTGAGAAAGGCCAGATATTTCAAACGCTAGTGGAATTCCATTATATGGTGATGATGAACATCACAGTGTAAAACAAATCATGTTATTTACACAGTGCTGTCAGCAGGCTTTCATTCCTTCGATTACTTCCTAAGTTGACCCTAAAGATTAACATGTTCTGCGTATAACTGTCACAGGTATACCAGAAATTTTTAAGACTCTGTGTCTTCTCATCATGAAACAAGCTTTTCAAGTTAAACTTTCCTTTACAGGATAGTTTAAAATCATACCCAAAGCCATGTGTATAAACTTTTGTTCCTCTTCCACTACTCAGAGATGCTAGAATGATGGTTTTATTCATGAAAGAAGGGTACTTATAGCTCAAAGGATATTCTTTGAAATTCTTTGAATGGCTCAGAGATTGAGCCATTCTTGATCTCTGAATTAATTGCCTAAATTGCACACTCTCTTATCTTTGCAGTCCTGTTCCAGTGCAACAGAAACCCAGGGCAGTCTAAGTTGAATTATAATTTCATATCTATGCACACCCATACAAACACACATGAAGCCTTAGGAGAGAGTTCATATATAAGAAGATAAAATTAGTTGCTTGCAGACAACTACATTTTCTGAGATGAAGCTGTTCCAGAAGTTTTCAAATGTGATTGATTTAATACAAAGTAGACATTAAAAATTACTAAATGAATCATTCACTAAAAATACCTCTTTTCCCCTGCTTACTATGCAGCTATTGCATTTATCCATGACTATTTCAGAGAAAAGTAGTTCAAGCTGCATTATATTAATATCATCTCTAGTTAAGGACCTCATATTAGGCACTGACAAGATTGCTATAAGGAACTCTCCACATGCTTCCAGTTTCTGATCTTATCTATCAGGGTGAAAGCTTTAGTGTGGGATTCACCTCATCTTCCTGAAGATGTCTGTAATATTTTCATTGCCATGTCAGGGAATTTCAGTGGCAGCTAAAACATTTGTTTCTTCTTGAAACAGTCTGGAATACAAACAGTTTTGTTTCCAATACACTGTAAGACAGAAAAGATGTCACGGAGCTTGATACTTGGAAGTTCTCACTGTGGCTTAAAAAAATATTTGCCCATAATCTGATTAAAGAAAATGAAAAGCTTTTAACTCTTGATGTGAAAAGACCTACTCTATTTTATATAATGTAAAAAGTCTGAAACTGTTCATGGTTCATGCATTTAAGTCAATACACTGATGTTAACATGACAAGTCTTTGATAATCTTCTTTTACTTCACCGTAGTACTTGAAAGACCCAAGTGTCTTTCTCCAGATCAAAACAAAAATTATTTTACAGTCAAGTTGCCTGAGAATGAAATTTGTAGGAATGAGTTCAAATATTATAAGTTACCCCTGAATTGCCTTGGCATAATTTATTGCCAATAAAATTAGGAACAAGAGCTTAAGGATTCACAGATTTATGCACATAACTTTTATTTGTCTTGGCAAGATTAGGAAAGCCATATACATTAATATTACCATAATATCCTGTACTTTTCTTGATAGCGTGTGAGTTTGAATGCATTGTTTTCTATTTTTCTTTGCTTACAACTCCCAAGACTAGAGTCTATGGAGAGAGAAGCTTAGAAGTACAAGATTCAGTGCAAAAACCCAAACACAGAAATATAAAACACACACCCCTGATCTCAAGAAAACCCACCCTTGTGTGCTACCCACATTTTTTGCACATCCCTGAACAAGGGCAGGGATTTGTTTTGGTTTGTGGTCTTCAGCTCATCTTCTATTTCACTACGAGGGCTGAAAAGACCCTGCTCTTGGTCAGAAGAGGCAATGGTAAGAGTTGAGACGCTGGAATGAGAAAGACTATGCAGAGAAAACTGGGAACGGATACTGGCCTGGCTGTACCAGAACTGCTACTTGCACAGAAAATTCCTGGCAAGTGCATGATGGTTTCTCGCTGAGCGACACCTCTGGGGCAAATGTTGCAATATAAATAGTGATAACAGATGTGACCTATCTGGTAGACTACTATAAAAGCCAATCTTGTATGTGAAACAAATACTCACTGTTCCTGCTTTTTTTCAGATCAGTTGTAGCATTCCCTTCCATTTTCCTTTGTTTACCATTAAGAGAAACAAATAATCAACTTCAATATAACTATTGCACCTATTCTGTTTTGCCTTTTGTGACAGACAGATAACATACAAATGCCAAAAATTATGTTTCGCCATTGTTTCTGCCTGTCAAAAACTTCCTACCAAAACTTCTGTGTCAGTTTTCCACCAGAAGCTCTCACCAAAGTTTTCCCACTGGAGTTTTCCTGCCAAAAGATCCTGGTATTGTTCGTCGCTATCATATCTCTGCGAACATCTGAACAGGGCTACGTGCCAAAACACCACAGACTACCTCCTTTGAACACTATAAAAGCTGAAGAGAAATTTGGGAAGATCAGGGAAAGAGGAGTGGGAAAGACAATTAGCTTTACCAGATGAGAGTTTCTCCCCGTCTCGCCCTCACCCTTTTTCTCCTGCCACCGAAAGCTGCCTGCCCGTCACCAGAAGACTGGACCCCTGCCGTCTTGGAGTGGACCGGGACCCACCGTACTACCTGCATGAGTTTTTCCACCCTGACCATATTTCTGAGAGGTACAGCGGGACCGAGGCATCTGCACAAGCCTGAGACAGGGCTGGTGCGAGCAGTGAAGTCCACATCCTGGCTGCTTTCCAGACCCCTTGCAGCTAAAGAGATAACATCACACCGAAAAGCGGTGGAGCCAGAGGAAAAAAAAGGCGAAAACTGCTTCTTTCTCTCCCTCTCCCCCCAACTCCACAAGTCAACTCAAACGAATAGGCAGTTCTTGGTGGTAATCTTTTTCTATGCTTTTAAAAAGTAATCTTAGCATTTCCTAACCTTTTCTTATTTTTTCCTCTTTCTCTTTGCATCTCTTAGTAACTAATAAAAACAGTTTTGGTCTGAACAGATAACTTGTATGAGTTTTAATTTTGCTCAAGGGAACATTAGAATATAAAGATTCTTTCTGCAATATTTTAGCAGATTGTAACATCTTTTCAAATTAGGAGTTATGTTGGGTCCTTCTTTTATTAACACTTTGGAAAAAGAAGGCTGGGGCACAGGGAAGGGGGAATCTTCTCCTGCTGGAAGATTTAAAAAGAAAAAATGTGCAACTCAGTAATTTCTTTTTATATAGAATGTATTTTCCAGATAATGCAGTGGAAAACATTTTTATTCTATTGGCCTATTTACTGTGTATATTTTTTCATGACATTTGTGTACTAACATACTTTATATAATGTACAGTCAAATTATCAGATCCTCACTAGGAAACATTTTGGTGTAGAATGCACCAGATGATTAATTCACATCAGTGATGCTTATCCTTTATGCATAGTACTCCTCCTCCATCTTTTACCTGTATTATCGAATTATTGTGTAATATTTGTACTGTCTTTAACATACTCACTATTAAAAAAATCAATTAAATAAAATTAATTTTTCAAGTACAGTCTACAGGGTATTCTGTGAGAAATTACACCTTGTCTTCAGATGTTTTTTTGCACTGCTTGGCTAGGCAAAATGTTTAGAATTTTGTTTTCAATAAATGAATGTTTTAGTTAATAGATTAAATTTTAATAACTGACTTCTGAAAACATGTTTTTAATTTTTTATCTTCTCCAAACAAAGAAATATTTATTTCAAACAGGGAATGAAACTAAAGAGCTTGGTTGAGGGTTTCATTATCTTATGAGATATGAAGTCTTATGCTTTCAACTTAGGTTTATTCTATCAGACTTTAAATACAATATATTGTGATAAACCCATGGAATTATAATTTTTAGGTCATTTATAATGATTGACTGTCATACGTACCGGGGGGCAGGGGGGTGTTGTTGTATTTTATTCCCTTTTTCCAACATTGGTTTTGAAGGTATTGTCTTTTTAAAGACAAACTTCCCCGATGCCCCCACCCACTCCCCACTGGAGTGGGGATAAGAAAATCAAGGAAGAACACAGGGAAAAGCAGAACTCGCCCTCTTCTTCTTCCCAGGACCATGGGTGGTGGTGTGCCTGTAGAGTTCTGTGTGTAATGAGTAAACAATGGTAAAATAATTTACTTGTCAAATTATATGATTATATTTTTACATATTATATCTACTGCTTTGTTGGGGCTGGGGAGTTGTGGCCTGCAGAATAGTTAACTGCCGTGTTACTATTATAAGTTGGCTGTCTTGCAGCTGGCAGCTCCCTAGTTGGCAAGATAAAGTATTCTGCTTTGCTGAACACGTATGCTATATCCTGTTTTTCTAAAAGTATTGTCTAAGTGTACTCATTAGATAAAGAAGAGGAGAACAAGGATCAGGGAGTCAAGTACAAAGATGATATAGAAGAGCCAGAATGGACATCTGGAGACCAGTCCCACACACCGAGCTCCAAGGACTTTTGAGTTAATTAAAACTACTAATGAAAAGTACCTGGCAATCGGAATGGGCCTGCAACAGAACCAACCAGAACGAAGCCCACGAACTCAAGCCCAATGAAGAGTTAACAAGTGACTATGGGAGGGGAATTGATAAAGGGTATAAAAGTTGCTGTTTGTATCTATTGCGCTTGATGGCCGTTGGAGGAGCAAGGGTCTCCCCAGGCCGCCCAGCGCGCTGTTTTGCTTATTTGCACTTTATATAAATCTTACAATAAATTTTGCTGCTATATTTCGATTTGGTTTATTTACCTATAACACGTGTTGCCGTTCGATCCCGTGCTGGGATTGAAACAGTCCGGGGTCCGTCTGCTGCTGCTTGCCCTCTTCACAGCCAGGGAGAGGAGAAAAGCGAAACGGATCCCTGCTGCCGGGCGGGACTGCAGCAGCCTGGGCAAGGAGACCCAGCCATTTGCCCAGATCAGCTCATGCCGGTGCTCCCACTGCTCCCGCCGCTCGCCCCTGCTGGGACAGCCCCTGCTACCGCTTCACAGCTCAGCCAAGCCAAGCGAGGTGACACCAGTGCCAGGGACAGCACATGGCAGGGAACAAAGGGACTCTGAACTAGCACCACTGCTGCAGTGAAGACCTGAACCTGGCTGGGTGATCTAGATTGGGCAATATAACTCCTAGTGAGCAATACAGTTTTCCTAGGTTTTTGCTTTTACCAGTTTCCCATTGTTTCTTTTGTTTAGTTGGGCAAAGGGGAGTGATTGGCAAAGAGGACCCTGTGCCAATTTTCCCCCTTTGTTCACAGGGGACTATGGGACACAGTGAATTCCCCTTGTTTGTGGGTAAGCTGATTCTCTTGTCTTTGTGGTGCTATTTCCTTATAAGTAAACTTATTCTTTCACTTAGATTTCTTCCCATTTTGTCCTCTATATTAGTGGGGAATAAAAGGGGAGGGAGTTCATTCTGTTGGGGTTCCTGCCCCAATATTTGTCCTTCAACCAAGACATTGACTGAATTACAAAATTCATAGGCATAAGTATGCAAGATGATAGTGCTATTAGATTAACCTTGTGACTAACCTTGATAGGCAGAAGTAGGTCACAACCTACATGTAAAAAACTTACAACCAGCATGTCCAGATGCAACTAGTGGTATCAAACTATAGAATAGTCTAGATCAGAAAAAACCTCTGGGGATCACCTTGTCCCACTTTCACTTGAGAGCAGAGCCTTAAATTGGGTTATCCCAAGAGAGGATTTACTTGGTTCTAATAAGCCAAGCCTTGGATATGTCCAGCAAGGGGTATTTCACCACTTGTTTGGACAATTTATTCCAATGTCGAATTGTTCTCATGGTGTAGATTTATTTTCTTGACTCCTGATAGAGTTTGCTCTGAAGCTACTTATACCCATTGCCTTTTCTGTCACTGGGCATCCTTGTGAAGAGAGTACCTTGATATCCTCTTAAACTATCTTTTAGGTGTTGGAAAACTGGACTAGATTCCTCTTGACCTATCTCTTCTCTTAACTGAATGGACCCAATGCCTTCAATGGTTCTTCAAACATTCAGTTCTCCAACCCTCTGATCATTTGGGGGCCTGCTGTGGGACAGAGACCCTTCAACTCTCCTGTCTCTCTTCTACTGGGAGGAACATAATTGGACATAGTATTCCAGATGTTGCTAAAAAATGCGAAGGAGAACTGAGTAACCACCTTCTTGATCTGTTCACCATACGCTAGATGTTGCAGCTCGGTATGTGGTTTCCAGTTCAGGATGTACCTTTCTGGCTGCTGAGCCACATACTGTTGGCTCAAGTTCAGCTTACTATACACACTGATCCCAGGGCCTTCCTAACAGAGATGTATCCCCACCTGCTTGTAGGGGAAAAGACCCAAGCTGTGCTGCTCTTTGGGGTTATTCCAGTTACAGGACTTTATATTCAGCCTTGCTGAACTTTTGTGATTCTTGCTGACCCAGTTTTTCTAGCCTGTTGATGTCTCTCTGTATGGGTGCTTTTCCTTCTGACTTAATCACTTCTCCACACAGTTTAATGTCATTGACAAACTTGGTGATGATACATTCAGTCCCATCATTCCTATAATTTAGAAAGGTATTGAACAAACTCACTCATAGGTGGGTGCCGGTTTGACTTTATCCACCCTCCTCTGAGCTCAACAGTATAGGACACTTTCCCCTGACTGCAGTCCATCTGTGCGGTCTATTTCTTAACCAGATTGTCAAAGGAGATGTAGGAGACTGTGCCAAATGATTTACTAAATTCAAGGTAGATAATATCCACATCTCCCCTCATTCAGTGAGCAAACTGTCATTGAAAGCATTCAGGTTGTTTAAACCCAATTTACATTTGTTAAATCTGTGTTGGCTTTTGCCAAGGAATCTACCACATAAGAAGGCAAAACCATACTGCTCAGTATCAGTCTGTCTACAAACATCAGTGATGCTTCCAGCAGGCTGTGGTTCTCAGTCTGTGTGGACAACAAATACAATTAAAGTGTTGGAAGTGGTCTCAGTGATTCTTTCAAAACACGTAATCATAAACATATAATCATATAGACCCTATGACTTTTTAATTTTTTTTATAACTCTAAATTGCAGTTCTCCACTTTCACTGTAGTTGGGAAATAACTTAGCCTTATCCTGTACCTCAATTTCTTTGATACTTCTGAGAATTATTGGGGCATTAGAGAAGTTTCTTGCCCTGTGATATTAGCCCTCAATTTTTGAAGCAGAAATCAAGGCTTGAACTGTACTTTCCAAATATGGCTGAACACTGTGATCACAATTTGGTCTGAATTAAATGGTAAAAGTTACTATAAACTTACAAAATTTAAATTAAAAGGGCAAAGAGAAGATTTACTTAGTTAAAAAGTGGTTAATAAAGCAACGTCATGCATGGTATTTTACAACACTCGTATATTACTGCACGTCCAACCCGCATCTTCCTTGGCAATACAGCTCTTTGTTCTGAAGCATATGTCCTCAGATCTTTAATTTTAAAAATTTTAATAATTAAAGGTGAGAGTATTGATCCTACAGCCCCCTATCTATGTGGCAGACAACTAGCTCTTGAAGTTACTTTCCATATTTTCAAATAGCAGTTGAATTCTGTGAATATTAATATCTTAATAACATTTATGAACAATGGACTAAACGTGTTGGCAATTAAACACAGTAATTAAGCAATCATTGAAATTCAGCGAAGAGAACAAAATTCACTAATAGGATAAAATCCATTTTGATTAATGTCCTTAGCATGTAGAATACATGAACTGTCCTTTAAAAAATGTGTGTAGCACCCAACTGTAAGGAAATATTGGATCACTAGGTTATTTTAGCTTTTTCATCATGGCTGGTTAACAGCTTGATTCATATTGGAAATAAATTTATTTCAAACTGGTCTTAATAAGGTTAAGCACAAATATATACAACTAAAAACTGAAACACTTTGGAGGGTTTTGTTGTTTACCTCATTGTGTTTTTATTTTCAGGTATTTTATTTTTACATAGAGTATGCACCTATATTACAACTCATTATAAATATATTTGTTTTGTTTATTAGATATGTTTATTAAAAGAAACCATATGTAATTGATGTATATTGATATAGATATAAGGAATAATCACTTGAATGGCAACAAAGCTTTTATATTCAGACTCTTCTACCAAAAGAACCAACCTCCAGTATATTTACCAGTAAAACTGGATGGTAAGACAGATCATTCAGAGGAAATCAGAAAGGGTGTTCTAGGGCAACAAGACCACAGTAATAAAAACAGTTCTGTCTGCAAGTTGCAAAATATATAGGATTTAACTGATTTCAAATGTTATAAGGAGACTTATCTTTCCTATTAATACACAGAAGCTTTTGACCTGTATCCAGTTGTGGTACTCACCCACTGAGCCTGCTACATTCCCCTGAATGCAGAGCAACACTAGTACTATAACATTATCTGGCTCATAGTCTTATATTTTTTATAAAAAATATTTTGCACTCAATTTTTATTGTTACTTTGCATTAAAAAATAAAGAATAAAAGTTTTAAAAATAATTATGAAGAAAATAGAATGGTAGAAACTTGAGTGATGTATAGAGCTAGTTAAGGAACACAAAATATTGCATGTGTCTAGAGACATTCTAAAAAAGGATTTTTAGATGTTTTTAAATGGCATTAATTTCCTACTTGAAAAAAAAGTTTAAACTTTAAATTAATGAGGAGATTACTGGCAGAGAAAGGGGAAAAGGACTTCAGGAAAAGAAATCCAATTAGATGTGTTAGACTGATTGACATAAAAACTCTCACCTAACTATCACATCTGTAAGTGCCTATAAAGACAATGCATTTGACAAATTGCTATTTTCTGTAGTTTCAGAACTCTGTGCACCTGAATTTTTGGCAGAGATTGTCAGAACATGATATTTTTTCTCATGCTTTCCTTCTCTTGAGGAGGAAAGTTATTTTATTGGTTTCCTGGGTCTAGCACCTTTTCTAGTTGAATGTGTTTTCAGTGTTAGCATGCTTTAGCTACACCATATCTATCTGCTGATGGCTGTGCACTGTCCTATCCATTCTCTGATTCAGCTCTCTACTGTCTACAGAGTTAGCTTAACACCACTTCAGTCAGATCCATACCCCAGTTTTTACAGGTATCATTTACATTCTCTTCACTTTTCCCAGTTGTTGCTCTGTACTGTTTGTCCAGCCAATTGGTCACTCATCTTTTGACAATACATGGTTACCACTTACTTCTGTCATCATTTTGTCATCATTTAAATTTTAACATTCAATCATTATTGCAAAACAGCCTAAATTGTTGACTTCAGATTCCAAGATGAAGCTATAAGACTCAGAAGACACAAAATGTATGTCCCAAAACATGAAGACTTCAATTTATCATAGAAATACAATCAGAGATTATAGGTTATGAAAGAAAGAAAATGAAGCACCATGGCAACACCACTTGTTTGTTTGTTTGTTTTAGTTTTGGCTAAAAAGCATTTTTCTTCCAAAACAATTTTTTCTATTAAGATGTTTTTTCTTTTTCCTCCCAGAAAATTATGGAAGAACTGAATGCAGTTTGACAGCCAAGGCAACATTTAAGCATTCTGAAATTTTTCCAGTGATTGCAAAGCTAGAAGTTCATAAAGTATGCTCTTTTTCAAAGCCATATTCACCTTGGAAAATGCATGATTCACTGTAAATAATCAGAAAAGTCCATATTGTTTCATCAGAGTCAAGATTTTACCTTGTTTCTCCAAGACCTTTCTAATAAGATCCCTCTTCTGTAGCTGCACACAGTTGTTGAACACTGTTTTTGTATTTTTTCGCATATAAATACTGTGATAAAACCTGTTACCTAAAATACAAAAAAAAAAAAAATTCCCAACACTTAGGAGCACTACTGTGTTACTTGGTAGTCAGCAAGAAATCTCCCTTTAATATTACTAGGAATTGTGGCTTTTTTGGGAGGGGAGGAGCAGGAAGGAGAAGAGAAGCAGGTATTGCAGAGTAATGATAATCTTCATTGTTTTCCTTGGACTATTCTTTTTGAGCAATACTTTGAGAAAAGTAGACTTTTAAATAGGTTTCAGGTGTCTCAGAGTACAGCAGTGAAAAGCTGTTGGGCCTTTCTGACATTTGTCATATTAATTTGAAATCAGTTAAACCATATAGTATGATGAGATAGATGTAAAGAATAAAACTTCTAAATACCAGTTTCAACTTGACAACAGCTACTTCCTCATGCAACCTGATTAACTCAGTCTTATTCCTTCCACTGCTTTTAAGATTGTTCTTATGGAGGCATCTCACGTGCATTTCACTGAGTAATCAAGTTTGGTTGGTAATGACTGTTCTTTTGATGATTTGAAATACATTAATTCTTTTGTAGAAAATGAATAATTAGAAGACATTTAGTGTAACTAATTATTTCTGTAGATTTCATTAAGTAGGATAAATAATTATTTAATTAATCAAATGCACAGCTAGTAAGTGCAATTATCTAATCAATACACTTTCACAAATGA
Source organism: Corapipo altera (assembly GCF_003945725.1). NCBI lineage: Eukaryota > Metazoa > Chordata > Aves > Passeriformes > Pipridae > Corapipo > Corapipo altera. The sequence continues at coordinate 3,608,872 of NW_020884890.1, forward strand.
CAGCAACATTATAGAGATTTGCACTATTTGCTGATATTCCTTCAGATGTTCTCAAAACCATTTGCCTTTATAAAAGGCAACAAGATAACTAGTGTATTCAACTTAAGTCATGATAGCTATCTTTTGCAATAGCTATAAATCTTCCTGAAATGTAAGATTATTCTATTTTTGCTCTAAATTCTAATAAGGCTTGTTATGAAATATCAAGTTTCATTATTTCTTGAAAGTCTTGACTAATAATTTCTCCTTCTAAAGCCATATAATATTTCATATGCAGGAATGCATACAAAAATCTATTTTTTTTAACTTGTTAAAAAGTTCTGTCCTAGTTATAAATTTATCAGATAATTAAAATTAGAAAATAGAGACTAAGAAATAGTATCTTAAGCATTTAAAGTTTATTATATTTATCCTGATACCTTTAGCAAATAAACTTTATGTGACAATTTTCTTTATGAAGTAAACTTCTATGTAGTGAAGCTTTTTGCATGTAAAAGCCCATTAAATTCACTAATTTAAAATTCAAAAAAAGTCACAAGTCTAAAAGTGCTAGTTCTATTTATTTCATTACAGTTTAAATTGAGTTCTGATGCTTCTAATGATTGAAAAGCTTTACCATTAACTCTCCTTTCCTATCACAGTGGAGAATTCCACAGGTAACAGTTGCGCTAGTGCTGCTACTGCCTGGACTACACTGAGAGACCTTACCAGCAATAGCCCCGTAAAGTTCCAGATGCTGCCTTTTTTTTTGTAATTTTTGCTGAAGTCGCAGGGTTTACCGCTCAAGCCGGGCTGAGCCTGCGAGTGACAACTATTGCTACTGACCTTACTGGGAGACCCCACCGCCACCGCTGCCCCTGCGGGTTACTGTACTGATTGCTGTTCTTCACGGAAGAGAGAGAGAGAGCTGCTGCTGCCTGCCATCTTACCATGAAGAACTATTTGCTATATTGTGTTTTTCTTCATAATTTTTTTTTCTTGACTGGGTGTTCTATAGGGGCAAGGCGGGAGAAAGCCTCTCAGCTATTTTGTCTTTGCCTGAGGAAACCATGTGGCAGCTGCCATTTCGTCTTTTTTTGTCCTATGGGTGAGAGGACTAGAAAAAGATTTCTACCTTTGTTGGCTTAAACTCTTTTCCTTTGTATCTTTGTACTTACTGATATTTCCTTTAGTTAATTGTAATTTTTTATTTATATCTCTTTGTATTATTGCTTCATTACTAGAGGGGGCAGTGAGAGGTTAAAACAAAAGGGAAGGGACTTATTTGGAGTCTTGTGTCTCTGGCTGGTTTGTCCAAAACCAACACAATCATAATATCTTTCCCAAACAAAAAGAGTGGCAAGTGAAAACTATTTAAAAAAATACATCTTTCCAACATATGTTCTCAAAAAAAAAAAAGCACAACTAACTCAGAGATATCAGAGAGAAGAACAAAATTTGGATACTTAACAGCTAAGAATAGAATTTGTGTTACTAACCGTTAATATTTACAGCACAGCTTTACATCATACAGCTGATCTAGTTTTCCTGGTTTTTACATCAGAGGTGGGGAAAAAAAAAGGCATTTCTGGATTGTGTATCCTCATCTGGTAGACCCTTCCAACTCAGTATATTCTGTGATTCTGTGATGCAAGTCCTAAAAGTTTCAATTTACTTTCATGGAATAAGACAAGATTTTAAACTGTGTTTCCGATATAGAGAATCTAAATACTATCCCAGGTAAACGAGTCAAATCATCAGCTGGCAAGTGTCTTTTCATGCTTAACCCGGACCTAGAAATTACCAAACTAGCTTAAAAGGGCTGGATGACTAAATTTTCGGTGAAAGGAATAAACTTCTGTTTCAATTCTCAAGTCACATCCATAAACCTTTGACTACAGCAGTCAAATTGTAAAAGTTTTGATCCAGAGTGGAAAGGAAGGAGATAGGAAAAAGAAAATATGGGTTTAGATTTATTTTTGATTGAGCTATATGTAAACCAAAGAAAATTTCTAATGAAAACTAAGCATGACTTTTTCCAGAAACAAGAATTTCTAACGTACAAGAACTGCTTTTGCTAACAGCTGACAAATGAAAGTGGCAGACTAAGATAACTAAGTATGCAATGCAAATAATTAGGATGTTTTTAAAAAGTGATTTAAAATCTCTTGGAATAAAATAAAATATAACTTAAGCCTAAGAATGAGAAAAAGTTATGTATTTTGAAGACATAGATTTTAGATTATAGACTGAACACTCTTGCAGATTCACAGTTGTGGTCAATGGCTCTATCAAGGTGGAGGTTGTTGACAACTGGTGTCCCTGAAGGTTCTGTTGCCTTGTCTTCACCAGGTTGGGACTGGTGCTCTTCAGTACCTTCATCAGTGACATTGACAAAGAGATCGAGTGCACCCTCAGCAAGTTTGCAGATGACATGAAGCTGAGTAGTGCAGATGACACACCTGAGGGATGGGATGCCCTCTGGAGGGACCTGGACAAACTTGAGAATTGGGCCCACAAAACCTTATGAAGTTCAACAAGTCCATGTACAGGGTGGTCCACTTAGAGGCAATCTCAGATATGAATGCAGACTGAGAGAAGAACTCAATGAGAGAAGACTTGTGGAGAGGGACCTGTAGATTCTTGTGGATGAAAATTGTACATGAGCCACAGTGTGCACTCACAGCCCAGAAAGCCAAATGTAAAAAAAGCAAAAAAAAACCTGCTGTAAAAAAAGCAAAAAAAAACCCCTAAATACCCAAAAGCTGAATCAAAACAGAAATGGCCAGTAGGTCAAGGGAGGTGATTCTGCCCTTCTATTGTGCCCTCATGACACCCCACCTGCAGTACTGTGTCCAATTCTGGGGGCCTCAATACAAGAAAGACTTGGACGTGCTGGAGTGGGTCCAGAGGAGGGCCACCAAAATAACTAGAGGGATGGAACACCTTTCCTATGAAGACAGGCTGAGAGAGCTGGGGTTGTTCAGCCTGGAGAAGAGAAGGCTTTAGGGAGACCTCATTGCAGCCTTCTAGTACCTAAAGTGGGCTTATAAAAAGGAGGGAGAGGGATTTTTTATATAAGGGCAGATAGTGAAAGGACAAGGGGAGATGGTTTTAAACTGAAAGAGTCAGGTTTAGATTAGATGTTAGGAAGTAATTTTTTACGGTGAGATAGTGAGGCACTGGAACAGGTAGCCCAGAGAGATTGTGAATTCCCCCCACCCCTGGAAGTGTAGAATGGATGGGGCCTTGAGCAACCTAGTCTAGTGGAAGTCATCCCTGCCTATGGCAGGGGGGTTGGAACTGGGCGATCTTTGAGATCCCTTCCAACTCAAACCATTCTATGATTCTGATTCCAGTACAGCATTTAAGCAATGCAAAAAAAGTTTAGGATACTGTGTTTGGGTTTCTCAGTTAAATTAGAATAAGGGGGTAAAAAGTTTTTAAAAAAAGTAACTGTAGCTAGTGATGCTAAACTCACAGTGTTCAGTTCATAGCTATGGCTATATACCTTTACCACAGAAGAGGATAAAGTTAATCCCCTTTCACTCTGAAGAGAACTTAGAATTCTTTTATTACAGCAATGGTTGAAAGACTGTATATTTGAATTAAAAAAATAACTAGAAAGACATAGGTGGGTGGAAAAAAGGATTCTTCGCTGATAACTTCCTACATATACTTGAAGAATGGAAATAACTGGTGGGATTAACTATTTGTTGTGCTACTGGAACTAACAGTGCTACTAGAATGCTACTGCAGGTCTGCATCAGCAGAGCTAAATTTATCTCAAAGCATAAAGGAATATGTAACAAATCTGTTTTACTAAAATGATAATATAATGCTTTAAGTAATCTTTATATATAATTGCATCTCATTTTAAGGACCAAAAACAAGGAGGAAAATATATGGTAATGTGATTTGTTAATACCAGCGGGCAGCTGAGCCCAACACAGCTGCTCACTCACTACTCCACCATGGGACAAGAGAGAGAAATGAAAGAGTAAAAGTGAGAAATACTCGTGGGTTTAGGAAAAGAGAGTTTAATGTGGGAAGGAAAACTGCATGCAAGTAAAGAAAACTAAGAAATTAATTAACTGGTTCTTATTACCAGTCAGATATTTAGCCATCTCCAGAGAAGCAGAGCTCCATCATGCCTAACAGTGACTTGAGAAGACAAATGTCACCTACTTCCTTCTTCCCTCGGTTTTGTATGCTAAGCATGACACCATAGAGTATGGGCTGTCCTTTTGGTCAGTTGGGTTCAGTTGTCTCAGGGGAGGTTGTGGCCTCTCCCAACTCCCTGTGCAGCCCCAGTCTACCTGTCACCAGGGCAGTGCGAGAAATGAAAAGGCCTTGTTGCTGTGCAAGCACCACTTAGCAAGAAATACTGGTATGTGATTTGGTCACAAATCCAAAGCACTGCACCATATGAGGTGTTATGATGAACAGTAACTCTATTCCAGACAAAACCAATACAGATTTAAAAAAAAAAAAAAAAAGTAAAGGTTTGTTTCAGGTTACAAGGAAGTTAATTCAATAACAAGGAACTTAAATGAACTTGACTGAAAAAAAAAACCCACTTGAATTTGTCCAAGAAGTTCAAAGAACAGCACATTTTAACTAAGTCCCAGTTAGCAAAGCTGAATAATTCTCCTGGAATTATATGCAATCTGTACTGTGCTCTGTTTCTCTCCTGGCTGATGTACAGGCTCCCCATCCAGCTGTCAAAGCATGCTTTTTATTTTCTGAAAGTCCAGCTGACACAGCTGGCACAGTCTGAGTTACAAGCTTAGGGAAGAAAGCTGGTGAATCCTCTCAGGGACTACTTGCAGATGGGTTATGCTCTGGACTCCTGCCTGGTAAGTAGAAAGAATAACCAGATAGCCAATTTCCTGTCTAACCACAGTTTTTGCAAAATAGACTGAAGAGTATAACTGTGCCTAGTTATGATGGCAGACTAGAAGTTCAAACAGTTCTTGCACTGCTAACCGCAATTTACACATTTTTCATTGTGTAAATGATGAAAATCATGTGCCCGTCAATGACAGATTTGTCACTCAAAGTTAGTCTGCAAAGCTATCTTTTATCTGCAAGGATAAGTATCTTTTCCAGCCCTGTTACCAATTTCAATTCATAAACAGAAAAGAAATAAAAAATGTGGCAGAGCTGCAATATCATAGAGGAGTATAAGCAAATTAATAAAAGAAGGTATAGAAATGATACAGAGTGATGACTATTCCCATGAAGTACAGTAGCTTTCATCATCCACATTCAAGAAAAAGAAAATTTATTTTTCATTAAGAAAATACAGTACTAAGGAAGATAGAAAAAAACGATGCGTAGGGTAAGTAAATAAGTTTATGTGGAATTTACTGAAAGAAACATGAAAATTTTGATGATAAAGATTCATCACCTGTAGAAAAGATAAAAGTTGGTGTACTTTCTATTTAAATGTTTCCTTGAGAAAGTACATGCGGATCCTTTTTCATCAACTTATGATTTTGTTTGTTAAATCAAATAAATTTTCATAAGCAATTTTGATTACTATCTTGAACAATCATAAATATATATGAGGTTATACATATACTTAAAAATGAGTTTTATGTTTGTACAAATATGGTTTTATCATTGATATGTAATTTGAATGTCTAGGTATAAAAAAATCTACAAAGCCCAAACTGAAACTGTACATGGGCCCAAGGATGTTTATATTGAACTTCTTCAAGAAAAATTTCAGTAAGATGCAGTCAATGGTTCAATGTCCAAGTTGAGACTGGTGACGAATGGCATTTCTCAGGTGTCGGTATTGGGACCAGCATTGGGACATCTTTGTTGGCAGCAAGACAGTGGGATTGCATGCACCCTGAGCAACTTTGCTGACAGCATCAATCCGTGTGGTGCAGTTGATGCGCTGAAGGGAAGGTATGCCATCCAGGGGGACCTTGACGAGTTTGAGAGATAGGTCAGTGTGAATCTCATGAAGTTCAAAATGCCAAATGCAAGATCCTTCCCCTGGGTCAGGGCAGTCCCAAGCACAAATACAAGCTGAGTGGAGAATGATTTGTAAGAAGCCTTAGAGGGGTTGTTGGTTGACGAGAAGCTCAACATGACCCAGTAATGAGTACTTACACCCCAAAAAGCCAACCGTTACATGGACTGCATCATAAGAAATGTGGCCAGCAGGTCAAGGGAGGTGATTCTCTCACTCCACTCTGCTTTTATGAGACCCCATCTGGAGTATTGAGGCCTGAGGCCCTCAACGTAAGAAGGACATGGGCCTGTTGGAAGAAGTCCAGAGGAGAGCCACTGAGTTAGACAGAGGGCTGGAGCACCTGTCCTACGAAGACAGGATGAGTGCATGGGGGATGTTCAGCCTGGAAAAGAGGAGGTTTTGAGGAGACATTAGAGCAGCCTTTTGGTGCCTGAAGGGTGTCTACAAGAAAGCTGGAGAAAGACTTTTTACAAGTACATACAGTGATAGGACAAGGGGAAATGGATTCAAACTGAAAGAGGGTAGGTTTAGTTTAGATATTAAGAAGAAATTCTTTACTATAAGGGGGGGTGAGGTACTTGAACGGGTTGTCCAGAGAAGTTGTGAATACCCCATCCCTGGAAGTGTTCAAGGCCAAGTTGGATAGAAAAACCTGGTCCAGTGGAAGGTGTCTCTGCAGGAGTGCTGGAAGTAGATGATGTTTTTGATTCCTTCCAATTCAAACCATTCTATGATTCTGTGAAGATACTATGTTTTTAAAAATGTCTTCACCAAGGAAAAACATACCCAAGTACAGAGTGCAGAGATGAACAGGTTGTCTAAGGTGTACAGGCTATTTAAGAAACGACAAAAAGAAGAGTAGTTGATATAGCATTCTAAAATTAAAGAAAATGAAAATATTTTATTGAAGAATCAATTAACCTTGTGAAGGGATCTCAGTTTAATGACGTAGATCATCATTAAATTTGACTGTAACTAGGATCATAAGTAAAGTTGCCCTTAGCTTTTGTATGCTCTTGTAAATCCCAGTGACGTGCACAGGTGCTATTTTCTTAAGAAACAGATTTGCCAAATTGATCACTGATGGCCTTTATAGTATCGCTAATTGCATCAGCATTGATTTATTGCCATTAAAGTGAGTTGTGTGAATCTGGTCTCAGGACTGTCTGGTTTTGTTTGGACTGAATACCTGACTTGAGGGCTGCCTATTGAGGTTGGATGCAACAACTGACAAATAATGTGGGCAACCTAGACTATAATTTGGCTGCAGCAAAACCATGCTATTGATTAGTTTAAATTTTTATTTTCAATTGTGAGAGGTATAACATATGCAGGTAGTGTGCAGTTTTCCTCAAACACTCACTGTACTTCCACAATTCAGGTAGTAGCTTCACTATTTTGGTCCTGAGTTATTTTTCAAAAAGGACTGCCAATTATGTTGAACTTCATAAAATTGTGTGGTAGCTTTTGTGAGGTTTCATTTTATTGAACTTGTTAATGGTGCCATATTAAAGTTTATTTTCACTGTTTATACAGACTGCAATTCTGCCCTTATCATCCTGCTACACATAACATCCTTCATGTTATTTCTCTGATGATTCACATTTATTTATATATGCACATGTTCTACTTGTCCTTTTCAGATCCAGACAATGGATTAAAACAAATAATTGTGCTTTATTAAAGTAGATGAAGCCTTTTTGGAACCTTAAAGGTATAATGCGAGTATCAGAAAACTGTATGAATTAAAAAAAAGTCTCCAAAATTCAGTTGTAAAGATGAACAAATAGCATCAGAATAACACTAAGGAGACCTCTGTCTACTTTTACTGCAATGTTTCTAGTCATAGAGAAAATCACTTCAGCTGGGATTCATCTAATCTATCTTCAGCTATCTAAAACTTCATTTTCTGAATGTAAGCTCTCTCAGTTAAAGCTCTGGTACGCGAGACTGGTACCTCTTTCCAGCAAAATGTTCACCTCACCTGTATCAATTTTGTCTCTACAGCTACGAAATAGGGAAGCCAATCCTTAATATGTCAAACCATTTCCAATTTTCTTTACAACAATGATAATTGCCCTTAAAACAAACAAACAAACAAAACCTACTGAACTCTCTCATATTGATGCTGATGCTAGCATAAAATGAAAACATGTACATAATGAATGTTATGTAATTGTTTCTAATATAAATCAGGCATCATGGACACTACTATAATACAAACAGAAAAATACTTTCTGTTGTGTTTCATCTACCCTTTTTATATGGATGAAATAGAAATATATATCAATTGAAATAACATACAATGAAAGTGATGAGTAGCTCAAGAATAATGCAGAAATGGGGTTTTTAAATCCAAAAAGGGAGGTTGTCATGGAAACAACTGGGTTAGATATCTTTTTGTTGCTACAATTTTATTCAGCTGCTGCTCATCTTTTATGTTATTTTAAAAAATTAATCTTTCTGAAGTCACTCATGATTTTATTTTTCTCAAAACAAGGTGCTATGTTTAGAACTTTTCAGATGTAAAGTAAAGTCTAATGGCATATTCATCTACACTGAAACATACAAAAATGAAATCTTCCATTTTACTCCTACACTTATCTAGCTGAAAGACTAAAAGAAAAAGGTGAGTAAAACAGTGAGTCACTCCTTCAATAAAAGGCTACCATGGCACTCCACACAATGTTTTACCTAGAGTGAACTAAATGAAAAAGAAAACCTGTAAAAACAGTCTCTCAGAATTTGAAATGCTTAATTCTACATTAATAAACCAGGGGATCTGAAAAGATCAGTTAACAGAGCTCATCTATAAAAGTAATTAAAAACAAAGTTGAAAATTAAAACAAATAAATAAGTACCAGGTCAATCATAAAAGGAACACAAGTACTCAGTGACAAAGTAAAGAGAAATTCTTGCTAACTAGCCTACCTGCAAGAAACATAAATTTAATTAGTCCATATAAACATACCTGCAACAAATAAGCGTTTCTAAATATTAGTTATCTTAGAGAAAAAAAAAGTGAAATACCAAAGGGAGAAGAATGGAAAGGGCAACAAGTGGTATTTCTTCACAAAATAACCTGAAGCAAGCACTATAAAACAAACTTTGAAAGAAAAAAAAAAAAGAAATTAATAATGTTTCAATGAGCAATATAAATAGCCAAAACGAAACAAATAAACACAAGGGACTAATAAAAATGATCTGAAGACTGAGCCACATAAAAGAAGAAGAATGTACAAAGAAACTGCAAAGCAGTAAAATATATAGGCAATGAATCCATGGGTTTTGAAAATGTACATGTTATTTCTTGAAACAAGAGTAGATCTAACGCTGTCCATGGACACTTTTTTCTCTACTAAAAATGCTGATTCACTGATAGGTAAAATGTTTTGTGGACACATTAATCTTAACAAATCTTGGAGCACAACAAAGGTTCAAATAATGTCCTCCAGGCCTTCCTCATCAGTTATCTGCCCTTCAGTTTTCTTGATAGACTCTGTGAAGAATTACATTCACTCTGTATTGAGTCAAAACCATGTTAGCTCCAATATCACATATTAAATCTAATATCATATACTAGCTGCATATGTATCACCACTGAAATTTTCTCTGCCATTGGTTCCATTGATGAAGATAGATTTATGTTGCCCATTTATTACACTGAATTCAGAATACAAATTAATCAATACTGATCAGTCCCTATGTTTCTAATGAAAAAGATCACATGGGGATGGTAAGCGACGGCAAAAAACTGTGCCTATCATGTTTTCCTTGGTATTTTTCATTCTGACTGGAGGTTTTCTCTGCTCCAAGTAAAGAGGCTGCAGTTTCTTCTGATCAAATTGATGAAAAACATCTTATCAGATGGTATTATTTAACACTGAAAGACTTCTTGCTATGTTGGAACACAGATTTCAGACTCTTTGGAATTCCTTGGTTTTCTAGTGCCGTCTTCCAGGCATAGCTGCTATAGGTGCAGCATTTGTCTCTATCACAGTTCTGAGCAGAAGGTTTGTTTAGGACTTGTACACCCTGTTTATAGGGTTTATGGTGTTTTCCCCATATTTTGAGAATCTTATTAAAAATTCCTTATGTTAATTTTATCAATGAATAACCTGAATTTATAGAACTTTCTTGCTACAAAAGTAATCCTTTGGTGCAAGACAGACTTGAGGACATTAAAATAATGAAAGTTCCTATTTTCTTTTTCTTAAATCTGCTGATTCACAACACTGGTGCTTGTGGGTGTGTGGGGGGTTCAGCTTGGATGGTTTCCAGACCCCCACCTAGCTATTTGCTTTCTTATTCCCTCTCCTCAGCAGGATGGAGGAAGAAAAAAAGATGAAAAATCTCATTGCTTAAGATAAAGACAGTGAGATCACTTACTAGTAAGAATCATGGGATAAACAAACTCAACTTGGAGAAAATAAATTTAAATTATTGTCAACTAAAAATAGAGTAGGATAGTGTGAAACAAAGCAAAAACTAAAACATTTTCTACCTGACCTCCCCTGTGCCTCTTTTTCTCAGTCTCTATTTCACTCTTTTATTACTGTCTTATCTACACCCTCCCACCAAATGGCACAGGAGAAAGGGGAATGAGGGTTGAAGTCAGTCCACAACAGCTCTCTTCTGCTGCTCCTTCCCTCTCACACTTCCACTAATCCAATGTGAGTCTTTTCCTCATTCTACAGTCCTTCAGGATAAAATTGTTCCAGCATGGGGCATCTCTAGGGATGCTGTCCTTCATGGAAAGACTACTCCTGCTTGGGATTCCTCTCCACAAGCTACAACCTGCTCCAGTGTGGGTTTCTATAGGCTGCAATTTCCTCCAGCCCTGTCCTCCAGGACATATACACCTGCTCTGTCTGCAGCTGGAAATCTGCTCCACCATGGACCCTTGTGGGCTGCAGGTCTCACCATGGTCTTCTTCACAAGTTTCAGGGGCATCTCTGGTGCTGGAAGCACCTTATCCCCCTTTTTCTTCACTGACTTTGGTGACTGCAGAGCTGTTTCTCGCATTCTTTCTCCACCACTCTCTCTCACACATTTCTGTGTAGTGTTTAAATATATGTAGTCCTTAAATATATTTTCTCCAAGATGCCCCTCCTCAACTGTGGCCTCCGACATACCCTGTGCTGAGTGGGTTGGAGCTGGTTGGAACCAGCTTTGTCCGGCACAGAGCAGCCCTGGTCTGTCCTCACAGACCCTCCTGTGGCCCCCATTGTCAGCAGCTTGCTATGAACACCTAACACAACCAAATCCTTTAAACCATGCTGTCCTAGATATCTGAAACACAACTTGAGGCTCAATTATTTCATTTAACTCTTTCAGTTTAGGTCTAATGATAAGTTCCAATACCATGACCCTTTCTCCATGAAGACTGGAAATTTGCCTGTGCACAAGAAACTTCTGTGTCTGGAGGTACTGGTCATGTAGTGTCAATGTTGAGTCTGTCCACAATGGTCCATATATTGAGTGGGAAGTAGAGATCACTTTTCCAGAAGCTACTCTTTTAGGAAGGTATAGGTATAGAAATATCCCAGAAAAGAAAGACCTATAAAAGGACGCAGTCTTAACATTATTTAAAAAAAATCCCTTAAAAAAATTCACTGTTGATAATCATACACCATAATCAACCAACACTGTTCATCAGGTAAATGGAAATACTATTATCTAAAATGCTAAAGTTCAAAAGTAATTCTTGTAAAATCTCCTGTATAAGGTCATCAGAATATGTCAGTAAGCTATATTATTATAAAATTACTTTCCTGTTAAACACTTTCAAAAGATAGTTACGATGTTCACCTGAAAGACACAAGTGTCTTCTACACAGAAAAAAAAGGAGCTACATAATTATTTCATACAATATCTAAAGACATTGTCTGATTCTATTTGATCCATTTGTATATTACTCTTTCTTAGCTTGAGATGCAAAAGATGATTGTGCTCTGCCACAAAAATCCACAAAAGTAGACCCAGAAGAGTCTATATACCTTTTTATACTTTGTGATGGATGGGCTTCTTATGGTGTGATAACAAAATTACAGACACAAAATTACACAAAATTATAGTACAGACACATTAAAAAGAACAAAACCAAACATGCAAAAAGAAAAAACAAAAACAAAACCAAAACCACCAAATTCCTTAAAAGGAAAGAATTTACTCTAGTCATCTATTTTTATGTCAGGTTTCCAGCAATACCAGGATACATTTATGGGAATTAATGATCTGTATGATTAAGTGACCTCATTTCACCCTATTTAGTGACAATATCTTATCAACAGCAGGATGGAATACTGAAATAATTTCTAAGAAATATCTTGGCTTTACTATAGAGAATTTAATGAATTATTTTTAAAGCTGCGAAAAGGAGATTTGTCATATAAAAATAACAGTTTAAGAATTAAAATTGACCACATGTTAAGACACTGGACTACTTGAAAGTGACTAAGAAAGCACAAGGTATATTTTCATAAAGTTAGCACATGCAATTAAATGTATATAGTTCAGATTTGCTAAATAGATATAGTTCTAATTTCTTAACAGGAAAAGAAATCATACTACTCAAGGATGAAGGAACTCTACGTTTGAAAACTGAAACAACTTAAGTTAACTGTGTTATCTTTTGAAGTGATACTTTTTTTAGAACTGAACTAGTAGTAAAATTATCCAACATTATAATGTAGCAACTTGTGTTTTCAGGCAATTTACAGACATTACTTAATCATTACAATGTATTTCTGACATGGTTACATTTGTTTATCTACACCTTCACCCAGAGAATATGAACTGGGATATTAATTAATTTACCCAAGGGCACAAATGGAATCCATATCACATTTAGATTAAAATTCTCCTCTTTTCAGCTCATTGTTAGGTATGCACATCACTACACAATTTTCTCCCTCTTTAATTCAGTTTGCTATTATATTAATAATGGAACTGCAAATTGTAATATGGCAAGTGTTAACCCTTTTCAAAAATAACTGATCATTTCTACAGATAACTCTTGATTCACTGTGAATTTTTTTGATCATTTGACTGATGATGTAAAAGAACCACTGCTATTCACAGCATTTTATTAGAGTCAATAGAATGAAACTCATAATTTCTACTGTGTGTGTCCATTACATAAACTTCATTGTTCTAGATGATATGCACACACTGAGAATTATAACAAAAATTAATTGGATAAGAAAAAGTTTACAGCCTGACTTTTCTTTAAAGAAAGAGGGACAAACAATCTACTAAGAGATGTCACAACAATTTTCTATCACTGTCACGAAGTGCATGAAAGAGATCTCCTCTCACATCTGTGAAAGGAGGTGCAGAGTGCTTCTGTTTAAAAATCTACTATGGGTAAAAGTTTTAGCAACAAGAGTTAAAGACGTGAGAATCTCAGAAGAACAAAGGAGATAATGTCTGTGTTAATGTTTTCCTACAGCCCTCATTCAGTGAAAGCTTGACATGCTTACATTTGCCCCAATGAAGCAACAAACTTGAAAGCATCACCTTACCTTTGAAGATATCACTCAGTGTTTTCTTCAGTTCCCAACTCAGTGAAATACCACCCTTAAAGAATTTAAGGATCTCTTGATATTAACTATATTAAAGTCCTCTTTAAATTGGTTGTTCCAGTTGAGAGGGATGGTTGGAGACCTGTATTTCAGTACTCTGACATTTCCAAGTTTTACTGATCACCATCAGTATCTTTGAAACACCACAGTACAGTATAAAATTAATTTTTCTGATCTTATTTTCCATGTTAACAATGAGTTTATAAATGCATGTCAAAACAAAAACCTTTTCAGAATTTATCAGTATTTTCTCATCTATATTTATGAATGAACTTAGCGGTTGCAAAATCTCTACGCCAGGGTTTTTTTGCCACAATGTTTAATAAAAATGGAGAAAACTGCCGATTCAAGTCAAAGGATTTCTATGGTCAGGAATTCTTAGCCCAGCCTCTTCTATATTTTCTTAGTCAATACACAATAATATGCAAAATCCCAAATTAAACAGAGTATATACAATTAGCAAAGCAAAATCTTCAACGTTATATATCTTTCTCCCTTAATTTTGATTGGTCTTTTTACTTTGTTCTTATTTCACTGGTCACCTGGCCTGATCCGTCTTCGATGTCCCTTATATCCTCTTCCATATCTTCCACCCTTATACAATACTTTGAATACTTAAAATGCCACAAAGTGCACATGCTCAGGCTACCAGATCGAGGTCATACAAACATTAAAGCAGTGTTCAGTTCTTTTAGGTATAAGTAATTTGACTAGCAGAATAGGATTTCAAAGACCAAGATTTTGTATGTTTGCTCAGTTTCTGCATTTTGCTGCCTAAAACCTACATTTTTTGAAAGAACGTGTTGCTATAAGATGTCTATACAAATAGGCATTAAATAATTGAAATCTCCAGTTCTGTCATATTTCTTTAGGAGGCTGTTTGAGTACTACAAGTACTTTTTAATCTATGTGGTTTATTATTTATAAGAATTCATTATGATGAATTTAAAAAATAAGAGAAAAATAGCAGAATGTTATCACTGTATAAGGCTTTATAGCACTGGAGTAGCAGATGTGGAAGTCACACAACCACACTATTCCAAACTAGCAATTGAATAAAAAGTATAAATACTTACCAAATGGGCAATTGCATTTGAAGCCCCTTATGTCCTCTTCACAGGTTCCTCCATTCCAACAGGGTCTGTCCAGACATTCATTCACATGAACAGAACATGTTTCTCCTGAAAGTTTAAATTAAAAAAAAAGAAAAAAGGTTGTGAGCTGTCATAGTCTATGTGCTGACCCCACTGGCCAAGGTACACTTACTGAGTACACAGGACTACTGATAGACATCCTCTATGTCAAGAATTTTTCTCCTTCATTGGTTACAAGACAGTCCATTTTGACAGGCCAAGTTGGAAGTGTGACAATCAGGAAAATAGAAGGCTTTCTTACTGAGGTTATGCATACTTCTGGAGTTTTTTCCATTATGCAAAATTACTGTATTCAAGCAATTTTTGTCCAGTTTTGTGAATAATTTTCTTTCATGTCTTTAAAAAAGAATTGTGAAGTATCACTGCATATGAAAATGTGGCCAACACTAATTTACACAGTGATATGTAATAGTACAGTTCAGCCTATGTTCTAAAGCAAGTTGTCAGTCCTGTAATATTAGGCATTTCTCTTTCTTTGTTTAATACAAAGAAGGAAGGTGATCAAATCACTAAAGAATACTTAATGAGGAAAAATGCAAATGAGAGATGATGAAATAATTAAGAGCAAAGATGGTATAGTGAAATGTAGATTTGTAATATACAAAAGGGGTTGCTTCGATTTGTAACAGAAGAAGCTATTTCCAGCCACAGGAATATTGAGGCAAATCATGTTCAGTAGTTATGACAGGTCAGCAGTGTACAAAGCATACTGAGTTTTCTGTGAACCACAAAGCAGAAGATAAAAGCAAAAAAAAAGGCCGAAATTCCTCTGAATTCTTTGCACTGTGGAAACTATTTGGTCTCCTATCTGCAGCACACATACATACCCTCTCATAGAATCATATGAATGAAGACAGTCAGCTATTAAAATCTGTATTTTCTGAATCTGCTAGATACAAAAGGTCACGGTTGGAGAAGCCCATGGTAACACCAAGATTCTCTTGCACACTTAAATTTACGACAGGGTGGTTCCTATTAGGGTTTTTTCCTACTTCTGAACATCTCTTCATTTTCTGTAAGACTTCAAGATACATGGATGAAAACGGTGAGACAAAAGCATAATCCAGGGAGAGTTCAGGTAACTCAGTAAACTAAAAAGCTGTCTGCTAGGAGCAGCTGCTGAGTGCTGTTTAATGTATGCCATGGCACCAGTGAGGATTACAGACGGTAAGGACTGACCAAAATATAAATTCACTTCACAGTTCTTAAATTTTTTAAAGAATTTTCTCTGAAGTGCTGATAAGGTAGTAGCACTATACGCAGTCTTTATGATCTCATTCTGATAATTTGCATTCCTAATGCTTTCTAGTTCAGGTCCCTGATTATGGTGGGTGTATTTTGAGGAAGATAAATAAAAATGCATTGGCATCTGTTTTCTTCTGGGTAGACAGGTGGAGAGTTTTCTCTAAAATTAATTATCTGGTCACAAGCCACGGGTAAGTTGAAGCATGTGTTAGAAAAACTCCTTGAAACACACTTTTCCACCTCCCTTGAATTGTTAAAGGTGTAAAGCAAATGCAATTTTAGGGGAAATGTTGGAATGAGATCATCCTCATTTACTGACGAGATCCAAGATTTGCTAATGTCTTGTTGCCTTTTTTTGAAGTTATCTCTGCTTTCTTTCTGAATCTGAGGTAGCAAAGGTATCTTATGAAACTGAACAGTACCATAATTTTAATACATGACTGCAGCAGGTATAGCTACAATTCCTTGTGAACTGTTCTCATCTATCTTCTTTGATTTTCATTTCTTTTGGGCATAGGAAACAGGGTATGGCATTCAGCAGGAAAATGAGTCAACTACACGCACAATTCTGACTATGGATCTATGCTTTAAAACTGAGTTTTTAGGGTGAAATTCAGTTCCCTAAGTATCAATGCCTAATGCAATATAGGATGTCATGTATTCAGTCTTGAGAAAATAGTCCTTAGGGGATGAAATGGACAATAAGCAGAGACAGTTGCAAAAGTTTTATAAAAGTGTAATAGAGTGGTCATTCAGGCTGTGAATCTTGATGAGATGGTAGGAAAAAAGATAAAGGAACAAAGACATAGAGAGTAGTGGAATACTCTGGAGTATTCTCAATAAAGAACAAAAAATTAGTCTGTAGTGGGCAAGGTGAACCCTTTGAGAAAATCAAAATGGTACCTGATCAAAAGGTTAATTCTGTGGCTATGTTTTGACTGAACTATATGAAATGTTACAAGACCTGGGGAGTCCTGAGAGGATGATGAAATAATGAATGTTAGAGGTAAACTTGGGACATGAGATGAATGTTGGAGCTTTAGCTGTGTGAAGGAATAGTGGCAAAACCTAATTGTATGTAGAAAAGGTGAGAAAGGGGACAAAGCCATTTCCCAGTTTCAAGTTTGACAGGAAGCATAATGATTCTGTCAAAATGAGAAAAGATACAGAAAAAGATAGTTTATTTTCCATCTTCATTTGGAAAAATATAAATTTCTTCTGTAATGTATAGCTAAGAAATTCTCACCAGTAGCATCAGAATCTGAATCTAATTTCTGATATGTTGCCACTAATCCCCATTATGCTAAGAGTTCAATGAGTGCAGTGTTTCTGAGTGTATTAGTCTGTATTATACCACATCATAGATTAACAGTTTTAGTTCCAATTTAGACAATTAGTCCCAAATATCCAAAACGATGCTGTACAGTAGAGATATATATGCTATACTTGTTTAACAGACAATGATCTGGTTTCAGGTATTTTGTTTTTATTACCTATGGCCATGCTACACGTGCATGAATTCCATTCTCCATTTAAGAGAAGAAGAAAATGGGGGCGCAAATCCTTACTCTGATTAAAAAGGTGCTGATTTTATGTTAGAGGCTGTTACTTCATCGAAATTACTTCAGTTGACAAAGAAGCAATTACAAGCCACCTCATCTGAGTTATCAAGCACTGAGAACACCTTTCTTATAACTAATTAATATATTTGTGAAAACCACTGCCTGATTTACAAGTTGTGCTAGCTAACAGTACTCACAGACTGATTTAGAAAGATAACCAAACTTTCTGAAATATTTCAGCTGTTAACACAATAAACACAGATAGTTCACTGTTTTTCTTCCTGCAGTATTTTTGACACAAACAGTTAAGACTTTAGTCTCTATGTATCTCTACTACCATTCCTTCAACATCTCTTCTGTTTTATGTCTAATTTAGCTATCTTGCCACTGGAAAATGTACTATTTACAGATATGGAAAAATGATATTATTTTTCATCTAAAAGTTAACAGTGCAGTTTTGGTAATTCTGTACATCTCAGAAGAGGCTAGGAGAAAAACATATTTTTCCTGTGAACCATGTTAAAACTTGGAGAAGCCTTCATGTTTTAGTGTAATTTCTGCCAATCAAATACACACGTAGTGAAAAAGGTAATTGCTTTTTGTGTACTGTAGACAGTACACAGTACACAGTCTGCTGATTATGTGTTATAACTTGGAGTGCCATTAAATTGATAGTTGCACCTGACGAAAGGCATATTTCAAAACTTCTTACAAACAGTTGCTATGGGAATTTAAGAATTCATGTCCTCAGAGTACAAAGGTAATATATGGGCAGTATTTAAAAGTATTTCAAAGAGAATCAAAGAATCTATGAAGTTACTGTGAGATCATATTTTCTGAGTATTCAAGACATGAAAAAAGCTGGACAGATACAAAGAAGTCTTTTTTGTTTTCGGTATGCAGCTCATCTCAACACATTTGAAATGTATGATGAGAATCTCCTTTTAACATCAGATAAAAATAATTAACTGGCTACAAATTACTTTCAACACAAAAATATGTTAATATAAATATTTTTTGGGCTTACACTTTTAAGGCTAATATTAATACAACACATCAGAACATAATTACTAGTAAAATGTTATTTAATAAATCATAGCTTAAGGTCTGAGTTCTTAAACACTTTACAGGGATCATGTCACCAGATTCTGAAATATAAAGAGAATGTAAAAAATTACCACAAGTCAAGACTCCTACTATTAACTCTATAGCATATTTTATGCTGTGTAAAATTGCAGTGTTCTTAAAATATGTAACAGGAAATTATAGGAAAGTCTGTCACTCTTGTAAATTGCATTACCTGATCTTTAGAAGCAACATTTTCTGCAAACACACTGATGATACACAAGACATTTTTCTACAGGAATATAAAAGCCTTGAGAAGAGCCTAAGGACTGAGTAAGTGCATGCTAAAAAAATTAGCAGAGATGTTTTGTCCTCCACCAATGTTACTGATATCACTTACTTTCTTTAAAATAATCATGTTATTTTAGCAAATGGAGAGATTCCAAAGTTCTCAGGTAAATATAACCCCATTGCTTTTCATAAGTCTAATGGATGAAGTCTCATTGAATTCATTTCAAAAGTGCAACTTTGTAAGATCATCATATTGAAAGTTTACACCTTTCAGTGGTTCACACTTTATTTCTGCTCAACTTAAAGACATTAACTTCATACTTTATCCGAACTTGTGGAACTATTGTTTGATTTTGTATAATATTCAAAAAACTGAATTTTGTTTTGATATCAGAATAAGTTTAATTTCCTACCATTCTCAAATATTCAGACATTAGAATAAAAATTAAATAATTTGAGAGGTTATTTTTGTAATGTAATATGCATTATATTTAAAGTATCTATTATAAAGTGCCACCACTACTATAACATCTCTGTCTGAATCACAAAACACATGCAAGAATATAAAAATACAAAGTTTCTTTTAAATACTTTTTATACCAACTTTTGTTTTATAGGCAAAATGGAATATAAAGTTTGATGATGCAAAGACAGACAGAATGACCACAATTAAGAAAAGGATGTTAAAGAATATATTTTTTAAATAAAACTCCTCACTTGAGGTTATATCCAAGACATAAAATGAATCTTTCTATTCCGAGATCAGATGAAAAGCAGGTGATTTAAAATTCTACTTAATGAAATACTGTGGAAAAAAACCAAACCACCAAAAAACTAAACCATGAGGGTTTGTAAAGTTCAACTAATATCCAAAGCATTAACAATTTATTTGAGGATTGTCTTTGCAACATTTCTGCCTTACTGTCCACATTTTGTAAAATGTGTATAAATATAAAGCATTCCAGTCATGTACCTGATAACAAAGTGTAATTTTGTTGCTTGCTAAGCAACATAAGTTATTCTGTTAGATAAGACAAGTATCACCCTGAGTAATGTTTCTGCTTACTTTGCAGAAAATGCAGTTATGAAAAAGTAAGACAGGCGTTCCAGGTGTGGCTTTTGTGAACTTGACAGATGTTTCCCTTTCTCAACTTTGTTGTTCTACACACTTGATTTTTTTTTTTCTTTTCTTCAAGATCTTTTCTGTGTAACATATTGTAGTAGTTAAAAATCCCAAACAAATTTAATCTTTATTTACCTCATGCAGTCTAATCCTTTCTGTGAACACTTATTACAGGTTGAAAGCGATTTGTATGAGGTGTTAAACCACTCCACTGTCTTAGCATCTATGAAAGACTTTTAACTCAGAGAAAGCATGTGACTCTTCAAATCTAAACTGCCAAGAGTCCAGTTCATCTCTCTCCATGGGATTACATTGTACATTTGACAGGCAGGCTGCACTGGTACAATGTGCCAGCAATAATCACTCTTCCCTAGAAGAAGCCAGCCAGAATCCCTTCAGAAGCTGCACTGCCTAATGCCCTGAGCCACTCACCCAGCCCAGCCTTGTTGTAAAACCAATTAATAACGTACTGAAAGTACCAACACTCAAATATTTCCACAGATGGACTTCAAATTTTACATGGACATCTCCTATGTATTTGTGGAATCAAAAAATAAAAACAAAGCACAGAAATTTATTTTTCCTCTTTTGGACAAAAAGAGGAATACTGAAGAGCATCAGATATAGCATATATTAATGTCAAACCCAAAAAGGTTGACTGGAAGGCCTACATTAGTGATGAGCTTCCATACTGTTGTTACTTATACATGGCTAAAGCAATGATAGATCAATATCTTGCTATGTGGGATACAGTATATATTTAGAATAAAAATATTTCCGAAATTTAACTGTACATTATATAGATACAAACCCTCAAGAGAAACCAGTGAGGCAACATTGTCTATCTGCTTTGAGTTTTCAATAGCTGCCTTCACATTTTTGTGGGCATCTAAACAGAATAGAGTTTTAATGTAGGATGTATTAGGAAAAATACAGCTTTTTTTCCCCCTGAAAAATTTCGAGATCTTCCTTTAAACTAGAAATAAACACTGGTATTTGTTTAGAAATACCAGTCACCACAAAAGCTGGAATTGTTTGGTGCTGAACATTGATGTATTGAGAGAGTTAACACAAAGATACAGAAGAAAGGACAGACTGGGAATTTTTCTGAAGGTGAGCAGCACTATGTTATGTTTGAAAAACTGAGCCAGAAGTAGGTGATATACAGTCATGACTTAATCAAAAGTTAAAGAAGTTATTTACTCAATTTTTATAATTGTATTGCAAACTTCCAAGTTTGAACATGGGTGAAATTCTCTTATAGGCAGTGGAGAGGGCACCAGGCATATACCAAATGTCTCCATATTAAAGTTTCCATCACAAGTATCATTTACAGTTCGAAAGGAAAGACAGTGGTATATGATGTTACAAAGCATTTGTTTTTATCATGAAACTACCCAAGCCTTGCATTTTTTTATGAACTTGTTTTTTAAAAAAGTCAAATCCGTTACGCTACCTAAGGGGTCCCTAGCTAATAGAATGCAAAGTTTCTGAGGAATGTTGATAGACATCAGATTGATCAATCAATTAGACAAAGTAGACAGATATGAGTTGTCTGTTTAACATTTTGCTTCTGATATAAAAACTGATTCTAATGTTATATCAAAGAGAACACAGGGATTCATTTAATAGCAGGAGAGACATCAAGTCACCTCCCACCTAATAAGTGGGAAGTTATTTACAATATCTATGAATCCTAGTACACAGAGTATGATAGTTCCACAAATACATACAGAGTACTGAGCAACAATAATTTCTATTTTACTCTTTAGCTTATTCAGTATTGCCTTTGCTATTTCATCTGAAAGTTAATTTACTATTTATGAAGAAAAATTAAGTACATCTGGATATGTTAAAATGCTGAATTACAGAGAAACAATATAACAAACACACACATACAAATGAGATAGGAATAAATATTAGGTTTTTAGTATTATGCTGGGATACTAATCACTGATTCATAACATGAAGTTATGACCAAACTTTAAATCTATTTTTTGCTGGAAAATATCCTAGGATCATAAACCATAGGGCATTGAACCATAGAGACTATGAAAATAGAATTTCTAGGGTACTGATAATATTTTTGTAAGTTTAAACAGCCATTTAATTAATTGTTTACAGCTTAAAATCAGAATTTAATATATTCAGTACATGTGGTAATGAGTTACACTTAATGAGCAATATTGTGACATTTCTTTTCTCTCTAAATTTACTTTGGTGGAAATGCTATTATATAATACCTCATTGTGTGAGAAAATAAAGGTTTGTTTTTTTTAAAAAAAGATTTTTTCAGTAATATGTAATTCATCATGGCTGGGCTTCACGAACGAAGATTTGGGAAGGGTTCTACCCACATTTGCTACAAGTGTGCTGGTGGCTAAACAGGTCAATACGAGACAGACAAGTCCTGTTGGAAAAAACACAGTAGAAAGACTCCTTAGGTGGTATCGACAAGACACGATTCTTTCTGCATTGTCTTTTCCCCTCGAGAGTGACCCTGCATGCGTTCTCAAAAGAAGTAGCAGTGTTATAGATAGTATGTCTCCAGACCTCCCGATTGGAGGCCAGAGTAATATGTAATTATATCATTTATGTAAGCAAGTTGTGCCAGGGGAGCTTTAGAGTGGATATCTGGAAAAAATTCTTCAGTAGAAGGGTGTTCAGGTGCTGGAATAGGTTGCCCAGGAAAGTGGTTGAATCGCCACCCCTGGAAACTGTTCAAAAGGTATGTGGATGTGGCACTTGGGGATAATGTTTAGCTGTGAACATGGTGGTGGTATCTTAATATATGGACCCAGTGATCTTAGAGATCTTTTTCAACTTCAATGATTATAAAATTCTATGATGCTATGATTTTTGGGTGCATCCCGTCCGGGTTCATGGACAAACATGTATTCAGTTTACTTAAGTATTTCCTCTCCTGAGTCTCGTCCATCAAGGGTGTGTCTTCCTTGCTTCAGTCTTTTTCTCTGGTTTCAGGTTGTTGGATTATTGAAGGACAGCCTGAAACCAGCACAGACTGAAGCAAAGGTGGCATTCAGTACCCAGACTTCTCCATGTCCAGTCTCATCACGATTCTATCTCATTGAGCAATGGGACTACATTCTCTCTTCTCTTCCCTTTGTCACATACATGCTTACAGAAGCCCTTCTTGGTGTATTTCACATCCTTGTCATACTGAACAGCATTTGGGCTTTGACTTTCCTAAAGTTATTGCTGCATTCTCAGTGTCTCTATTTCCTGCCGGGTTACCTGTCCTTGCTCCTGTCCTCTGTATGTTTCTTTTTTTGTGTTTGAATTTGGCCACGAGTTCCTTGATCATTCCTACAGGCCTCTTGGTATTTTTTGCCTGCTGGTTGAGATGAACTGCTTGTGATCTTAGTAGTCATAGACTTTCTTGGACCCTTCTCTCTGGGGTTTTATCCTACGGGACTCTTTCAAGCAGATCTTATACCCCACTCAAATGTAGAAGATATGTGGGTGGTTGAAGTTCCCCACAAAGTCCAGCAAAGTACAAAATAAGGGTTGAAGTTTCAGCAGCAAAAGGGAAATATATTATGTTAGATTTTGCACAGGTGAGCCAAGTATGTTTTCTTCACTTGTAGTCAGACGTAGTTGTGCTATCTTGCTGGAATTTAAGCCACTTCTGGGACATTCCTTTGTTTTGTTGCACATTTATTAATAAATAAGCATGAACAGGAAATAACACCTTTTAATAAATGTCATTCAAATTACAAAGAAATTATATACTCAAATTGAGGGCAACAAATCTGGCAGTGTATACTTCCATAAATGTGTATATATATATATATATATATATATAAAGGAACATAAATATACTCAAAATTTAAAATATTAATGATAAAATGCTAAAAGCTAGTCAGAATGTATAATGAAAAAATATCAGTAAAGTTATAATTATTTAATAGTTCAGCACTTTGGCAGTGACCCAGAAAGATCCAAATACATGTTGAACATCTCAGTGGTTCAACTGGGACAGAATAAATCTAGTACTACATGCACTGTCTGAATTGGAGCAAAAGCCCTCAGCAGTTTCAAAGAGTAAGCTGTAAATTAATGATTTGTTAGTACAAATGACATTATATATAATATACTATTTATTTTTGTCTTCATTAGTGATAGCATATCATAGATTATCAACAGAGAAGCATTCAGTGCACTAATGACTGTGCTCAATGATACAGACTGAAGGCTGGAAATGCAATACTTCAGTATTGCTGGATACAAAATTATTTTCTGCCTCTCACACATAGTCTGAATATCAGCATTATTAACACAAAGCCAAAAATTAGTACAAAAAGGAATCATGTTATCAGTTTTCTAGGATTCGTCTAATGCAATACAGAAATTTACAGCCCTCTCCTCCTAGAAAAGATGTCTAAGACAGGCAGATGCCCTATCTCCAGCATATAGAAGGGGAGTCACTCAAATATAGCTGTTTATATCCTACACATGCAGACAGATGCTGCTGCTGATCTCATTCCTCCTCATGCTTAGATTTTCCTGTCCTGTACCAAAGCATTTGTTCTTATTAGCCTATATATTACAAAAGCCATGACAGCTAAGACTGCATAACTGTGAAAATAAAATAATACAATTAAAATTTTGTTTTGGAACTTGATCAATTTTTTTTGCCAACAGCAGCAAAGCTAAAGCTCAGAATTGTACGTTTAGTGAAGGGAAGGTCAGTTGAGGAAAAATTAGGAGACACAATCTAAGAATTTCAATGCTACTTCAGTTAAAACTCCTGTAAATCATACAACCATGCAAATATATGCATATTCATATATATATATATATATATCTGTTATTAAACAATTATATAAACATTGCTTTCGTAGAATGGGACATTCACATCTGTAATACAAGGCACTTCAAAAGATAAAACTTACCTTTGAACCCAGCAGTACAACGACAAGAAAAGTGGCCACTTAAATCCATACAAGTAGCTCCATTTTTGCAAGGTGAACTTAAGCATTCATTAATTTCAACTTCACAGAAGGGACCTTCATATCCGGGCACACAATTACAGCTGTAATTATGCAAGTGGTCCTGGCAGAATCCATATTCAGAGCACTGATTTCCAATGCAATGGTCTATATCAAGTTCACAATATGTACCAGTGTAGCCAAGGGGACATATGCACCTGTTATTGAAATGAGAAAACAGGAGAGGAGTGGCGAGGCAAGGTGAGGAGAGATGAGGACAGGGGAAAAGCACCCCCAGAATCACCAGTCTGGAATATAATGGTCCATAATGGCTATAATGTTAACAATATGCTCACTTTGAATCACTCACAAATTAATCACTTTTTGTTTCTATCTTTTTTCTTTACCTTTAGTTAGTCACTAAGTAAATTCATTACACGTGGACTGCTAGCAATAATTAAATGAAGCCAAACAATATGGAAAATCTTATCTATTTACATAGGACAAACTAGTAGCTCTGTAACTTTTAATATTAAGCTTCAAATGAAAATATTAGAATAAAAAACTCTTATAAATATGCGTATTATGCATTTTAATTTTTTTCTGAAAAAATAATTAGTTACTTCCTACAATATCAGTATGAAGAAACAATATTAGATTCTGTTTGCTCTGGACACAAAATCAGCATAAAACTGCTGTATCATTAGCAACAAAAGTCGCAATTGCTATCTAACTGAAAAAAAAAAGCAGCATCTATAGAATTTTATAGAAATTGTTCAGGATTTTTTTCCCCAAATGTTGGATGAGATATAAATTGTTCAAGACTGGAGATGACTTTCTCATGTTTCTCTTTCTGCCTTTTTTTCATTGTAATGTGTGAATGAAAACAAATCTGGACTATTTCATAGCTAACACATATCTCGTAAAATTAGAAAATCCCTTGTACTTGGCAATATATTCTTTGATTGATCCTTTCCTTATCATGTACAGAGGTCTCCTCACACAGGAGGAGATAATTTTACAGTAATCTTACATCTTCTTAGTCCACAGAGATGCTATCTAGATGATGGAAAGAACTAACATGTTAAGGAAGCCTTGATTATGGTAATTTTCTCTATTGATTCATCTGGCAGAAAGAGTATTTTTTCCTTTATTTTTAACAGAAGGGATTGTTCATGTGGTTGTTTGCTTCTGTCCTGGTTTATTATCTCTGCAATTTTTATAGTAGACATATGGAAACTAAATCACTAGCTGTGAGCCCTGGAGTATAGCTAACGGACACCAACTGCTAACGGGCTTTTAGTCCATGGACCGAAAGAGAGCTTGCTTGAAGTAATCCCTCCATATCTCATCTAGAGTGGTCATGACTCTGAGAGACTGAAAAAAAGTTATTAAAATTATCAATGACTCAAAACAATTTGAGGGAGGGGGCTGGACGGGGCAAATCAGGTTCTGTCAAGGTGGAATGGTGCTCTACACTCATGCCCCACCTCCTTGAGAGCCTTTAGTGCAGCTGGCAGCCACTGACACACCTGAAACCACATACCACACCCCCTGGAGCCCCTAACCCAGATCCCAAATGGCTGGCAGACCACAGGAGTCCATAGTAAGTAAAACCCACACCACAAGACCTCCTCATGGTCATGGTCCTATTGTCCTTGGATTTCTAGTAGCTGGTTCTACATCTTCTCCTAATTCCCTTTCCCTTGATTTGGTTAACTTAAGCTTGGATGGGTTGGAATTTGCTAAGACAATGCTTTGTGAATATTTGCTTTAAACTTTTGCCAAGTTCCCTTATTTTCAAAGGTTTGGTAGTAAAAGTGTGTTATTCTGACCTCCTGGAAACATTGTCGTGTTTTTCCCATGCATGGCCCCAAGGTCTGAAAGAACTGAAGTCCTTTTATAAGCTGAAGTCCACTTTAATAAATCCGCTGGGTGTGTTTTGGGACCTTATATCTTTTTGACATAAAACTCTTTTGATGAGCTTGTGAGGTAAGCCTGGGGTCTTCAGCACCGCTGTTTTTACTTTGCAGATCCATTGCTACTGCAGTACCTACTCAAGTTGGTATAGCTGCTGTATTCTCTCTTCCAGCCTAAACTTCTTAACAAAGTAGAAATCTTCCCCTCCTCTTGAGAGCTTCATTTGATTGTGTTTCTCATTTTTTAAAGGAGTGCAGTTCAAAAAAATCTTTTCATACCTTTACTTTACTGTGCACAGGAAGTTGGGAGAAGACACAACTGGGACAGGTGGCCCAAATGGACGAAAGGGATATTCCATATCATACATCGTCCTGCTCAGCATGTAAAACCGGGAGGAAGAAGGAAGAAGTGGGGGACATTTGGAAGGATGGAGTTTGTCTTCCCAAGTAACCATTATGTGTGACAGGGCCCTGCTTTCCTGGAGATTGCCAAACACCTGCCTGCCCATGGGAAGCAGTGAAGTAATTCCTTGTTTTGCTTTGCTTGCGTGTGTGGCTTTTGCTTTGCCTATTAAACTGTCTTAACTCATGATTTTTCTAGCTTTTACCCTTCTGATTCTCTCCTTCAGCCTGCTGGTGGGGGAGTGAGTGAGCAGCTGTGTGGTACTTGGCTGCTGGTGGGGGTTAAATCATGACATTTACAGCTAAATGTAAATTTCAACTTATATAAAATTTCATTATGCGTAAACATTAAAAGTACATGCACTTTAACACTTTTGCCCTTATCAGAGGGCTGACCTGGCTGCGCACTGACCTCAGTGCAGTGGCTCAGCCCTGTAATGGCCTGGGCTGGGTGTCACTGGTTTAACTCCTGTGCTGGAGCCAATGGCTACTGCCTCTCCTGCTCCAGCTTCAGCTCTGGGTGTGGCCTCTCTGGTGTACGTGTAGGACGCTTCCCAGCAGAGACCAGGAGATGCTAATGACACCCCCCCATCCTCTTTCTTAAAGAGGACTAAAATGTCAACCTTACAAACTGGGAGAACGTTGAAAGGATGAGTATGGTCCCAGAGAAAAGCAAGATATGAAAAATTTTGTATTAACATTAATAGGAATAACAGTACTTTCTTAGCTTCACATATGTACTCTTTCACCCATAGCAAAATTTTGAGTGTAACAGATCCTAGGAGGGAAAACAAATACCTCCATGCTTTTGCTACAAACATGGATTTTTGTAGTGGGTAGCAAACACTAGCCACAGTTACGTTATTGTGGATTGCTGTGCTCCCACACATCATGCAGACAATTGTATGTTTCTACTCCACTGCCTAAATCTAGATAATGTTGCACAATAATTTGATATACCTGTAAAATAAACGTTAAATGGAGATGCAGATATGTCAGGCATGGAATTTAGTCTAAGAAGGAACGTTTTACTGAAGTGCTTATGTTTGTGCCATAGCTACAATGTGTTCCTACCAACACTCAGTAGGATATAGTTTTTTATCACCAAAGGTATGGAACAGTAGGTGTGCAGGTAACGAAGTTGGTACTAGTTAACCTAGCCAGCGCAGTTGTCACAGTGTCACCATAGACTTTCTGCACTAAAGATGTAGTGTGATTTGTGTGGTATTGAATAAATAACTGTGTACATCAGGCAGATCTTTAAAATGACTGAAAAAAGCCAAAGACCAGACTGAAGATCCGGCTTTGCAAACCTGTTCTAGGAGATGACCCAGATATTTTCTCTATCTATATAGAAGGCATATAGGAGCACTGAAGCCTGACATTAGCAAAGATTTCCCAGAGTCCCTCTACTTAGTTTTGTAAATATTTATTATTTAGTATTTATTGTTATTATCTAAATATATTTATTATTATTAGTCCAAGCAGATTAACTGCACTTACTCGGTATTAATTATTTTACTTTCCAATTGAAATGTGAACTGCACACATATTCATAAATAGACAAAAAGGTTATTTAGTTTCACTTCTAATTTTTATATGTATCTGTATTCTCTGCAGAAAAGCTGTTGTATAACTTATTGCAGAGATATTCCCTAAGAAATTGCGACATATATTCACCTACCTTCTGGAGCTATAGCAAAGGGAAGAAGAGTATTTCTCCTCTTTTTCTAGTGGAAGAAGCTTATTATTGCTACAGAAAACAGTGTATACCACAGTACTAAGTTTATATGACACTGCCAACTAGGTCCTGCAGTCAAATTGCATGTATCATATATGATGAATAAAGCTGAAAAGAGAAAATGAGATACAGAAAGTAATCTAATCAAACATCTCATTCATTCAGCTGGAGGAAACTGGAAAAAGTCAAAGACGAATAAAATAATAAAAGCTTTAAATTTTGTGATATTCAGAAGTTATCTAAATTATGTTTACTTTCACAATCTTACTGGCATCATGCAAATAAATGTTTCATATTCTAAAGCATTTTACTCTATAATGTGCCACTTTACTCTTTCCTACTGAGATTAATTCAACTTTGAATTGTATGCGCTGATATTTATATACTGAATACTGAAGAATGAGTTGGCAATTCAAGTTTTACCAAATCTAATTCCTTAATGTTAAGTTTTCCAGCATAAAAAGTCATGAAATGCTGATCTCAGAGTTGTAGCTATTGACTAAAATACATTTTTAAAATATATTAGTTAATCATGACCTTTTAGACAGTGATAAATCCTCCAATACAGCTGTTAGATTAACACAAGTCTTAATCTAACAGTCCTCAGTCCTTCTTTCTGGGCTTTGCTGGGATTATAAGTGTAGGACTTCATCTGAACAGACTGGACTGAAGAAACAAGAAACAGGACATGTAATGGAAACTACCCAGAGTTTTAAATTCTGTGTTTTCCCTTTGTGGCTCCTTTTCACTACATAAACTACAGTAAAATATCTATTATTATTATCTTATTTCAGTTAGCATCTTAGTTGTCCAAAATGTAATGCTGACAAGGGATAAATGTACAGGGGTGAAGAAAACAGAGTAATAAATCCCCCCTTGGATTTCAAAACAGGAGGATATGCTCCCTGAAGATTTCTTTCACTTTAAGTATTCATTAAATGCTCGTCATTGAGCCATATTAACTCGGTTCTCTCTTTCTTCTCCTACACAGAAAGTAATGAAACATACAGGTTTTTTCAAAAGTAAAATCTAAATTTTTTCATTTTAATGTAGCATCACTGTCTATTTACTGAAGTAAAGAATCTTATTTATCTTATTTTTTTTTTCAGGTATATATGACCAAAGGTCAAGCGATTCCTTTGCTATGTGGATGCAATTAGCCTATTTCATGGTATGTACCAGCTACACCATCAAACCAGTGGCAAAAGCAGTAATTCTTTGGAGAAGTTATCATTTTAAATACATGCTGATTAACTTACTTTGTGATATCTCAAACAGCACAGACTCAGCAGGAAGTGCAACAATTCATTAGAATTAATTAGAGGTTTTGTGCTTCTGAGATCGAGGCCACCTTATTTGAAAGAGAAGTCTCACTAAACCAAAGGAGTAAAATTCCAAAGACTTCTTACTGTGATTATATGGCTCTTAATATATAGCCTTAATGAGAATTACAGACTATCATAGTTTTAAAGTCCCCCTCCTTCAGTCAGAGTAATTCCTCCTCCTGAACTCTAAGGAATTTCTCTGTAAATGTATGTATAGAAATGCACATATATATATATAAATATATATATATATACACGTATGTGACACTACTGTCTGGAAGAGTAATTTCAAAATGGTATGAGAGAAAGAATATGCCAAGATAAGGACACAGAAAGTTAGAAAAATTACTTTCAAATGCGAAACCTGACCACCTGCAAAATGTGAGACCTTAAAAGAGGGGAATGTTCTTGAAACTAAGCTGGATATTTTCCATGCTTTCCTCATGTTAGCATTACTATATTAAGGTACCACTCGAACAATACATTATGACTGAAGTTTAATAATTAGTTTTGAATTTAACATTTCTTAACTATGAGAAAGATCTAGAATCCTACACTAATTTTATGTTAATAAAAAACTAATACATAACATTTTGGCATACCTCTATCTTCTGCACTTATTAAGTAAGTTAGGTTTTGAATTACTGTAATAATTTTAAAAATGGATCTCTGTTGAGTTCTTATTGGTACTTACAATCTAATTCTCTATATATTCTACTGACAGTTTTCTTACTTCTTTCTGAAAATACTTTGCATCAAATACAGCTCTTATTTACGAAAAATTATACCATTTTAGGATAGAAATGCGAATTGCAAGTCTTTAAAAAAGGATAGATGACTACAGTAGTTATGTTCAGCATTTCCTCTTGTATTCTTTTGGTTTTAATGGTGTATTGCAAAGGTGAAATTATTGTTGTTTCACTTGCTAACAATAACTTGGGAAATACCATCTTTTTTAAGGTAAGCATAGTTTAGTCCTCTAAAAACATGGTTCACTGCAACTAGGAAATGACCATGCTCTTTCATCAAAGCAGGTATTATACATGCTTTATCTTGACAAAATAACCAATTGTGTTCTTGTGGGGTCAGGTACTCCACTAACAAAACTGACCATCTAGGATTCGGATCTTAATGGTATGTGTTCTTGTTCCTTAGATAAAATGACTGAACTGTCAAATGATTTGTCTTTCAAAGACTAAGAAAGTAAGAAGCAAGTGTTTTCTGTTGGTAAACTGAGTCTGGGTTAACAAGCTAAAATCAAAATTTCTTTTTTACCAAAATCTTCAGACCTACTAATTTCTCAGTAAATGTTGGTGGATTTTGTAAGGTAAACATGGCTTTGTACTTCTGTCAGAATTATTTTCCTGATATAGAATGGAAAAACACAGATTTATCAGCCAAATAAAGAATACGGTCCAGTTATTTGATACAGGAGTTGTTTACAAGCTGGGAAAAAGGAAGGATTCTGTGACAAAAATTCATTTTAACACTGCTACACTGAGAATCATATACTAATCTGTGTTTTTGTGCTTATTTGGTGATTTCAGTTATTTTTACAGGAGTTACTATAAAAATAGCGGTGGAGTGGAAGAAATTTTTAATTGTTTTTATTTTAATGTTGTGCACTATTGCAATCTTTCCTAGATAGAAATTCTAAAGCATATTAATTACAGTGCTTCTGAGTCTAGGACACAAAATACATTCACACATATTATGGAGTGATTTTCATTATCCTAAACTTTTTAGAGGAAATATAAATAATTCAAGTCTGACAAGAACAACTGAACTCTGCTTATTGAAGAAAACATTTTCCATTTATTTTTTCACTATACTTTGTAAAATCTCATTTTCAAATATCTACAGCATATTACAGCTCACTAAGGAAAACATATAATTTATGGTTTTGTCAATACCTAAAATGATAATAAATGATAATTCAAATTTTAATAAGAAAAGTCACTGTATGTCCCAGTCCAGGCTCATAAAGTGTTTACCATTTACTAAAATAGATTATTTGTTTATCTGAGATTTTGCATAGTTGGTTTAACTGTCACCAGCAAAGAGGAATATCTGTGAGTCCTTCCTGTGCAACACTTCGTGCTACACAGTGTTACTGAAGGCACACCCTTATTGAAAGCTAGTATTATGGTATTTTATAATATGAAAATAATATTACTGCATTAGCAACTCCTTTTGTAATTCTTTTGAAAGGAAAAATATTTTTATATGGCATAAACTTCTTTATGAAGGCATCACGTTAGTACCTGTATTTATTAATTCCATCTTCACATGTGGCTCCATGTTGGCACTGGTTTACCTCACACTCATTAATGTTCTCTAGGCATGTTTTTCCTGTCCATCCAAGAACACAGACACAGTGAGGTCTCTGGTTTTCTTCATCGTAGAAGCAACTACCTCCATTTGCACATACCTGAAGATGAAAATTACAAACACATTTCATGGCCAGGTTTTGATATTGAGAGGGTTATAGAGGTGGTTTCTCTGAGAAGCTGCCAGAAGCTTTCCCCATGTGTGACAGAGACAATGCCAGCTGGCTCCAGGATGGACCTGCTGCTGGGCAAGGTTGAGCCCATCAGTGACAGTGGTAGTGCCTCTGTGATAACATATTTAAGAAGGAAAAAAAGTTATTGCACAAGTGTAATTGCAGCCAAAGAGAGCAGTGAGAATAGGTGAGAAATACAACTATGCAGACATCATGGTCAGGGAAGAAGGAGGGGGAAGAGGTGCTTCAGGTGCCAGAGTTGAGTTTCCCCTGCAGCCCGTGGTGAAGGCCATAGTGGATCAGCCTGTCCCTCTGGAGACTATGGAGGTCCACGGTGGAGCAGAGATCCATCTGCAGCCTGTGGAAGAGACCCATGTCTGATCAGGTAGATGCCCAAAAGAAGGCTGTAAGCCTGTGGGACATAGTAGGTTGAGTAGCTGGAATAGGTTTACTGGTAGGACTTTTAACCTCGTGGGAGAACCACACTGGAGCAGTCTGTTCCTGAAGGATTGCACGCTGTGGAAGGGACATACACTGGAGCAGTTCAGGAGGAACTGCAGCCCGTGGGAAGGACTCACAATGGAGAAGTTTGTGGAAGACTTCCATGGGAAGGACCCCACCTTGGACCAGGGGAAGGACTTCTCTCCCAGAGGAGAGTGGCAGAAACAACATGTGACGAACTGACTGTAACCTCTATTACAAATATCCCTGCACTGCTGTGGGGGAGAGGTGGTAGAAACTTAAACCCGGTCTATTGGATCTGACTGAGATGGAGTTCATTTCCCCCATAACAACCCTCAAATCTGTGTTTTGCATTGGTATCTAGAAAGATGTTGATAACGCATCAGTGTTTTGGCTACTGCTGAGCAGAGCTGGCACAGTGTCATCACTATCTCTCAACATTCCCCACCACCCCACCCAGAGACTGGGGGTGGGTAAGGTCCTGGGAGGGGACCCAACTAGGACAGCTGACCCAAATTAACCAAAGGGATATGCCATACTATTTGATGTCAGCTCAGATATAAAAGCTAAGGAACGGAGGGAGAAGTGGGAACATTTGTTATTTACAATGTTTGCCTTCTGGAGCAACTGCTATGTGTGTTGAAGCCCTGCTTCCTGGGAAATGGCAGAACATTGCTTGCTGATGGGAAGTAGAAAATAAGCCTATTTTTTTTCCCTTTGCTTGTATGAGCACAGACCTCCACTTTTGCTTTGGTAAACTGCCTTATCTCAGCCTACAATGACGTGGAGTTGTTCTACATCTTATTTTCTCTCCCATGTCCTGCTGGGAAGGAAAGTGATAGAGTGGCTCTTTTCCAAAGAGTTTAATTGAATAAGCAGTTGGTAATAAATATGGTTATTTAATCTTTTTATGTTGTAATATTGAAAAAACACATCTCCAAGAAACTAAAACACTAAATGTTATTAAACCAATGTATCAGTTTATCATTTAGTCGGAAAGATGTATTTATTATTTAATTTTAACAGTATCACTTTCATAACTGCCTTTAAAATCTACCTGTTTCAGGATGGATGATAGTGAACTAGCCTGTTATTTTTCCATTGAAAAAGTAGAGCAATTGTTCCTGTCCTTAAAATCTGTATAAAACTTCACTAAATTTGTGGCTATTAGGAAAAAAAAGACTGAATTTTTTTTTCGTGTTAATTATAATGCTGATTCACAATCTATCTTTCTTTTCAATCTGCAGATTGAGAGATTGGTAAACTTAAGACTGGAACAGCCTTTTTCCATTTTGTTTTTAATTGCTAATATTACTTACTAAACTAGTAAGTAACCTGTATTCTTCAAAAACTACAGAAAGTTTTGAGTCTGAATGAATGCTCCTTCCCTCATTTTAGTTTTAGGTTCCCTTTTTATTTCCATGAAAATTTTGTCAATGTGAAGATGGATAACAACATTTTCATTTCAAAGCACTTAAGAACCCTCCTTATAACCAATTGGTTTCTAAAGAAAATTGTATCTAGAAGATGAGCTAATCCAGTAGTACTTCAGTTTGATTGAATCTGAATCTCTTTATAATGTCATTAAGATTTGTAATAATAACAGTTCTTGACAGAAATATTATAATATTCATTTGCCTTTTATTAAGTTTTAAATTGTCCTTAAAATGAAAAGATTTTTGTTATGCTCTCAGTACTGAATTTTGCACTTACCTTGGGATTCTTATTCAATATGGCAACTTCTTGAAGAAAAGCACAGCTCAACATAAATGCAAAAACTACTTTTATGTGTATGGTTTGGGAAATGTTTTCTTCCTTTTTGTTTCATTTTTATGTGTTTTCTAATTTTTTTATTTAAACATTTTTGTTGGATTTTGTCCTAAGGCTTACTATTTTCTCAAAGCTCAAATAGGTCAAAAGGTAAAATAAGCTTATACTCAAGAAAACCATCTAGAAAAAACTTAGACAATTAAGACAAATATTTCAATATCACCACATTATATTTGTTATATTCTTATGTTGTTTTTATACTCTGAAGAAAGGTGTTACCCTTTAAGATGCTAGTGCAATCTAAAACACTTTTAAATTGCAATGAAAGCTATGGAATGTATTTTTAGCATCAAATCTAGTTAGTAGTTTTTTCTATCAGATAGAGAATTAATTTTAGAGCAGAGATAAATATCAATTCAAATTTTGAAAACTCTGAGTTAGTATCTTTAAGGATTTAATAAGAAATAAAGGCTAAATATATTTATTAATCTATTACTAAAGTCAAACTGAATACCTCTGCATTGTGGTTTTCTAAGCTTCAAACTTGCACTGTGTTTTCTAAAGTGACTACAAAGACTTTTTTTGTTTCTTCTTTGTACAAGAAATACTTTTGAGTGGAAATAAATAGACATGGAGTTATGGAAAGAGCAGCATCCTCCCATCAATTGACTTTTTCCCCAAGTAAATCTTCCTAATAGTTATGATTAATACAAATTTTATGATTCAACAGACCATAAACAGGTCTGTTCTGGTCAGTCTACTCTGGTCAGTCTGACCATCATTCTTCTGTCTATGGCAAGTACTTTAAAACAAATCTTCCTCATTATATAGTCTTGATAAACTGTAAGAATCACTTCCTTCTAATATCAATCAGGAGATGTTGTTAGAGATAGGAAAGATAATTAGTCCATACATGGTTATTTTATTCTTCTCCTATCTCCATTTTACAGGAAGTGAATGATATGTCTGTTTCTCCTCTAAATATCATCTGTTGTCCACTGATTGAGATAAGACTGTCGTTTCTTGAACACCTCCAGGGATGTTGACTCTACCACTTCCCTGGACAGTCTATTCCAATGTTTAACAACCCTTTCCAGAAAGAAATTCCTTCTGATGTTCAACCTGAACTTCCCCTGGCACCCCTTGACATATCTAAGGGTATGTCCTCTTGTCCTATCACTTGTTGCCTGGGAGAAGAAGCTGACCCCCACCTGGCTACAGCCTCCTTTCAGAGAGCTGCATATAGTGATAAGGTCTCCCCTGAAACTCTTTTTCTCCAGGCTAAACAAACACAGCTCCCTCAGCTGATCCCTATAGGGCTTACTCTCTAGACCCTTCATCAGCTCCGTTACCTTTCTCTGGACACACTCCAGCACCTCAATGTCTTTCTTGAAGAGTGGTCCAGAACATCTTAGAATGCTTCCATATCTGTGACTGTTTGAATCACAGGTGGACTTTTAAAGTGTATAGTCTATCTGTGGTGAAGTTCCTCTCACTGGAGGTTTTCAAGATAAGACTGATAATCTCACTCATTTTTCCATGAGAGGTTGGACTTTTAGATTCCTTCCAACCTGGGCTGTTCTGTCATTCTATAATTCTATTAGCTAGGTCTAGCATGTTGCACTCCAACTGTTTGTTATTACGAGTGCTCTTATCAGTTCTCTATGAGCTCCTGTTAAAAAAAATTACTGGAATCTGTAGTATACATCTTATATTCAAATAGGACAAGTATATTTTCTTTATTCCTTTTCATGGCTACCTGAGCACATTACAGAAGAAAAGGTATTATAATACAAAGTGGCTAAATTTCATCTTGCGGGATGTAATTAATTTAAAGAGAACAACGTTTTGATTTATTTAGAAATTCTTCACAATTCTCGGTGCAGGGCAGGCAGGCTGTATCCTGATTACGAAGTTAAGATCAGATTTTGAAGTTTAATAGAAGATATCCCCTGTCTTAAGGTATTTATGTTTTTTTTTTTATTTTTTAAAATAGATTATAATTAAAATAATATTAAAAACAACTGTAATATATTAAATGTTGTGCTGGGAAAGAAAAACCCAAACTCCAATGCATTATATATTTATACATAGATAAAAGAGACCCAATTAATGAAATTTATTTTTTGTTCATTAAGAAAATATTAAAAACAGTGGCATTCTTTTAAGTCTGTTGTGCTGAATACGCAGAGGTTAAACAGTTCAGCATATCTAAGATATCACTGGAAATGGAAAAGAAATGAAAGGATGCAAAATATATACTTACTTTCCAGCCACAAAAAATAAATTAAGAATTAAATGCTGGATAATTCAATTCATTGAATAATAGAAATGTTTAATTTCAAATGATTGCTTCAGAAATGCTTAAAGAAAGTATAAAAATATTTATTTGTTTGAATATGGCCTTTATTTTTTCCAATAAGCAAATGATACTACTTTAATGATCTGTAAGCTATGAAAACAAGTAAAACTCAAGTATATAATTCCATAATTTTAGTTTCTATTCCCTTTTGTATTGGAAAATCTACTAATTATTCACATTATGCCCAAATTAAACATCTCATACAGTGAGTGTATATTGTTATATATAAAAAGTTACTTTTTTTCCCACATGACATTTATGATAGTCTATGAAATGTTTGTATGAATAAATTAACTATGTCTGAGGGCTTTTAAGCAAATACTACAGTAAAATGTTTTACTAGCTCCCATCAGCATCCTTGGCACACCATCACTTTCCATACTAACTACCCATAATGATTATTGCATCATTATGATGCTGTGCCATGTACAATATATTTGCACTCAGTATGACACTCTAAATCATGAAAATGTTTAAATTTATCAGATGCTGAACAATTAAAGTATAAACCTTTGAACCAATGGGTATTTCAGTGTTATATTTCATATTCAGTTATAAGTGTGTACCTACGGACTTCAAGGTGACATAAATATTGATTGTTCTTTGTAAATACATTGCCTACTCTGCATAGTATATTTTTATGGTGCATATACTTCAATAAAATAATTGATAAAGCCTTTAAAACACTCATTATCATGTTTGTGTAGCTGTTTGAAAAGGCTATATGGTATTGTGTACATAGCTTTTAAAACAACTGTCATAATAAAAAATGCAACAGTATTTCAGTTTAACCCATATCAAAGTCTCATAAACTCAAGGATCTGGGCCTGTACTGTAAGTGTTGAAAAGTAACTGAAAAGGACAATTTTGATTTTTTTTTTCTAACTGCATTTCATCTCTCATTGAAGTGCAATTAGTCTAGCTTTTCTGTTTTCAATTATGGTCTTTATTTTTGATTTTAATGGAAATAAAACTTTTGTTGCTCTTTCTGAGCATTGCTGTACCATCAGCCTTCTCTCTAGTAACTTTTAAACACATCAAACATTGCAAAGAAATTTCGCCTAAAGTTCCTGCCAGTTTCATATCATAACAGCAGCAAGTAGGGGACAGAAGAGACATCAGTGAGTAAACCTATAAAGAACAAGAAAGGCAAAGCTCAGACATCAAACGTTTTGTTGGACAGTGACCAGACTAGTCACAACTTGCACTTTTAGATGCACAGTTTACACAGGAAAAAGGAATATTAGCATGACAGTATATCAAGAATGAGTACCGTGTTTAGAAAACCATGGGAAGTGAGGCTTCATCAGCTCACTGCTCTTAGAATAACTTGTTTGATTTCCCAAAAACTCGGAGGGGAATGTATCACTTTATCCTACCTCTGTGTTTCCAATACATGGTGATAAACATGTGTAATTAAATCCATGAGATTTATCCATACACAGTGCTCCTGGGGCACAGCTTATATTGTTGAAAAGGCAGGCATCAATATCGAGTTCACATCTTTCACCTTCAAAACCTGCACCACAAAGAGAATGTTTAATCACACTTCATTCAGTATATTGACATTATGTCTGTTCAGGGTGTTAGCAGTTAACACCACTCCACTAGAGTAATTTGGCAGTTTTATTTCCTAAACAAAAAGTGTAATTCTTCATAAAAATGTTCACTGTATTCATTGAGATACATTGCCACTTTTATGTTGGTATTTCTTAAACATAAATATTTGGATGACATTTTATTTCTTCTGTTTAGAAAATATAATAAATTTCCAATGACTCACCTACAGG
This sequence comes from Corapipo altera, assembly GCF_003945725.1. Classification (NCBI taxonomy): domain Eukaryota; kingdom Metazoa; phylum Chordata; class Aves; order Passeriformes; family Pipridae; genus Corapipo; species Corapipo altera. Next base: position 3,648,095 of record NW_020884890.1, read on the forward strand.
GCAAGTGCACTGAAAATGATCTTCGTAGGCAATACATGTTCCTCCATTTTCACATGAATTGGAATCACATTTATCAATTTGCACCTCGCAGAATTCTCCTGAGATTGAAAAAAAAGTCCTAAAAAAGTTAATAATTAATATCACACTCTTAAAGAAATATCATAAGTCATATTAGTCCTATCAATAGAATAACTTGTTTTAAATAAGTTCTCTGGAATATTGCTTAGAATTTAAAGATCTTCTGTAAGGTTTCAGACTCTTTTCTCTCCATTTATATATATATGTAAATAAATCTCAATGTCTTAAAAAGGAGATCAAAAAAATACTTTTCAGCATTTAAAACAATTTTAGAATGCATCCAAATGGGGATACAGAGCTGAAGAGGGTGGATTTTCACTGGAAATAATTAACTGAAATGGAGGTAATACCTTTGTATTTTTCTGCTTTTTCCTGCTGCATGAGTCAAACCTGATCTCTACTCAAGACTTTTGAATCTACCATGTGTAGAGGGCTGGCTAGCAAGACAGGGACATATGAATATAGCTAAAGCTATGGATGAGCTGTTAGAGTATAGAACACGGCCTGTCTAGGCCCGTGAGAAGATCTGGGATAGCAAGGCCATGGCAAGGCTACAGTGTTTTTGTGCCTGCTAGTTGGCTGGTAAACAGGACATTGTGATTAGCAAAACAAAAGCAACTAAGAGCCACCTGTGTCAACAAAAGAAGGGAGTAAAAGTGAAATCAACATTTAAGCAAGAACCAATAATGAGTTTAGCTTTTGCAATATGTATGAGTTAATTATAAAGTGTATATTAAACTGTTAGCAGTGATCAATAAACAAAGTTTGCTGATTCTCATATTGAGCGTCCCTCTCTTCCCTCCTCGCGACAACCATGTACATATTTCATATTTAATTATGTCTTTTCTGAGCTCTGTTTTGGTTAGTCCACATTTATCTGAGGTAACTTTTAGCGCCATTCCACTGAGCAATTATTTGCTTACTTAGCTGAAAGCTGCTTTTAGATCAGCAGGCAGAAATAACTGAACTTGTAACTGAACAGTTCTAAAAAAAATGTACTGAAGAGAAATATATCTCTGGAAATGTGATACCAATCAATAAAGAAGACCATCAGCTTTACCATTACTTTTGGAGAACAAGTAGATTTGACAAAACCAAAACACCTTAACTTTCTCTTATTTTTGGTACTGAAAACAATTTAATGAATTCTCTCTACTGAGGAGGTTTTTGTTTGTTTGTTTGTTTTATTCTATTTTATTTTTTTGTTATTGGTGTGCTATTGTTTATTTCTCCCTGATTTTAATTTTATTTTTAATTTACTATTTCTATAGTAGGAGTTCAGCATTTTACTTTTTTTTTTTTTTTTCCAATTTTAGAAAATATAAAGAATAGAGAAATGAAAAGTGAAACAATCTTCACTTCTGAGAAAACTAGAAGGAGGTGCAGGAGTTTTGAGATGTTTCAAGGAGGAAAACTTCAGAAAATATAGTAACTGTAGATTACTGACTTTTTACTGCCAACTTGTGTTACTTCACTCCATGGTTTAATCAGAAAACATGGAAAAGCTCCACAGAAAAACATTCAGGAGGAATGTACAAGAAATTTGGATAATTTCTTAAATCAGACAATGTGTTTTATAAAATATTGAGTCAGGAGTTAGCATTTTATTTGAAATTCTTCCTATGTCAAAAGAAAAAGGAAATATTTCACTTCTCATAATGAAATTGTTTTAAAATTTTTAATCAGCTCTCCTTTTGATCTAAAGCTAGGGACATCAGGAGAACATACATTGATAGTATAAAATTTGGTAAGAAAATGTCTCTTCTTCAGCAAAGTATTTTTGCCAGTTTTATTCATTTTAGTCCATTCCTGATATAAACCACTTAAGCTTTCAGTAACACATATTTTATCTTTTAATATGACAAACTAAGACCTAAGGGTTGCCTTTTATGGACTTCTATAAATGTAAACAGGAATATGCTGTGATTTGTTCGACAGAAATTTCTATTTTGGGCCAACAGGTGCTGAACCACACGAGCAATCTCATGTATTTACAGAGAGGTTGACCAGCATGCTACAGAGATTTCCAATGTTTAATTCATCCTTTTACCCTTCAGTCAAAAATATCCCACTAATAAAATATCTCAAATTTTCAAGAACCAAAAGTATACTTTACTGTAATTTATACAGTTTACTCAGTTAAAATTTGTTAAAGTATATTACTATAGTAAAATGTAAATAATAGAGAAAATAGGAAAATAGAAAACTATATACTTTTTGCTGTTTATTATTATCATAATATGCAATAATACACAGGAAATAATGGGCAACTTGCCTTTAAATTTATAAGACTTTCATTTGCTCTGTTTGTATTGACACTAATGGTAACTTAAAGTATGTGTTTCTCAGGGGAGATTCCGTCATGATTAATACTTTTAGAAAGCCACTTTCTGTAATACTGGTTGGCAAAAAGGCATGCTAAAACATAAATAGGTATTTTGATTACAGAATCAACTGAATGTATTGAGGAAGTTTCTGTTTCCTAGGAAATTGTTAAGTTTATTTTTTTTTTTTTTTTCTTCTTTCTTAATGAGGTCTGGAAGGTAAAATTGGGAGGAAAAAAAGACTGGGAATAAACTTTGACTCAATACGTATTTTGGATCCATTTTACCATGTTTATGCATGAGGATGGAATTGTTTTGTCCAAGAAAGCCTTATGAATAAATATTAGTGCAATCAAACAGGCTTTAAGAATTACTTTGTTATAAATCTGAAATTCTTACAAACTTTATGACTTTTGCCTGCCACAATGAGGTCAAAAAAATCTAGTAACTCCAAACTGTTATAAAATTTATTGGAATCTGAATACTGCTGAGAAATGCATCATTTATGGTATTAAAATCTGATTAAGTGATAAATGGATATCAGGAGAGATCTCCACAGTTATCCACTCAGCTTTTAATGCCTAATTATCACTTCATAGTGGGTAAGGGTTGAGTAATTGAGAAATGCAGTACTTAGAGAACTCAAACAAGATTTTTGTGCACAATTAAACTTGTTATTCTTCTATCAGGAACAAGGTCAGCAAGCACAAGGAACAAAGATTAAAAATAAATTATGTAACATTAAAGGGAGGGGAAATTATAGGATTTTACGATTGTACTGTTTGTTTTTATAAATGACCCTATGTATTTTATACCTAAGCATGCGTTCTTAGAAGTCAAATTGCTTAATTGTTTTCTTTGTCTTTCCTTTTACTACCAATATACTTAGAGGAAACTTTCTTGTCCTCCCTGATTATTGCTATTTTAATATCAGCTTAGCTTTGGCTTTTCTAACTTCATCCATGCACACACAAGTAGTGTCTCTATGTTTCTCTCAGGCAGCTTCCAACTTCTACTTTCTATGTACCATGGAATGAGACATTTAACTACATTAGCACACTAAACTTGAAAGAATATACCTGGCTTCTTATCTGTGTTTGTGAGCTTGGAATCCATGATGCACTAAAGCAACTACATAGCTATGAAGTTGGTACCAGACAGCTAAAAACCAGATAAATTAGAATACTGTCCCAGTTTAAACAGACTGGAGTGTTTTGCTAGGGAGGATGAGTTAGGAGGTAGACCAAACTCTTCTCTCTCAGCAACTATAAGTCCAAAATTAAGAGGCTCCAATCGAGGAAGTGTGGGAATAGGAAGAAATAACAACCCTTTATTAAAGTATATATGTATATTGGCAAAACCAGTAACTGCACGCAAAAACAACTAAGCAATAATCCTGTACCCAAAAAGTCCCCTTCAAAAAGGGAACAGTCTGATACTTCTCTGTCCTCTAGCACAATTCCAATCACAGAGCACTGTTGGATCGCTGGAAGTGCAGAGCCTGCAGCGCTCGGTGTTGGTCGTGAGGGGGCGCTGTTGGGCTCTGGAGGTCACTGTGTGGGGGCCCTGGATCACGGGAGAAGCTGAAATGGAGATCTCCCCCCCGCAACAAGGAGGGGAAGGGCAAGAAAGGGGAAAGAAAGGCAGTTTCTTTCCCACTAAACTCACACTGTCTGCAGCTGGCTGTAGACAGGACTCCCCCTTTGTTTGTCGGTGAGCACAAACTCTATGATGAAATCTGAGCACATTCAGCTGGTTACAGAGCAGACCTTAGACAAACCGAAGCCAGAGAACAGATAGATGACCAGGTCGAGAGCAAAACAGCCTCAGAGCTTTTTCAACACACCTGGCCCCCATTAAGGCACAAAGTGAAGTGTTCCCTGTTTGTAAGGAGAGGAGGAGAAAAACTCCTCCCCCATCCCTGCAGTTTTTCAGATGGGCTATTAGCCGGGAATGCAGGTTGGCCAGCTAGTTCTTTTATATAGTTAATTACCCCTTCCCCCTCCTCGTTCAACCTCCTTCTCTTACAGTGGGACAGGGGAAAGGAAAATTTCTGCTTGGATTTTTAGGACAAGTAAACCTATGACACATACTTATGTTTGTACCTGGTTATAAACTTACCATTTTGTTTAAATAAATAACCAAAAATGACCCAATCCAGGTAAAATTCACCCAAGAATTCTAAGGAGACTAAAATAAGGCATTACTGAAGCAGTGTTAGTTGAGTGAGCAATCTTTTAAATGGACTTTGGGATCAGAAAAAGGAAAGGTGGCAAATGCAATACAAATTCTGAAGGGAAATATGAGAGTTTTGTTCCCTGTAGCCCTGCAAAACAATATGGACACTTCTTGCAATAGACCATAAGCTTTGCATTAACTTTGCAAGAACTGAGGCTCATCAGACTTGACCTGTATTTCCTGCAGTGATGTTTTGCTTGGCTTAACTGTGACAGCAGCTTTTTCTTCTGATTTGCTTTACTTTTTTTACCTTTGCATGGAATAACCATAGTTTTATACAGGCTGCAGTAACAAGTAGTCATTCTATGTAGGATGATGTTTATGACTCTAATGCAATGCTGTATAGAAATACAGGACTGGAAAGAGACCTTGAGAGGTGGAGACATAGGATGTGATGTGAGGAACACTGCATGGAATGATCAGAGGTGGGTCATAGGTCTGACATGGGAAACTCCATGACTACAAACAATGTACCAGTGCTCAGTTAAAGAAAGCAGACCTGGAGCTGGACAAAACTGGTCTTAGGCGTAACGAAAAAACCAAAGAAATGGTATTTAATATACTTTAGAGCCACCATAAAAAGTAAATTCAGATATAAAATAGAGCTGCAGTCCAATGAAGAAAAAGTGTAAGCGGACATATAGAAATGGCCTCAAGTGGATCCTAGAGAGATGCAGAAGAAACCACTAGTCACATTCTTCTAACACTGCCCTCAACAGCACCACTGTGAAACCACTGACCTTAAGATCTGGAGGAGGAGAGAAAAGAGTGAGTATAATGTCAGAAAAGGGACAGAAACTAAAAATTCTGTTAGTCCCAATTTAAACTGCATTTTTACTCATTTTCTCATTTCTAATCTAGTGATTAGATTTGATCCGATAATGGTTATAATTTTAATATTTCAGTAACATTATCAATACATTTTTGGCTTAACATGTATATAAGGTGTACTTCTCCCTTTTACATAACCAAGATTTTGAGCGTAACAGAGTCATCTAGAATTGTATGTACCAGTAAGTCTGACTTTATCAAATAACTTCCTGAAGGTTCTTATAAAGAACGTAACTTGCTCTTGCCTTCCATATTGCACAGTGTAGAAAAGCCAGTACTTCTAATGAGTGTTTAATTTTTAACTGACGCAAACATTTTAAGCTCTAAATCAGAATTTTCATTCCTTAGGACTTTAGATAGCCCAACTCCAGACTTGTCATTGCTAGAGATATTTTTAGTTTTATGTGATCTGCTTTAGTCTATTTTGCTCTTCTATTCTCAATTTAACATTATCACTTTTTTTTTCAGAAACTATTTAAGTGTGCTAATAAAGAGTATATGAAGGTGATCTACATTGAGCACTTCTTATTCACTATTTCATATGGCAACAAGCTTATCAAAGTATATTATATGATCTTACACTTCTGTTCAGTACTGGATCGTATCATAATTATTTTTTGTAATTATTTGTCTCTAAAATTAAAGCAATTTTAGCAAGCTACAACTTAAGACTTTTTTTTTTTACTTTTTTTTCCTTGTCTTTGAATGAAGTTATGTTAAAACACCAAATTAGACTCACAGACCCATTAGTTTTCAACCATTTAAACCAAGAAACTATTGATTCTTTGGCAGAGCATGGGCAGTTAAGGTTCCCTTTCTGAAATGTGGGCCTTCACATCCATGCTATTGCATTTAAGGTCATGAAAAACTCCACTTTTGTAGTATGATTTTTCTCATCCTGAACTCTATGTTTAAAAATGTCACATGATTTGAGCCCTCTAAAATTCTCTCTAAACTTCTTTCCACATATCCTAAAGAAAGTACAGAGTGACAAGTCTGGTACAGACATTGAAAGCACTTAAAAATTACCAATGTTTTACTTTGCTTCCTGGAACTTTACATTTATTTATTTTGAAAGACATTGAATCCACTTATTGAAACAACTAGAGGCTGGAAGATAGGTTTTCATGAATTCTGAATATTTCCTCATTTTCCTTTGGAGTTGTGTAGAACTGCACAGTAGATGTATTCTTAGAGAAGCCTAGGTATAGTAATAAAACTCGGTGTTTTTCAAAATAAGGTATTTTCAGTGAATGAGAAAAGAATAAAAAATAGCAGAAATAAAGAACTGGTCTGACAATTCACACAGGTGGGTGTTAAAAGCTCTGCCTAAGTCAGACAGTTGAGCAATCAAGTTTAAATTACTTGGTTTTGGACATTAGAAAAAAACTACCTTTTATAAACTAATTATCATAAATATTTAAATGAAGATTTATTAAAGATCAATATGTGTTGCTTTTCAGTCTTCTTAGAACAAAATATACATTTATGCTGTTAAAAATGTTCTTGAATCTATCTACAGCTAAATATTAAAAAAATGAACATGTAATTCGTCTTATTGGTGAAGACATTTTTGCTATAGATTGGTTGAAGAAGATTAAAACTGGACAACTTTCACTGAATATAGATGAAATCTAGACAACTTGTTTAGACTAAATTATTAAATTTTAGATTTCTAAATACATCATACTGAAATAGCTCATTCATTGACTATCACTACCCTATCCCAATATTTAATTTAAAAAAAAAAGAAAAATACAGTCTTCTGAAATGACAACTGGCATCGGAATATACGTGTTTATCCGCAGTGGTATTTGAAAAATAATCTAAAAATATTATTTTTGTCTGAATTTTCAGATTTAATTATAATTTTTCAGCTATTTTACTTCCAAAATTCCTTGTATCTTCATTTTAGGATGGTGTTTCACAAATCCCTGTGAAGGAGAGTTAATCTTCTGAGAGGAAGGTAAACCCAAGAAAAAAATGCAATAGTAATAATTTTCTAATGACACAGTTTTTCTAATTAACATCTAAGGGGGGATAGTTTCCATTAGCTCATGAAAAACAAGAGTTTGCTTGGGTTGGAGAGAATACTTCCAAGACTGGAACTCATTATTTATTAAATCAGATTAACTTTTTATTAAGTGTAAGCTATTAGCTACATTTACACCATATAGTGGACCGATGTTCTAGAAAGCTATTTCTCTGTTTAAGAAAGCAACATAACCTTTTCAGTGTAGAGACACACATGTCCCAGTAGGTGAAAGCAGCCAAAATCAAATGCATATGTTCACTAACTGATGTCCCAACTTCATATACTAAGGGTATTCAAACTTCAATATGATCATTTTCCAGTTCAAGTGAACATTAGTATTGTTATTCTCAAATTTTTCCAGCTAGCATAATTTATTTACATGGACCTGAATTTAAAGCTTTTTGAAAAGATTAAAAACACTTGCACTGGCCACAGTCAGTTTATGGCTTAACCCTGTTATCTACTACTACATGAATTGCAAACATGGGCAGATATTCTTAAATGTTAAATATGCAGTTAAAATTTTACCTTCTCCTGGTTTAGAAAGAAGTTAATCATTGAAGGGCACTTGGGAATAGTCCTCCCTGAAAGTTCCTCTGCAACTGGTTTTTAAGCACAGTCTTTTAGATGAGTTACTTTTTACAGAATGTCTTTAAATTTTGTTTGAGGTGTATTTTAATAACCTTGGTTCTTAAGTGAGCTCATTATTCTGGAACATAAAATTTGACTTTCGACCACAGATTATCTGTCTTTTCCCTTAGCCACTTTAGGGATTTAGGGGAAATCTGTCCTTAAAGATTCATCTCTTTGCAAAGTCTTTTGTAGACCTCCTTTTAAAAAAGTCTCTTATCCTCTGGTGAGGGTTCTGTTTGTTAGTTTTGTTATCATCAAAGTGCCTGTCATTTCTCACTAAAAAAGTCTGGTTCATATAAAAACCCACAACAGAATACTAGAAGAATATATAAAAACAATTTTCATGCCCAGAACTGAGAAATTTCCTCTGGCCTGATTCCTTTTCACTCTTTTAAACTCTTCCTTGTGTGAAGGGAGTCAATCATCGTATGTGAAATATGAAGAAGTACCAGGCAACCACTCAGGACACTCACAGAGAGAGGGAAAATTCCAGAAAGAGCATCTTACCTGGCCTGGATAAACTTGCAGGTTCCTCTGCTATCTGGAAGACTCTTGAACATTGCACTTGTGCTTTAGAGAGGTGGTGGGTTTTTTTAGGTTTTATAAAAATTCCTTGACAAATTGACTCTAATTATTTAGACACAAGAATTCTGGATTGAGAATGAGATGTGTTATAAACCTGGAGTAAAGGTAAATGTCAGTGTACTGAGGCATCAGCCCAAATTTGGGTGAGTGACACAAAGACTGATCATGGGATAATACAACAGATTGGGTTGGAAGAGACCTTTAGAGATCATTTAATTCAACCCTCGTCCAATGAGCAGGGACATCTTTAGCTCAGATTGCTCAGAGCCCAGTCCAATTTGTCCTTGAATGTTTCTAGAGACGGAGCATATACCACATCTCTTGGCAACCTGGTCCAGTGTTTCATAACTCCCATTATGAGATATTTTTTCCCTCTATCTAGTATAAATCTATCCTCTTTTAGTTTAAAGCCATTACCCCGTCTTTTATTGCTACAGACTCTAGTAAAAAGTTCCTCTCCAGTTTTCTCCTCTGCACCTGCTTCAACAGGTCCATGTCTTTCCTGTGCTGAGGGCTATAGGGCTGGATGCAGTACTCTAAATTATGTAAGTTCTAATATTTAATGTTCTTATCTGTAATGTTCTGATCTGAAAAGTAAACTAAATCTCACATGCTGAGTTTATACTAAAGTGGTGGCAAATACTGAGGAGAAAGGTATAAAACAAACAGATCCAAAGAAGTCAAGTATTTTGAAGGAGTATGTTTAAAATGAGATATGTCTCAGTAAATAGAAAGTGAAGCAAGTATATTTCAGAAAAAGTAAACTTGAGCTACTCAGAGTCCCAGAGTGAAAACCAAAGTATAGAAGTTGTTACTGAATGTAAGTTTCCAATGCAACACAGGTTAAAAAAAAAATAAATATTGGTCTTAGAATGCCTAAGAATACTGCTTATGTGACAAGAAAATATACGTCATTAAGAGACATCATTTACACAGATGAAACCATACTTTAAGTCTGTAGCATTGTGATATTTTATATCATATTTCAACAGAACGGTTTTGGAGACTTTTTTTAATAGAAGGAACAACTACTGAACGCAAAGGTTGAGAAATAGCTTAAGAAAGCCTAGAATATTTAGTTCAATATTTATGTATAATAACATAATTAAGTTAATAACATAATTTAGTTCATGTATATAACATAAATCCAGATTCAGTGGATATACAGTAGACTATGTCAGCTAATGATGTTGTACATTGTGTCTGAAAAAAAAGTAAGCAATATATGGCTAAGCCTGATTATCCATACTTAAGAGAGGAAAGTCGATGTTCAGAGCTAAAAGATGTCAGACTAAGGTCTTTTAAAGAAGTAAAGCAGAGCTTCAAAAATCAGCTGTGTCATGAAAGCAGTCACTAGATCTACACAACAGTCTTATTTATCTCTCTAATACATTTTATATTTTTAAACATGCTATATTTACATCTACACTACACATCTTAATCATGTTTTAAACCCTTTAGTGTGATAGATGATTTATAACACTGTTGACAATTTTTGTACCTTGGTAAGATCTGAAATGCTGTACTTCGCTGAGCTAATCAACACAGGCTCAGCTGAGAAGCAGAAAATAATGTCTTTGTGGTTATAGGTAATCAACTTTTTAACAACTTCAACTTGTTCAAAAGACTTTTTGAATGAATTTACATAAAAGGAATACATCTCTCATGTTTCTTATTGATGATTTGATGATTTTTTGGGGGTGATTTACAGCTATTTGGATGTCCACTACTATGCAGCTACCTCTCTAAATGCTAAGAGAAAGCTGCAAATTCTTAGTCTCCCTTGTCACTAATAGCAGATTTACCTGTTGGGTAATGAGAATGAATAATTCTGGTGTTCTCAATAAGACACTTATAAACTATATACAGAGAAAAAACTTTAGATTCCTTTTAAGTTTTACTCTGAATATGTAAAAAAGGAAAGGATAGACATTAATAGATGTAAAGCCAGAAGAGTCAGATAAGTTAAAGTAAATCTACAGAGTTCTGAAAACTCCCTGAGAGGTAAATCTGGGAGCTGTATGCCTTAATAAAATGAGGTATGGTAGGTTGGTAGGAAGTGGAAAGCAGGAGAAGAAAGTGGTAGTTTGGTTTGTATGCACGTGGATTTGAGGTCAGTCTTTCACGGAAAAACACTGCAAATAGGAAACACTCCCACTATGTCTCTGAAACTTTGCTACTTTTTAAATGTACAATCAGTGATGTAAAATATCTCTCTGATTTGAGTGCTGGGCTAATAGTCCGAGAAAGTCAAGGAGTTTGTACTTCACTTAAAAAATTAAAAGTTTTATACAGGTGGATGAAAGTAATTTTTGGAGTTCATGAGCAGATGGAGCTATCAGGAGTATTTTATAAGCCAAGTTTAAAACGTCTTTCAGTTGAGAATTTTACTAATTATTTACTTAGAAATCCATACACATTGATACATCTATGCTTCTTAATAAAAAACAGTATCTTTAAGTTAACCATGTAATGTATAACTATTCTTGATTAAACTCCATCAAAATTCTTCCTTATTTATATGGTCAAAATATATTCTGTGCTGCAAATTAAACTAGAAACCGAAATAGTAAGAAATATGAACATACTCATAAATATCACCCTGCTTTGGGAACATTTTGTTCCATTTTAAAAGCAGCCAGAACTTCAATACTGATATTACATTTCTCTTTGAAACACCAGGTAGAATGTTTTAATAGTCTTTTGGCTTTTCATGCAATTGTTGCATGCCAAAATAATAGAAGAATTTCCAGCACAAACATTTCAATAGTATTATTATTTCTTGTAGAAATCAAGACCTGTAGATGACAGTTTGCTTGGAGTTACTACAAGTGTGATACGACATCAGACATTAGCCCTTGCTTGTTGTTCTAGCATTTATCTGCTTCAAATTAAATATTATGCCAGTATGGTTTAAAATGTATTCTTTTTATTTTTTTGTAGCTTACTTCTCTATCCTTTCATTATAATTACTACAGCTGAATGTTCCAAGTGGAGTGAAACTGGTGTTCCCATGTAATTCAGCTTGCTAACTTCTTAGGAGACAGATCCTTGTAGTCCTTACAACACACCTTCTGCTGGTGCGGCCTCACCTTGAGAACTGTGTGCAATTTTGGGAACCACAGTATGAGATGGATATAAAACTATATATCCAAAGAAGGGCCACAAAGAGGTGAAAGGGTCTAGAGGAGAAGCTGTATGAGGAGCAGCTGAGGTTGTTTGGCTTGTTCACCCTGTAGGAGACTGAGGTCTTATCACAGTCTACAGCTCCTTTGTGAGTGGAAGAGTAGGGGCAAACATTGAGCTCTTCTCCCAGGTGAACAGTAGTAGGACCCAAGGGAATGGTATGAAGCTGTGTCAGAGGAGGTTTAGGTTGGATTTTAGGAAAAAGTTCTTCATCCAGAGGGTGGTTGGGCACTGGAACACTCTCCCAGGGAAGTGGTACAGCACAGTACCAAGACTGACAGAGTTCAAAAAGCTTTGGGACAATGTGCTCGTGAGGGTGGTCCTGTGCAGAGTCTGGACTTGAACTCGATGATCCTTGTGGGACCCTTCCAACTCAGAACATTCTATGATTCTAATCGAGTCAGTGTAATTCATGTTTTTTCTAAGAATTTTACTGGCATTGGGAGAGACCTATATTGGGAGCAAAGTTAAAGAAACAGACTACCTAAAAACTACCTAAAACCTACTACCTTTGCCTTTCACCCTAACTAATGCTATTTGGACAAACCTCCTAAAAGGCATTTTAAACAGTAGGTAATGTTTCTGGGCAACTGCTGAAGAGGATTAGAAAGAGAATTACTTTGGTTGTTATTTTTGCTTTCTGTCAGTTATCACTGAAAATTCTTCTTCAGTAGAAAATTGAATCCTCTGAAAAGTAGCAAGCTGTTCCTTTCTTCTTCATTTGATGAAGGTAAGTATTCTGAGTGAATTCCTGTAGCAATACTTAGCAAGTGACTTCTTTTATTCCATTATTTCAGTCCGCAGTCATTGATATTGTGCACTAACAATTTCTCTTTCAGAGGTGACAACTGTAATAACACATAAAGTGCAATGAATAAAGCTTAAAATGGCAGCATCTGTTGCTGAGAAATACACTGCTGTGTAATTCCAATGACACTTCTGTGACAGGAACCTCCCATGATGATACAAAAATTGCTTTACCTGCTCACCTTCAGTACAAGGAATAGAGCTGTGAAAAAAATAATTCTTTTTATCTATTTGAGTTTTGAAACTTATGAGATTATCACTGTACTTCAACATGAAATGCCAACAGGAAGTACTGAATGAATTCCTTATTTTACTTCACTTGTGTGCACAGCTTTTGCTTGACCTAATGATTTGTCTTTGTCTCAAGTTTTCTTACTTTTGCCCTTCTGATTCTTTTCACCATCCCACTGGGGAAGAGTGAACAAAAAGGTGTGTGGTATTTAGCTGCCCACCAGGGTTAAAACATGTCAACACTGTATTCTAGAGAACAAAAGAATTTAAAAATGTGGATTTGACCAGATAGAAGGATTTAAATTAGGCCATATTAATTGTTTTGTTCACTAGTATAAACATTGTCTTTACTAGGTTGTGACAGGTATTGGAACTTTTATATCCTGTATCTTCTTCTCTGGAACATTAGCTATTGTGGAATCAGAGATTCTTTCTACAGAATACTGATACAAATAACCTATGCAGTTCAACAAAGTATTTTTATATTCATTTCCCATATACCTGTAGATGCTACCTGATCTGTCTCAACTCAATAAAACAATGAAAGAGAAAAAATAAACTGTGGATAAACTGGGAATAATCCTAATGAGTCTTATAAAAGGAAAGTTTGAAGATGAGGAAAAAGTATGTAATTAAGTAGTACTTAAAATTCTAGCTGGTGAGTTTTCTTGGGATTCAGTGCATTTTAGCAGCAGCAAGATTATTTTAATTAAAGGACTTTTCTACCAACTGAATGAAGTGTCTAACATGAACAATCAATCCCTGCTAGTATGATTGCTCTACACACAAGGAAAGATAGTAATAAATTAGAGGAAGCTTATTCAAGAACAATTGGCCTACTGTGCAAAACTTGAGAAATTGCTGATATGGATTGTTTCAGTGTCCTAAGCCATGTTACTTACTTGCACTGTTGTAGATAAGAGGTTTTTATCTACTGTCAGAGAAGGGAAAAATGAAAATAAGGAGCTAACCATAGGAGGAAATTAAAAGCACAAAAATAATGACATCTATTCAACAAAAATAACTATATTTATTCATATTTATTATATTTATTACTTTTATGAGTAAATTACCCAAAATGTATTTTACATATAAACAGAAACAAAAAATGTAGTTTAAAATTGCATTTGTGTGTATATGGTAAGTTTCTACAAGGTTTTTTTAAAGAATATGGAATCAAAATGAAATGGTTATATAACTTTCTTAATCAAAGTTCTGTTTTTCACATCTGAGAACACTACATCATCCATATTTTGTGTTCCCTAAGATGTCTATTCCAAACATGATTTAAATGTTAATGCAAAAGCTACAGATGCAGTGTTTATAATTTATAAACACAATTAAGAACAATTAGATGTGAAACTACAATAGTTTTTCTGGTTGCAGATGCTATTTCATTCAGAGTCAAGTAAACATGCCAAAATTGCTACTGCATTGTCCTTCCCTTCTCAAACACATAAATAAAACAATAAACAAGTATAAATAGAAATTTTTATGGATCAAGACTGAAGAACTAACTGATTATTTAAAAATAGAAAAAGTAAAAAAAAATTAATTGCAATATAAAGAAGCACTACAATGAGATGCCACAAAAGAAAGAATCTTGAATTCAGTCATAACTCAGTGTTTAGTAAGGTTTAATTGTATTAATTGCATACCTTTATTGCCATATATTGTAGCCTGTTAAACTTTTGTTTTATGATCATATTGTACACTAGAGACCTTAAATTACCTCGAAAGCCTTGAGTTATTGTAGTGAAACATTACTTTTATTAACAAATCCATAATTTTAGGTGTTACATCAATAAAAAAACTCTCAAGTTTAGATTGAAAAAATAAAATCCTAAAGATGATAAAGCAGAAGTGAAAAGAAACGTTGATAGTTACAACTCTGGAGTATTACTCTATTTCTTTTTCAATATCAGTATATTAAAAGTCTGTTTTCTCTGTGTATTACTGTAATTTCTTTAGATTAAATTAATTTTCAATCTTTGAGTAATAAGTATTAAGGATCTATATTTCAGTTGGTTATTTTTTAAATTCTCTTAATATTTTTGGTACTTATCTTTAAATTGATGTACATATGACTAATTTCTGTTTCCTTAATGTTACCTAAAACTGCAGTGAATCACATTCAATGCTTCTCTTTCAGTTCCCTCTCTGACCAAAGATCGGTGAAGGATTTTAGAATTCAACTCAAATGAGCTTCTATTTAAAGAGTAAGGATGGAGGAAAACTCAGAAATTGTTTTCTTTGCCAGCTAAAAAACAATGTGGTTAATATAAGCTATTTTTTAGTCTTCTTTTCTGTCTAAGTAAAAGAGAAACATTCCTGAAGAACTTTTGTCAATGACTAACAAGTATCTGATAAAAGTGGTCTTAGTCCCCCTCTGAAAAACTTACTGATGATTCATAGAACCTTGAAGACTTGTTTGCTGGTCTCACATTCTTTTAGTCAAGTAAAGTGAATCATCTAGTCCCACACCAAATGAAATTGCATAAATCATTGGTGGTCCATCAAGGAATTAAAATAGGAAGTGGAGTTCATCTCCCAGAAAATAAATTAAGTTATCTGAGCAAATACAGGCTGACATGAACTAACAAACTTCCTGGACTACAGTACTTTAATTAACTAGATCTCCAGGAACTACAGTGATAAGGCAGACATCTAGCTCACATGCAGAACTTTTATGTGTAGACATACACTTAGTCTCTTAAATTGAAGCTGAAGCTTATTCTAGGTCTATTCTTTCTGTAACCTTAATTTAAAGATTCAAAACTAATTTGCAGATTCTGTTTAGATTTTACAGGCATCACAGCAGAGGGCAGAAAATGCAAACACTTCTATATCCCTTACTTTTTAAAATGCATCATTCTTATACTTTCATTTAAAAGGAAATGAAACTACAAACTTCTACATGATTTGTATATGCCTTACCTGTGAAATCACGAGGACACAAACACTGAAACAAAGGTTGTTCTCTCCGTTGGCTCATATCCATGCAAGTTGCTCCATCAGAACAACTGTTTGGGTAAACTAAACATGCATTTTCAGCAAATTGGCAAAATTCTCCTGTCCATCCAGGTGCACAGAGGCACTAGATATAACAAACACACAAACACAGAGAAAACACAAAATGAAAATGCAATGTGAAAGTTTGTTGAATTTTCTTTGGGTCTTGTATATTACTACCACATAAAGGTGTGGTAGTAAAACAACGCAGAGTTATTCTTTATATCTGTATTTGCAGATGATAAAACAGTTGACAGAGGCAAAACTCATCTACCATGTCTGTTGAAAAAGTGTGGGAAGAGAGGATATGTGAGTTGGAGGAAATGGCAAGATAATTACTCGCTGTAATGGATAGAGCTGCCTGCAAGAATAGAAGAACTGAATGTGCAGAAAGGATTTTAAAGGCCCGGAGATGAGGGAGAAATCAGTCAGTGGTGCTAACAAAGCCTGCAAGACAAACATAGTGGCCAACCAGCAATCAGAAAATGTAGTACAAGGTTTCTGTTGGACATTCTGACCCTATCTATTAAGTAAAATAAATAAAAATAATTTCTACAGAGGAAAGGGAGAGAATTGAAGCTTATATTAGCTTCTCAAAAGAGTCCTATGATACCCTATACAAGTGCCCTGATCAAATATAACTAGTAGTTTGTCCTGAATCCAGTTACAAGGGCAGTATAGCCAACAGTAGCATTAAAGTATTTTAGAACACCATGGTAGTGCAGCCAGTCACAATGAATATGCATTTTAGATGAGTATGTGTACAATGTGACCATCAAGGGGAGAGAGATGCATTGTAGTGACTCATACAAATAACAAAAAAGTTGTGAAAGAACAAGATTACCATAAGGCATAGAAAATCAGCAGAACATATTGCTGACTACAGAAGAAGAATTACTGCCAGGATACAAAAAGCCCCAAGGCAAGTAATACCAGGAGACCATCCTTTTTTTTAAGGGCAGGGTAGGGCGGTGGGAGGTAAAATAGCATAAAGCGTCAAGTACAAAGTGATAGAATGGAGACAAAGGAAGATAAACTCATGTCAGTAATGACTTCTTGCATCAAAGAGCTCATGAGACAGATTACCTTGACTTTGGGAGCTAAGAACCACTAGGGACCACAGCTGTCAGCACTAACTAGAAGGCATCATCTCCATGGTATTGTGTGATCACATATAATTTAAATATGTTACAGAATAGTAGTATGTAGGTGTACTGAGAATGTCTAATAATCTGTAAAAACTATGAACATTAAGTATGCTGTTTATCAATTAACCCATTGAAGTTTGTTTTAAAGTTTAAAATTCACCTAACCTATCACTCTTCTAAACATTTGCATTCAAGTGATCTCTTCCCTATCTGATATATATGTTTTATAAAAATGAATATTATTTAGGTGGCCAAGTGAAGGCTTTAAGAGAACTGCAGTGATGGTCACATCTCCCGAGTGACTGAGGTATAAGAGGAGCATGATAGCCAACACAATGTTCTCCAGCAGTTGCATATTCCTTAGTACTTATTTTCCAAATTCCTATCCCTGCGTTGCTCTGTTGTGACAACATCCGTTATTTTATTAGAAGCCACTCTACTCTTTGTCATGTTCTGGTTACATTAATCCACTCCCTCATTTTCCCTAGATGCATCCTGTCAAGCCCTTTGGATATATATAAGTACTGTTTTTTTGCCTAAGTAGTTCCTAGTTTGGCATTCCTCTATCATTGACGATATTTCTTTCCTCCAAATTTTACCAATAGGGTATAGGGACCTGGGAAACTTGAAAACAGATACTGCAAGTAAAAACCAGAGCAAAGACACTGAATATCAGCCACCTCATTCAGTAGTGGGCTTACATTACCCTTGCTCTCATATTTTTCTCCTGCTGTACCTACAAAAATGGGATTTATAGGATAGTTTCTCCTTTATGATTGCTGTTCACAAGGACATATTTGTAAAATTCTCATTGACTAGACTCAAACTTTTCCTAGTCACTAAACATTACTATTTATTGGTTAAAACTGTTTAACCAGTATTTTCTTTTTTTACATATTTTAAATCCATTCTGCAAGAAACAACTTCTTCAAATAAGTTCACTGAAGTTTAACCCTATTCCTAGTGAATACGTATTAACTTAAAAAATTATGTTCTCAGAGATGGAATTGGTGTTAAAACTACATTTACTTTTCATCTAGCAAAGTGATTTTTTTGCACCTGGGGTGAAACATATTGCTGGCAAGACAACATTCAGGAATTGTATCACTATTTCCAGACTATACCAGAGCTGTTTTGAGGATAATTGAAGGACAAGTCTTAGGGATGCTTAAGCCAGCACTTTCCACAAATGCCAAGCAATTTTTTAAAGATTAATTGTAATCATCTCAACAGCATACTGGTACAATAACCTGGATTTTTTTCCTTCTCGGTTTTCAATTGCCTGGTAAGATGACTTTCAAAATTAAGACATACATGTGTTTAGGCTACTCAGCCACTTTTAAAGTACATGGAGAAAATCCCAATTCAACCCAAAATTTAAGCATCAAACTGGGTATGAATGCTTTCAAATTTTGTTTTGCCTTCCATATTCTCTTGTATTGTTTTTTTCTTTGCTCAGATTTTCTTCTTTTCCCACTCCCTTCCCCCTGCCACCCCATTCCCCAAATACAGTCTGACTGTTGTGCATATCCTTGTAGCTGTTTATTTTTTTCAATTTTTCCTGTAGGTATTTTCAAAATTATGAACTGGAGTGACTGGTTTATGACAAAAAGTTTAAAGAATCCAGAACATGCTGTTTGGTAAAATGACAAAAAAAATATAGTATTTTAATTTTTCTGCATTGATGGAGCTATGAGAATTATTAAAGAAAATAAAATCCTTAGCTTAATACCAGAAAAAAATTCTGCTTGTATTTTTTTAGTACGTAAAGTACATTCCTAAGTAAAGTTCTGGAAGTCACTCACACTGGGAAGATAATAACTGCAAGAAACATATAGAAGTTTAGTTCATAGCTATCAAACCTGTTCCTTCTTAGTGAACTGGAGTAAAGGACTTATTTGGGGAGAACTTTTTAATCACTTCCTTCTTCAAATTGAAATATATATCTTTCTATGAAAGGGACAGTGATGATATTTTTTCTTCAAACTGTGTAAAAAAAGGAAAATTAGAAAATTCTATAGCTGTCAATAAATTATGATATGCCTGTAATTGCTAAAGTCTTAAAAATTTATAATATTAAATCATTAGCCTACAGTACACCAGGGTACATGAGTGACTTTTAACTTAAAAAGGGAAAATTACTTGGTCCTAACTTACTGTATCTGTGAAATTTGCAGATGACACGAAGCTAAGTAGTACAGTTGACACGCCTGAAAGATGGGATGGCATCATGAGGTACCTGAACAAGCTCAAGAAGAGAACCCATGGGAACCCAGAGTAAGGTTCAACAAGGTCAAATGGAAGGTCCTGCACACTGGTTGGGTGAACCCCTGGTATTAATATAAGCTGGGGGTAAAGAAATTAAGAACAGTCTTCTAGAGAGAGTTGGAGGTAGTGGTGGATGAAAAGCTGGACATGACCCAGCAATGTGCACCTGCAGCCCAGAAGGTTAACTATATCCTGGGCTGCATGAAAAGCAGTGAGGATAGCAGGCCAAGGGGGGGATTCTGCCTCTCTATTCCACTCTGTTGAAACCCCACCTGGAGTATAACATCCAGCTCTGGGGTCCTCATTACAAGAAATACATGGACCTAATGGAGTGGATCCAGAGGAGGGCCACAGAAGGATGGAGCAGCTTTCCTATGAAGACAGGCTGAGAGAGTTGGTACTGTTTGGCCTGGAGAAGAAAAGATTCTGGGGAGATCTTCCTGTGGCCCTTCATTACTTAAAGGGGGCTTATAAGAAGGATAGGGACAAACCTTTTAGCAGGGTCTCTAGCAATAGGAGAAGGGGTAATGTTTTTAAACTGAAAGAGGGTAGATTCAGATTAGATAGAAGGAATAAACTTTTCACAATGAGAATGGTGAAACACTGGGATAAGTTACCCAGAGAGGTGGTAGATTTTCCATCCCTGGCAACACTGAAGGTCAGGTTGG
Organism: Corapipo altera; assembly: GCF_003945725.1. Lineage (NCBI taxonomy): Eukaryota > Metazoa > Chordata > Aves > Passeriformes > Pipridae > Corapipo > Corapipo altera. Next base: position 3,668,139 of record NW_020884890.1, read on the forward strand.
ATATGGCTCTGAGTAAGCTGATATGGAAGATGACTGCAACAGAGTAGAGCTAAACGATCTTTAAAGGTCCCTTCCAACCCTATGATCTCTAATATGATATGTTGATTCATATGAAACCCTGATTTCAGGTAAAACAATTAAGGGTCTGGGCAGAAAAATGGCATAGCTTGAATTAATTTTTTTTTTTACTAGATTTAGTAAATTTACTAATTTTATATTCTTTCATTTCTCAGGTGGACATATGGGGTAAAACTACAATTCTATCTGTGCACATGTCATATAGGGATAGGGAAGTTAAATTTTGTGTACTTTGGGCAGGTGCCACCTCTCTTTACATATGACTTTATAAAATAATGAAACTTTATTAATATTTAATTATAACTTAGAAAGGCAAATAAAGAATGTGCATTTTTGAGGTTTTGGTAGTAAATGAAGAAACTGTAGATACCAAAGGATGAAAAATAATCAGCAAGAAGCTGCAGCATGTACTAGAAACTTACTCTACAGTACAGGAAACAGATGCTGAAGACATCATAAAATTTATGCAGCACATAGAAAATGTGTGTTTGATCTTACTGACATTAATAAATGGGCTAAAAAATTATTATAAGTCATGTCCCTCAGAAAAACACAGTGCTGAGTTGGCTAACTGAATTTTTATGGAATGTTTCTTCAGACATTCTCCATATCTCAAGGGGCCAGCTCCTTATTAGATAGGAAAGTCAATAAAGAAGAGATTTGGGGAATTTCTGTATTTTTGAAAAAGTGGTTTAAACTTGACACAGTTTGATTTTAGTTTCTTCTCAGAAGTTTCATTTAAAAATTAAACAGAACATGTTTATTGGTTTTATCTGGTGTGTTTTACTGTCTATTTATATTTAATGATATGCTATTCTAGTGTATCAATTAAGATACATTGTATAAAGATATATGTGTATTATGCCATCAGAGTTTTAATTAAATATTTTTCATTTGAATTAATTCTTAAAAAGCAGTACATCATATTTAGTTTATTACATGAAGATTTCTACTGTTTATTAACTTCTGTACAGCTCAGGGATAATTAACAGCACATATGAAATGTGCCTAGAGTGCTTTGATACTGTTTGTTTCAATAGCATAAGAAAAGCAGGACAAGGTGGTTTTGATAAAGTTCAAATTAAACACTGAAGAAGCAAAAAACTCTATGGGACATTTCAAAATTTATGTGAACTCATCTGTAGGATTACCGCTACTTTGTGAAAGAAAATTGACTAATTAACTACTGTAAAACTAGCCCCTAATGGAGGTACCTGACTTTGAACTTTTGCTGTTTTGAACACTCAGTTGGAAGGACAAACATGAGAGAGACATCAATAGAATTAATGATAGTGGCAAAGTGGCTTCACAGAGATGAGACTATAATGCTCATATAGTCCATGGGGAGAAACAGTAGGAGAGACTGTAGCTTTTTTAAAAAGGAAAATGACAATAATATGTTGTACATAAGTATAAAAGTTGCATCTGAGAACAGTAGATTTTGCAGTGCCAATTTCCATCACTTCTAGAATTGCTAGTAGAGCCGTTATAAATATTCATAACAATTTTATCACTCAAACCAACTGCTTTAATATATAGTATGCCAAATATATTAAATGTTTGTTTCCTTATGCCTTTTTTTATACTCAGAAAAAAAACGGGGATTGATACAGTGTAGAGGGCTTTAAAAAAGCCCTACTGGCTTTTTTTTTAAAAAAACCTGAATTTGTTAAAAATGTTGATTTTTTCTCTCAGTTGTTTTTTCTCAGCTATACTTCCTTTGAGTTCTGGATATGTCACCTAGAATTTATCTCTCCTTTCATACAATAAACACAAATGGCTTTTCTAAGAATAAGTTGGAGGCCTTCTAGGGCTATGAGATCTAAGCAGTATGATGTAGCTCCATTTTGGAGGTTATTGTTAATTCTGCATAGAGATGCTCTATTTCTGGGTTATAAATTCAGACAGGCTTCTAGGGATCAAGTATCATCAAAAAACATTAGGACTGAGAGTGACTCCTCAGTAAAGAACTTACAAAGGGGAGCAGGGACAGCAGACTTTCCACAAAGGCTGGCATAAGCTGTACTGCAGGCCTGTGGGGCTTGGCACTGCTCACCACTCTTCTGTAAAGAAGCAGATTGATTCCCAGCCTGACAGCTGGCTGATGAGTCTGGTTGTGCACCCACAAGGGCAAACCTCATCTGGTAGGGATGAAACTTGGGGCTCTGTCTGCCTGATTGTAATTTCTGCACAAGTTCTGTTGAATGAGGGCCACATACCAGCTTGACATGGGAAAAAAACACAGGAGAAGTTCCCTCCTCTCTCCTCCTTCCTTCATCCCTCCAGAAGAAGCATATTAGCTTTGGTGAAGACAATTTTTTATGCTAGTATACAAGTCTCTTCTGCTTTGCTAGAGAACACAGTAATCTTGGGACAGAACATATCTGCTTGTTTTTTAAACAAACTGTAGCAGTGTGACCCATAGTGTTACTGATTATTCATTTATATTCATAATTTTATTTTATCAACCATATATTCTCCTGATGCACACTTTGTTATTGAAATATCTTAGATCATCATAAAACTCCAAATATAAAATCTATGACTTTAAGTATATGGATGTGAGGAAAAAGATCAAAAGAATACAATATGAACAGCCACAGAGCCATCTGCAGGGCAAGATTTTAGATACCAATCTTTTCTGTTATATTATTTTTTTTATCCTGTTATAGTCAATCATACTATTTGATTAACACTATTAAATGTATGTCCATATAAGAAAGTAAAAATTTGGTGACCGTAGAACAATTTTCTGAAAGGAATGAATCTGGGTACCTGTTCTCATTAATCAGTGTTCCCCAGGCAAATTACTTGTAGAATTTAAAACTTTTACTTCCTTTTGGTTAGCTTCACTCTTCCTTAACAGCACAATCTACTTCCATTTTACTGTATGAACACTAGCCATAAATCAGCAGCAATTCCCGTTCCTCTTTTGGAAGGCACCAGGACATCCGTTGACAATGATTCCAACATAAAATTTCGCATTCAAGCGTCAGTACAGTTTCTCAAATAAATTTCAAATACTTGCTTTGGATGACCAACAGTAAGTGTAATGGTAAAATCCAGAATGATAATACCAATTATTTTCTCTTTCTTTAATGCTGCTCTAGTGTGTATTTGCTTGCCAGCACAGCTCTGCTTTTCAGGCAATATGTATAATCTGTTTAGATCTCATGTCAAGTGTAGTGCTGGCAAATGGACCTTACAAATGACACTGCTTTCACTTCATCTTTCAGCTTCAGTTTTTGTGTCTATATAATTCAATTCCTTTGTTAGCTGTAAGCACATACCCTTGCACAAATCAGTCATTTTGTTTTTCAGGAGGACGGGAGAAAAACATATCAACAAAATAGACTTGGGTACACTATGCAGACCATGTAAGCTGGAAGATAGCTACTCTAACATAGTAAGGAGTTGATAGGCCAAAAAAAATGTCCATGAATGAGCATTTTTACCCTCTGCAAGAAGTGGAAGGTATTTTTAATCTGCATGCCCTTCCATAAGAAGTGTATGGCAGAGCAGAAATAGGGGAGTATGTAGGGCTGCACCTTCTTCTCCCTCAGTTAAACTTCTGTAGGTAATCATAACTGGCTGGTGAATTATGTAAATTTCTACAATTCAGTGGTTTCTCTCTAGAAAACAAGGACACCTAGTATGCCAGAAAGATGACAGTCTTCATACCCACAACTTTAACACCATTGTGTTTTAGAAACTGTATTCCTTCCTAGGCTTCCAAAATCCAATAAATTACAGCTCTTTTATATTCAGAATTTACATTAACTTAGTTTAATATATATTTTTAAGTATCTTTGTTTTGGCTGATTGATTGATTGATTGATTGGCTGATTTTTGTTTTGATTTTTGGTTCTTTTTTTACTTTAATAGTAATGATTCAGGAAAAAACAGGGAATCTTAAGCAGGGATAATTTTTTTTAACATGATCTAAGCTACTTGCTATGGATAAATGGATAGTGATAGTTAGATACTTGATCCACCTTTGGGACCCAGAGGAAAGCTTTAGATCCCCAAGAGATTTCTTGTTTGTATGCCCTCTTTATCAGCTTTTACTACCCAGTCTTGTGCTAGAGGCTCTGCTGGAGCCATTTTAAATCACTGGGAGAACTCTAATCAAATCATTCCCCCAGGTGGTTAGCACCACGTGGCAGCAGTATGATTAGCATGAAACAAAAAAACGCTCTTTCTTCTCTGTCACTTGTCCTTTGGGAATTGCTCATCTTTTCTCTGTCTTCAGGTAAAGATAAGGGTAACAGATACCTATAACCATAAATTGCTTTAGACAATCAGATGGAAAGCACTGAGAAAATACTATCGACTGTAAAACAAGAGTACTGATTTTTCACTTATAAAATCTATTTAAGAAAAATAAGTCTCCATGAGAATAGAAAAGTCCATTGAAAAGTGTACGTGCAGATTTTTAAAAAATATTTTTAAGAAGAAAGTTATCATCCTGTCAGAATAGTGTAGAGTAATATTTTTATTGAATAGACTGCTAAAACCTGAAATTGGTTCACACTTCAGTGTATTTGTATAAGTATGGTTTATGTTAAACCTGTTTTAATTTAATTTTTTTTTTAAAACAGTGACCTCTGTCTTCTAATACTGAGTAGGTGGAGTTGTTTATTATGAGGTTGACAAACCAGCATAGCATTCATTAAAAGCTTTCCTATGGTATGAATATAAAAAAAGGAAAGCACTATATTTTCTTCAGAACTTCAGCAGTGATTATATAGATTTTTAAAAGTGACTCCAACATTGTAGCTGCAAAACAGGAGAAATTCAATAGCAGAGTTCTTGCAATAATTGATAAATCAATAGTAAAAAATAGAATTTTATATAGCAGCATTTTTTGACAGTGGAAGATCCATTATGTTCAAATATTGTGTTTATCACCTGTTAAAATCGTATGTCCAAATGATATCCATATCCAGATTTCTTAAACTGAGTTAAGGTTGCAATCTTTCTGTGCTTTAGAAACTACCTAACAAAGTAAATGTCATATCTTTGACCTTCTACAGAGCTCAAATAAAGTGGAGGATTTTTTATGTTTTCACTATTCATGGCAACTCTGGGAAATATAATCCCTTTCCTAACCTTTTAATATTCGTGGAATGAGTCTGCTGCATTGACTACTAGAAGCAATCCACAAAAAGGCCTTCAGCCTTCTGTGGGAATTATGGGGTTTGGATTCCACAGTAGCAGATCCTCATGAAATTTAATGTTTGATGAAGTTATTCACTAGGACAGGACAGATGTGACCTGGCATTGATCTGATGGGAAACTGCTGATACACAGCATTACACCATATTACCTAAAATTTTTTTGAAAATGCCCCTGGTATAATCAATAGTGCATGGAAGAAGCAGCTGCTCAGAACCATGCACAATATAGCTGCCTATGATAACCCTTCACTGACAGTCACAGAAGTATGACTACTTACAAATGCTTCTATATATACAAGTGGTTCATTTTTTTAACTACAGGGATTGTCTTTCTGTCTTCATCAATGGTGTGGTGTTAAGTTCTAATATCCACTTCGAGCTGAAAGTTGTCTTCTTTGTCATCGATTATCAGGAACAGTCACTACTCTGTAACTCATATTCTTTTTTCTATGCAGAAAGCATTGCATTTGCCTCTCCCAGAACACTTTTTTTTTTTTTCTAAGTAGTGCAGCCTACGAAGAAATACTGTTCTCATTTGTGCATTATCAATTACACTACCATTTTCTGTGGTCATCCACACACATAGAAGAAGAAGGGGGGTCCTGGAAACTACAGGCCTGTCAGTCTCACTTCAAAGCCCAGTAAAATCATGGAAAATATTAGTCTGGGAAGTATTGAAAAACACCTGGAGGACAACATAGTAATTGGTCACAGCCAGCACAGCTTCATGAGGGGAAAGTCCTACTTGTCAAACCTGATTTCCTTCTACGACAGAGTATCCACCCACCTAGGAAAGACAGTAGATGTAATCTTTTTGGATTTTAGCAAAGCTTTTGATACCATCTCTCAAAGTATCCTTCTGGACAAAATGTCCAGTGTACAGCTGAATTACCATGTTATGTGATAGGTGAGCAACTGGCTCACAGGTTGGGTACTAACAGTTATAGTGAATGGGGTTACATCAGACTGGTGACCTGTCTCACTAATCTGATGTTCCAGAGGGCTCCATCCTCAGCCCAGTTTTCTTCAACATCTTCATAAATGACTTGGGTGTGGGACTGGAAGGAATACTAAGTTTGCTGACAACACAAAACTTGGAGGAGCTGTTGACTCCCTTGAGGGCAGGAAGGCCCTGCAGAGAGACCTCGACAAATTAGAGAGGTGGACAATCACCAACCACGTGAAGTTTAACAAGGAAAAGTGCCAGATTCTGCACCTGGGATGGGACAACCTTGTTTGTATTCATAGACTGCAGAATAAGAGGCTGGAAAGCAGTGCCACAGAAAGGGACCTGGGGGTTCTGGTTGATGGCAAGTTGATATGAGTCAGCAGTGCCCTGGCAGCCAGGAGGGCAAACTGTGTCCTGGGGGGTTGCCATCAGACAAAGCATCACCAGCTGGTCGAGGGAGGTGATTGTCCCTCTCTGCTCTGCACTGGGTCAGTCTCACCTTGAATATTATGGCAGTTTTGGGAACCGCAAACACAAAAAAGACGTTAAGGCATTAGAGAGCATCCATCCAAAGGAGGGCCCTAAGGAAAGTGAAGGGTCTGGAGGAGAAGCCATATGAAGAGTGGCTGAGGTAACTTGGTTTGTTCAGCCCAGCGAAGAGGAGACTGAAGGGAGACTCATTAGGGTCTTCAACATCCTTGTGAGGGGAAGAGGAGGGGCAAGTACCGATCTCTTTACTCTTATGACCAGTAGCAGAACTCGAAGAAATATCAGGAAGCTGAGTTGGGGGAGGTTCAGGTTGGACATGAGGAGAAATTTTTTCATCCAGAGAGTGACTGAGCGCTTGAACAAGCTCCCTAGGAAAGTGATCACAGAACCAGGCCTTTCTGAGTTCAAGAAGCATTTGGACAACACTCTCAGGTACATGGTGTGACTCTTGGAGTGTCCTGCACAAGACCAGGAGCTGGACTCAATGGGTACTTGCCAACTCTGCATATTCTATGATTCTATGATTTATCTGAGTCATGGCAATCCAAGACACAGCTACAGTCTGGGTGGAGAAGTGATTGAGAGCAGCCCTGCAGAGAAAGACTCCGGGATGGTGGTTGATGAAAAACTAGACATGAGCTGTCAGTGTGAGCTCACAGCCCATAAAGCCAACTGTGTCCTGGGCTGCAGCAAAAGAAATGTGGCCAGCAGGTCAAAGGAGGTGATTCTCTCCCTCTACTCTGCTCTCATGAGACCCCACCTGGACTACTGTGTACACTTCTGGTGCCTCCAACTTAAGAAGGACATGAAACTCTTGGAGCAAGTGCAGAGGAGGGCACAAAGTTGATAAGAAGATGGAGCACCTCCTCTGCAAACACAGGTTGAGAAAGTTGGGACTGTTCAGCCTGGAGAAGAGAAGGTTACATGGAGACCTCATTAGCAACCTCCCAGTATGTGAAGAGGTCCTATAGGGAAGGCAGAGAGGGACTTTTCATCAGGAACTGTAGTGATAAGACAAAGAATAATGGATATAAATTGAAAGAGAGGAAATTTAGGTTAGATATTGGGAAGAACGCTTTTACTGTGAGGATGGTGAGATGTTGGAACAGGTTGCCCAGGAAAGTTGTGGATTCTCCAACCCTGGTAATGTTCAAAACCAGGCTGGATATGGCCTTGAAGAACCTGGTCTAGTGGGAGGTGTCCCTGTCTGTGGTCAGGGGTGTTGGGGCTAGATCATCTTTAAGGTCCCCCACAACCCTTAACATTCTATGATTCTGTGATTTCAACAGAGTTTCATATTTCCTACTATGGTAAAGTACTTTAAATAATTAGTACAAAACCAAATTGCCATGAGGTTCATTAAAATATAGGGGATAATAATTCTTAATTTATAATTATTTTCCTCTTTAACTATTCAGTCATATTTTAGTTAATTTATTATGGTTTATGAAAAAAATCTAAGGAAAATATTTAAATTAAAATAGCAACTACATCATAGATCTTCAAGCCTATAAGTCCAATAATATAGTAATATTTTAATCAGCTTGTATTTTTTCTAATTTTGGAAAAAAAATGCAAATTTTATCTTTGACAGAATTTTAAGGTCTTTTGCAACTGTCAGCCAGGCAGCTGGCCATAACAGACACACCTAAATACACAAACTGTGATATCTTCCCTTTCATACAAGAAATATTTAGAGAAAATGCCAGGACCTTGAATGCATCAATAGACTCTAATTGGCTTGACCAGCCTATAGTTATCTTTCTCTTCAGTACTTCCTTGGTGACCTCTTTCTCTCCTCTCACATGTTTAAATGCTGGTGTTCAAGCTGAGCTCTGATGGGGCCCAGCACTATCATCTTGGATCATCCTACTGTGAAAACAGAACTCACCTCTGAGATGTCATGTCCACAATTTCATTCATTTACCCATGAGCTGCATTTAAGCTCAGGCCTTTGAACTAGTTCTTTTCCAGGGCTGATTTTTTCAGTATGTATGGAACCAGCTTTGTATCTTGATGATTTTGATCTGCTGAACAAGCTACTCAGCTTGACCACAAACCTGCTTCATCACTACATACTTGTCTGGTGATCTGAAGTCTGATGGACTTCTGGGATTGCACCCTTAGTTGATGAGGTCACCATCACCACTAGCTTTGCTGTCGCCTTTGGTTCCAGCTCTCTTTCCCTTAAAAATAGGAACACTCTTCCTATTCCATGACGTAAGGAATAACTGCAGTCCTAATACATTTTGTCTGAACACCCAAACAGATAAGTGGATAGGACTAGATAAATGGCCCTAAGTGACCCTGCTTATGCAGGGTGGTGGACAAGGTGACCTCTAGAGGTCCTTTCAGACCTCAATCATTCTGTGATCATCAACTGTTATTCACAGAACAAGTAGTGGTTGAGCAACCTTTAAGTTGTTCCCTAATACTACTGCAGGAGAAACTATTATTTCCTCTCTTTTTACAAGCTATGGCCAGAAGAATCTTGCTACATGATGGATCTTGCTTAACATTTTCAGGAGCTATTCTGAAAGTTAAAACTAGCAGATTTTTTTTTCAAATTGTCAGTTTGAATGAACCTCCTACACTACAGTTTCATCATAAAACTTTTAAGATTGTATTAAGTTTAAATGTGTTTATGTAAGTAATTTGATTCTGGTTAAAAAAATGGCAACAGATGTTCTTAATTCAAGCAATGTATTTTTAAAGGCTGAAACACAGCTGTGATTATCATCTTTGTGGGTAATGGCACTGGACCACAATTAGTTATATATTATTTTTATTATAAAAATATACTTCAGTTATCTTACTTAATACAGCACTAAACACGGTCTCAGTAGAAAAGTAATAAAAAATATCTATATTACCCAAGCAAATTGTCCTCGTGTTATCGATTTAAATAAAAAAAAAACTACAGAAGTATGCCCCTCTTGTCTCTTAGAGTAATGAATGCTTTTCAAGTTCTGCTTGTCGGAAGCTTTTATACTTTGGAACACTGAATAAGTTTAACATGTATTAAATTACTTACAGTGAATCCTCCAATTATATTAAGACACAATCCTTCATTCAGACAGTTGATGCTGAGCAGACTGCAGTAGTCAATTACTTCCTCACAGTTCTTTCCAGTGAATCCTGGCATGCAGCTGCAAATACACAAGTGTATTTTAGAGGACTTGCATTTTAAAAGTTAATTTTATTTAATTATGTTTCATAATTCTATTAAATAATGTTCTTGCAGTAACAAAACAGATCTCATATGTTATTTAAAATACACAGAACATGTTTTCAAGGAATTAAAAATTAGTTGCATAATTCTGAATAATTTTGCTTTCCCATAAAATAATTATTTCATAGACTAAAGCATTTTCATATCAATATAATCTTCCAGAAAAAAAACAACCAGAATGAGATATTATAAATAAACAGCTGTAAGCAAAGTAACAAGGTTTTGGGAAACTGTTAGAACGAATAGGTCAATTAAAGCACCAAAGAGGAAAAATTAGAAATATGATGATAAGTGAGTTTTAAAGTAAATAACATCAATCATTGCTAATGATTAAATGGTAATAGATAATGACATGCTTAATTAAGTATGGAACAATGTAGAGAGAACAATGCATAGCTGGTTTTGTGTTTGTTTTATTATAATTCAGTATTTTCTTTAAAGAAGAAAACTAGCATTTTATTTTTGTGACGGTTTGATGGTTTGTTAGTTCCATGTGATGCCAATGGAGCTGTGGGTAACTCTTCTATGGTAAAAGGAACTACAGAAATTTATTCTACTTCATGTCAAGGCTTATTAGTAGTAGGAGAATATCCTTTTCTTATGTAGCCCTCCAGTGTTTAGAAAAAATCCCGTATACACAAATAAAAAAGATGATATTTAAATGGATAGTAAACAAGTTTTATTCAAAAGTAATAATGGAACAATGTAGAAAAATATTTGGATATTTATATCCTGATAGATACAAATTGCTGTCAAACTCTATATGTTCTCACCGACATACATAGCATGTTCCTCTGTCTAAAGACTCTTTCTGGTATCGTGTAAAGAAAAGATTTAAGAAGAGAAAGGAAGCAATATGAAAGTTTGTGTTTGTGAAGGAATCCAAAAGTGATAGATGGGATGTTTCCTCTTAGCTTTTTCCAAGGGGTACTTTGTCAAATGACTCAGTCCAGAAGCTGGAAATCATGAACATGAAACAGGTTTGCTTCTGTTTCTCCTATGTTCTTGTTCCTAATAAATATGAGTTTCAGTCATGTTGCTCATGTTTCCCCATTAAAAAAACCCAATTCCATCCCTGTTTTCAAAACGTATCAAGTGTCTTGGAGTTATGCAGTATACAAAAGTAAAGGATATATTTTCAATAGCAATTAGCTGGGCAACAACATTTGATAGAAAGTGCCTGAGTTGACCATACTGTCTAAATCAGCTAAAGAGATCTATCAGCGGGTATGGCTCTGCCTCTGAGGAATGCACAGACACATCTAGCATGTCCAGAGGCTACAGTCACTAATTAACCTTAGTTAAATATTAAACAGGTTGGATTTAATAAGAAATCACTGGAGACCATCCACATAATTCACACAAAGGACCATTTGGACAGAGGTAGATAAATATGGGAAAAACTTCTCTAAATAGTTGTATGTTTTGAGGCTGGTCACAACCACAGGACACTCTATGCAAGTAGCAATGGACTACATAATCCTCACCTTCCTCTTGAAAAAGGTGTTGTGTGCAATTATATTGCTGCTATTTCAAGTACTTGGCTTCAAAGCTCTTGCAAAGTCTGTTCTTAACAGATTTCCAGTTCACATACTGTAGCTAAAAGGAGTTTTTCATAATACTTATCTGCTTTTAGTTCTGCATGTTCAGGGATATCAGATAGCGACATTCTGATTTTTCCCTCTAAACAAAAGTACTCATATCAACAGATAACATATCTATTGTCCTTTATACTATAGCATAATTTACCCATATATTAAATTTACATATAAAAGGAACATAAAACAATAATAACAAAGTTTTTTAATCTTTTGTTATAATTTAATTTTTTAAATAATATCTAAACCAAAATCAGAGCAATTATTACATTTGTTTTACTGATTTGTTTTTACTTATGATCTGGAGAGGTGAAAGAGTTCCTAGTTTTTTTTTGCTTTAATCTATTTAGCTAGTCTATGACTGTTTCATTAAAGAGATAATCTAGTAAGGAAATGTTAGAAGCTGGATTTTCTAATTTTTATATTTGTTCATTTTTCCTATTTATGTGGGGTTTTTTTGGTTTTTTTTTTTATTTTTTTGCAATAAATATACCAGTGTTAGGGAAGGTAAGAGTAAACTAAGAGCAAAAAAAATTGTCAGTAAAGTTACAGAGACAACATTAACAGAACAAATTTTCTCAGAACACCCTTTCACATATTTGTGACTTTTAAGTGTCCTAAAGAACATGGAAAATAGAAGAAGACACAAAGAAACCAATCATAGTTTATTGTGATGGATATCCTTGTTCACTGGCTATTTGAATTCAGCTTAATTTTTGACATTTAAGAAAAAATGTTACTATTAGATCCTTAGCATAAAGCTGCGTATGATATCAAGACTGAAAGGGTGGAATTATGATACATGATAGTCATACATCACAACTGAAGTGGAGAAAATTAAACTGAGTCAGTCTCATTATATGTTTGGAGTGGAAAACAACTGGTTTTCCAAAGAAGGAAGGATGTATAGATAAAAGCTGAGATTGTGATGGATATAAGAAGAATGTAGCTTGGGCATGAGGAAAACCACATAAGATAGGGGGAAGCAAAAAAAAACCATAATGAAGCAAAAAGGTCAAAACAGCTATTATTTGAACTTGCATCTGCATGTCAGATAAATGCCATTATGTTTATTTATAATGTTAAAATGCTATAAAAGTGGATCACGTAGCAATATTGCATGTAGTATTACACTGAATGTGGTAGCAGTATTGTTGTAGTAGTATTACACTGAATGAAACATGTAGCTTATTGTGAGGTAATTGGACAGAGACACAACATACAGTATTTGACAATGATTACCAAAAGTGAAACAAATCTTCACTTAAGACTTTGAATGAGCAATGCTAATTATTCAATCTACATTGTACACAGGGTCAGGATATTTTTTAATATTTTTGTTTTGTTTTGTTTTTGTTAATAAAGGCAATCTACATCTTGGTGTTAATTATTCATGATATGCATATTTTAAATGTAAATGTCAAAACATAATTTCCTACTTATCCATGCACCAGCGTACTGTGTGAAAGACTCACTATATAATAATAAATTATTACCTTATATCTTGGTTTAAAGAATTGGAAAATGAATGACAACACTGTTGTTCTGGGCTATACATATCTATACGGGAAGATCTAACTCGTATGTGCGCTTACACATACATATAAACGTATACATATAAACGTTTATATGTATTTCTGTATTTAGGAATAAGTATGGATAAAATTTTAAGTATTTTCTTTTTTGGGAGAATTGTAAACATAGTTCTACTTATATTTTTATTTCCAGACTTCTGAATTTAATTTCTGCTGATGGACTGTAAGTTTGTGTTCTGTACATATTTTTTTGCAGTTTCTAAGTTCATTTATAATGTGATGTCAGGCTTTTGTGTATTGCAGCTTTCAATTCTCTGCTTTCATGAATATCCTCAAATTTGAATGTTGTTTACTGCACTTCAGTAATGTTTAGCAGAACCTACTCAGGCAGCCAGATAAAAGTCAAAGAAGAGGGAAGAGGACAAATTGTACTCCTTAGTGACATAAAAAAAAATCTAAAAACTTATTTAAAGTGAAATTAAATTATACACTGGGTCTCTTCTGTTACTTTCAAATGGATATTTTTTAGTATGGTCTTTCTGAATAAAACAGTTTTCCATATGCTGTTTGAAGAATCAACCTAAGGTCTACTAATGCATGTCTGTGAACTAGAAATTAAAGAGGTTGTCTTATCTTTTCAGAAAAAAACAGTGACACCTGTAGTATAACTCTCTCACTTATCATCAATTTGTCAGGATTTATATGTTTCATCTTAAGGTAATGGAATGATTTTTAGCCCCTTAAATACTTTAAATTTTCTGTATCACTTCAAGAGTTTTCAAGAAGACTAATACAATAAAGCACCAAAAATAAATATTTTAAAAGAGAAGTTTATAGTTTTCTGTGCTCTCTGTGAATGACAATGTCTTTTCTTTCTTCAATCTATGGGATATCATGAGGTGAAACAACAAAGTACTGACACAAATTAATTTCCAATCTTACCGGCAGTTGTAGTTCTGCTGTTGAGCTATGCAAGTTGCATTATTTAAACAAGGCAATAATTCACACGGGTTCAGTATTCTCTCACAGAACTTGCCAGTAAATATTGGCAGACAGATACATGCCACATCCTATAGGAGACAAGGAAATTAGAAATAATTGTGATACCCAAGGCAATACAAAAATTAGTGTTTACTTCCATTTCTATACAGACACTAACAAGGTCAGGATTTCATCATAGTAATCAGTCTAGGAAGATAGAAGGAAAAGCAGTTTGAGCCTCAGATAGGTTACAAACTTGACTTAGGATAAGTGTAATAAGCCTTCCAGCACAGATTATACCAGACTTGGGTTTGCTACCTGGATATACACCAGCTCTAAAATTAGCTGGCTCTGTGATTTCATGAGTGAATCAAGAAGGAGTTTTATAATACATTTAGGCTTTTCCTCATTTCTGAATTTTTTCCAGTATAATATTTACATCTATCAAACAGTAACAGTACACAAGGTACATAAGATACCAAATAGTATTCAGCAACTAGAGGAGAAAAGAAAATTGTGTGTATCCTTTTTCCCCTTCATTATGAGGCACAGAGACTGTTCTTCTCTATAATGGTGAAAGACATCTGTCAGTTATTACAATTCCTACTTTGCACAGTAAGAAACGTAAGTTATTTTACAAAACAAAATATTTCTTAGAGCTTATACTCTCACTCATTTTCTATACAAAGTTATGCTCTTTATAGGCCTTTTGAAGTCAGAAAGTAAAGGAAAAAAATAAAGGGGTTTGTTCACCTAGGGAAATTAGAAGTGCTCAGGTGTTTCTTTAGAATTGGTCCTAAAGGTATAATCAGGAAACTTCAGTATCTATTGAGAGATGTCTATATGTGTGAAACAAATTACTATATTTGTTTCTTTATTGTACAAAATAGTATGTGCTAGTATATCTAATAGACAAAATATATAAACACGTTGCATGACAGGAATCTATCAATTTTTTCAGCAATTTAGATGTCCCTTTTTTTCTCTGTGCATGAATATGTATCACTGGTATGCAATAACTAAGCTTTTCTTCTTTCATTATTTTGGTTCTGTACAATCACTGCTATTTGCAATAGTCATGCTAATGAAAGAATGATACCTTTTGACATATAACCAGGTATGATTTTATTATCAAAACTTTGTGACTCTGCATGAATTTATTCCATTTTGCAAAAAGAAAAATGAAAGAAAAAGGGGAATTAAAAACATACCACATGAAAAGCAAGAAAAAGAGAAAAACATTAGTTAATAAAGACCACTGATGCATCATGTTTTATGTCACAAGATTTTATCAGAGAGAGGAATAAAGAAATGAAACAATATTAGTAGCTCCTTAAGTGATCACCAAGCAACTGAACTGAAACGTGGAATTTGGGCTTTTTATCATAGAATTATACATTAGAATCAAATGTTTTGACACTTTCATGGAATAGATCCTCCTGGAAACTATGTCAAGGCATATGGGTGACAGGGGAGGTGATTAGGAACAGCCAACATGTCTTCACAATGATGTCTGACTAATGGTGGCTTTCTATGATGAAGTGACTGCAATGACTGGTAAGGGAAGAGGAACTGACCCTTACTTCTGTAGGGCCTTTAGCATCATCCCACACACTGTCATTGTTGCTAAACTAGTAAGACAGGGGAAGAGCTGTAAATGTCCCATCCTTGGAAGTGTTCGAGGTCAGGTTCGATGGGACTTTCAGCAACCTAATCTAGTGTAAAGGGTCTCTGCCCACAGCATAAATGTTGGAAATAGATAATATTTAAAGGTCCCTTCCAACCCAAATAATTTTATGATTCTATGATTCTATGTTGAAATAGGGATCTCTAAAGTTTATACTTACATTTGGCAAATCAATACATGTGCCTCCATTCTGACATGGTCTTGAAGAGCATTCATTGATATCAATTTCACAGTTGTGGCCAAGAAATCCAGGAGGGCAAACACAAACATATCCAGACCGATTATACTGGCATATACCTTCATTTAGGCATGGCCGAGATTCACAAAGATCACCAGGTTTCTCACAAAATGAACCTAAAAGAATTAAATATAAAAAATTACAGTGTTTGAGTGAATGGGTCCTCTTGACATGCTGCCTATAAACATAATTTTTTTACTTCCTTAATATGATGTGTTGTTGTGTTTCCCTATTATTTCTTTTCTAAAAAAAAATTTTGAGAGATTGAGAGGCTTTTACTTATTGTGATTTTTAAAATTGTTTACACTGAGAAGCTCCAATTACTGACTGGGGCATCTGTATGCTATCACCATTTAAAAAGCAAAGAATTTAATATATTCCTGTATGTTTTGTTTGCTATGCTGAATAAATGTGGTAGAAATCTATGGGAATGACTAACCTCATCTGTAACAAAGGAGGGAGGTGAACTAGAATCATAGTCTCAGAAGACACTGAACAGTCACTCAATATTTCTCTCATGGTGGTTATTACTAGGGGAAGCTGAATCCAGTATACTCTCAGACACGTAAGGTTGTTCTCATTTCTATTTATAGATCCAGCCAGTAGCAAAACTGAATGTGCTCTCAGTAAGTAAACACGCAATCACATACACACACAGAAATCCACCCATGCACACCACCACCTCCCCCCCATACACAAAATACAGACACATCGGCCATATGGATCAACAGCAAGAACAATGTCTTTTCCCTTGCATAAACACAAACAGTAGTCATATCAATGAAACAGCAATGATGGTTCAAACTTTTTCCTCCTCTCTGGCTAGTCAGTGTTGAACAGCAAACATACACACTCCCTCATTTTCTATATGCAAAAATAAACCCTCATTAATGGATCTCTCAAGAATCAGCATAGATTTTGTCTGAGATCCATACCAGGATCCTGAACCTCTTGACAACCTGCTGGCTCAGAGCTTAAGTCATTCCAGATCTGGGTATCATTCTAGTTGCTGGCTAGTCCAGTTTAAAGGTCCGTCGCTCCCCACTAGGAAAGCTGGTAACACAGAAGTAGCAGAGAGACTGCAGTGATCAGACACAGTCTCAGCCAGAGAAGCATAATAGGCAGCAGCCTGCTTACATTCAGCTAGCAGCTAAGAATTTACTTCCATTTACTTCAGAAAAATTATGTAGCAAATATGCTTTTTACATATTTTGTGCTTTAGTGCTCTGATTCAAAGCAACTCCCTATCACATATTTACAGATTACATCAGAAGAATTTTTCAGCAATTTGCTGTAGCAATAATATTAACTTCATAATAAATTCCCTCTGAAGAAGTAATATGTATTGATTCCACATTTTGTTAGTCACTTGAGTCCACTGAATTAAAAATAGGCATTCACAAAAGAATAAATTATACTTTACAAAAATATGTATAATTTTGAAATGGTAAACAGAATACTTTTAACTCAAATTGTAAACTACAAGGTAAACATAACTAATTAGTTATAAATCAATTAATATATAAGTATGTGAGCCTCTAATAATTTCATTACCAGTAGCTATATAAAGGAACTGTAAGTATGTGTAACAACATTTACTAGGAGATCGAAATTTCACACTCTGTCTCTATTATATAACAGAACAGCTGATGCAACAAACACTATACAAGAAAATCCCATTAGCAGAAAAAGGGTCAAAACACATTTTCCATCCCTCAGTTCAGTAGAAATAGTTATTCCAATAAGGCAAAAGAAATTGGATCTATCTTTTATTACAGAATGTTCACTTCTCTTTAACATCAGAGGACAGTCAAAAAATCTTTCACGAATTTTTTGCTATCCCTCATCACCATAGTAACCAAATTACAGTATATTGCAACTTGCAGATGTTAGGGCTTGCTAACAGGAAAAGCTAAGAAGGCCATTCGTCAGAACAAGGTCATTGATTGGTATTAGTGCATATATAAGAGAACGTCTGCAACATGAAGTGAGGGGGATTGGTCAATTCTCTCATAATTCTATTTACTATTTAGCTGTCATGTTCTACTTCAGTACAACGTTGTACTCCATCAGTACTCATAGATGAGGTTATATATCATGCTCACCCTATTTTTTCCTTTTATTAGGCACATTTGACAAGAATAGGTGCTCCTATCCCATCCACAATACTAAATAGGAGAAGGCAAATGAGCAAAAGAGTGACTCCCTTTGCTCTACCCAGAGGAAAGCCAGAAAGAGTAGTCTCACTAGCTGAAAGGATTAATGAGTTTTTCCTGCCATTGTTTCTACACCTGAATCCATTCAATCCTCCCCATTTTTTCATCCACCATTATCAAGCATTTCTTATCCTTTTGTTAAACCATGGTTCTCAATGGGATTATTAGAACAAGGAAAGACTAAATGAACAAAATAGCACAGAAAACTTTAGGCCAGTTGGGAAAACCAGATGAAAGAGGTCCCTTTTCAGTAATGTTACGTTCATTTGCAGCAAGACTAGAAAAAGGTAATTGTTCTGTCAAAAAAAATATTAAAAAAAATTGTGCAACATTCTTTTAAGCGAAGACTTGAAGTAACTAGAAGAGGAATAGAGAAAATCCTGAGAAGAGATAAGGAAATATTGTCAACCATACCATGAGACATATATCAAGGAAAAATGCATGGTTCAAGGATGGTAGAAAAAAAGATATATCCTTCTTTTCTCCTTGGCATCTCCTTACAAAGAGAGAAAAAAATTCTTTTTTTTTTTTTAATTTGGGAAAAAAACCAGTTCATTTAGTGGAAACTGGTAGCCTATAACTTATAACCAGGTCAAAGGGGATCAATTTAAATGAAGATACTGAGGCAACAACTTCACTCATAGTCTAAAACACAAGTCACATCTATCAAAGTCTTTTAGGAAGAATTCAGTACTTTTTCCTTAAACATTGATGCTAATTATTTCTTTGACAATCCTGTACTCTGCAATTCACTGTATTCAGCATATTATGTACAAAGCAAGAGCAGTGCTCTTTCACCTGAACATCCATGCCTGACAAGTTTGACAAATCAAGTCAATAAACAGAATTCTAAAGAATTTGTCTTTTAAGATTTTTATTCTACCATTCTCAAACCTCATGTCACACTCAATCTATTTACTAAATAAGACTGAAAGATGACTTGATTACAGCTCTTGGATGGGGAAAGTATCAAGCATTAAAAGGATCATTAATTCAGTGAAGAAGTGTGTAAAAAAGCAAACAACTAAAGAGAGAAGCAAAATCATATAAAGTGAGAAACACCTTATACATTTTTACCAGTGATATTTCTGTACCAGACTATCATGAAAGAATTGAATTCAACAGTTGCTGATGTCTTCACATCAATGCTTTTTAAAAGATAGTTTTATTAACCATATACAAGAAGACTGAAGTCTTCATATGCAGATAAGCAATATAACAAGCTTTGGTTGGAAGAGATGAACAAGTGGTTCCCAAAATTTGAAAATCTATTTATCTACTTTGACTCAAACTGTATACAAACCCTTTAAAAAATTGTGTAAAATTATTAATTAATTATAAATTCTCATTTTAAAATGTATATGTTTTTGTCATCATCAAGCCTCTTGTTTAGATATGTTTAAATAAATACTTAAATTCATAACCATGCTAAGATTTATTGACCTCTTGAATGTTGTTGTTAGAAACAAGGTAAAGAGGGAACAGGACAAAAATAGGTCTTTATAATGTGATATCAGATTTAAGCCTCTGAACAAGGGCAGTATTTAAGCAATGAGCACTGCATCAAGGATCAACACAGCAGTCCAACTTGCACTAGCTAGTAAATGCATATTTAAAAGGTTTTTACATGTTCTGGAGACCTAAGACTTAAATTTAAAAAAAAAAAAAAAAAAAAAAAAGTGCAAGGCAAATTCTCTTAACTGCATAGATTTTAAACATAGCCTTCTATTTTACTTTGATATCAATAAAAACATAGTACAGGTATAATTTATGTGCCATAAATGCTGTATATTTCTGTTGCCAGCAATTTCAACAAAAGTAATTCTTCCCTCAGTCAGACCCAAAAAGAGACATTTGCTGAAAATACTGAAGTCTCTTTAATGCTCACTAACGAATGATCAGCTACTCAATGCTATGATATATTGTTCAAATTCCCAGGAAGATAAATGCAGAAACCATGTTCTAATGGGAGATGGTTGATTCAGAAAACTTCATTTTGAAAAAAAATAGTTATCACATTGATTGAATATCTTGATAAAAGAGGAAAATTAAAAACATCATCAGTAGGATCAGTTCACCTTAGTCTTTCAATATAATGAATTCTAATTTCTTTTACTTCAATAAAATAAAAATTGTGGAAGATTAAAAAACAGGAATGAGTGAGTAAAGATTATCTGACAGATCAATATGAAAGACAATTAATTTTAGTTTAAGGAACTGAACTTATTTTCAGAATTTTCTGATTTTTTTACACATGAAGAAAATAAAACCCTTCACCAAACTAAATGAATGACAGAAAACTCCCAGCCCTTCTTTGTTTAACTATATACCTGCTAGTCTTCCTTAGTTTCACTGTGATGGTAAAATGATAAAGCTTTTAAAAGACAAAGGACATTCCTGACAGCATTGACAAACATCACTCAGTTTCTTAAGATAGCACATAGTGACATTTGCATAAATATCTGAGGTTACTGATTAAAATAAGTAGTTTCTATTTTTAATTGAAGCATTTCTGAACTTCATATTTATGCAAACACTTCTCTTCCCAAGGAGTAAAATATGCTAAAGATCATATTAGCATATAATATTTTAATACGATTTCAGTGTTTTGTTTTGTTGTTCCTCTAATGAAAACTCAATATTTTCTAGAGCAGTTATGCAAAAGGCACAGTAGACCGTTTCAGGAAACAGCATGTGTTATACCCTTATATAATCAATTATTTGTACTTGTGTCAGTACAGAGCAATAATATTTCAGGGCTGGGATAAAAAAGGAAGCGTTTAGTAGGAGAGAGATTTATTTTCAGTGTAAATGAAACACATGACTGCCAGTTGCTACAATCAAGGACCAAGATACACAGTAGTTAGTAAACAAAGTAAAGCCTGAGATTGAAGACAAATATAAAAATTCAATTGTTAAAAATTTTGTTAATATTTTAATATGTTCAGTTTAACATATAGAATTATAGAAACCCACATAATGCCCTTCTTATGCATGCCATTATTATGTGTTATGCAACAGAACACTCTCGTTATCTTTAAAATTAATTCCTAAACAAGGCTCTTTTAATCTCAGGACTATCACGTTTCAATTGATTACACAAAAGAATTTCTACAATAAACTAATCCCTATGTGTTTAGCTCAGTTAAGAGCCAGTCCAATCCGTTTCACTTCTTCTTTTTACCTTCATGAGTTTTGTCAGATGCCCTTCCTTTTAAATGTATACATTGGGTTTGTGTGGCTGAGTTTTGATAGTGCGGAGCTACAGGAGTGGCTTCTGTGAGAAGCTGTCAGAAGCTTCCTCTATGTCTGGCAGAGCCAATGCCAGCCAGCTCCAAGACAGAAGTGTTGCTGGCCAAGGTTGAGCCAATCAGCAATGATACTAACACCCCTGTGATAAGAAATTTCAGAAGAAAAAAGAAAGTTATTGGGCAGATGTAATTGCAGCCAAAGAAAAGCAGAGTGAGAATACGTGAGAGGAACAACTATGCAGACACCAAGGTCAGTGAAGGAGGGGGAGGGAGGTGCTCCAGGCACCAGAGCTGAGATTCCCCTGAAGCCCATGGTGCAGACCACAGTGAAGAAGGTTGTCCCTCTGTAGCCTATGGAGGACCATTAGAGGTGCAGAGATCCAACTGCAGTCCATGCAGGAGACCCACACCGGAGTAGGTGAATGCCTAAAGGAGGGCTGTGACCCCTTGGGAAACCTGTGCTGGAGCAGGGCCCTGACAGAGACTTGCACTACCATGGAGAGAGGAGCCTGCATTGGAGCAGGTTTGCTGGTAGGACTTGTGGCCCTGTGGGGGACCCACACTGCAGCAGTCTGTGCCTGAAGGACTGCACCCTGTGGAAAAGTGAGCTATGTTGCAGCAGTTTGTTGAAGCAGTTTGTTGTCCATGGGATTGGCTCACATTGGAGAAGTTGGAGGAGGACTGTCTCCCATGGGAGGGACCCCAAGCTGGATCAGGTGAAAGACTCTTCTCCCTGAGTAGTGGCAGAAACAATCTGTGATGAACTGACTGTAACCCCCATTCCTCCTCTCCCTGCACTGCTGGCAGGGAGGAGGTAGGGCTGGGAAGAAGGGGGGGTTGGGGGAATGGTGTTTTTAAGATTTGTTTTACTTCTCATTATCCTGCTCTGATTTTTTTAGTTATGAATTAATTTAATATCCCCAATTAAAGTCTGTTCTGCCTGTGACAGTATTTGGTGAGTGATCTCTCCCAGTCCTTATCTCAACCTATGAATACTTCGTTATATTTTCTTTCCCCATTCAGTTGTGGAGGGGAGTGATAGAGTGGGTGCCTGGCATCCAGCCATGTCGACCCACTACAATATAAAACTGAAAAGTGTTTTTAAAGGTTGTCTTTGTAGAATGAATTTTTTTCTGTTTAAACACATCGCTGAATCACAAGTTCTTGTCTTATATATGTACACCCTGAAATACACCAATATTTCTATAAAATCATTAGTCTTTTAAGTACTAGTACAGTATTTGCATACTCATCTAGACTTCTAATCCAAACCAATGAATGATACCTTTTTTTTCTGCATAGGAAATTTCAATAAAGTGTGAATCAAAATCAAACTTACTTAAGGCACTGTAAATCTACGTCTCAGAGAAAGTGAGTGCAAATCTCCATGAAAGATAAAATGGGTTATAATCTTAAATTTAAACAAATTAAGCAGCACTGAAGTTCACTGATGTGCTTTATACAAAAGCTCCAATCAGCATTCTTGAAAACAGACATTTTGGAAGTAAATGAATGAGAAGAACAAACATTAGCTTCCATCAGAGGAAAGCATTTTAGATGAAGGGGTTAATAGCGGGTCTATTAGCTCTCTGGATGAAGATATTGAACTTTCGGGTGTATCCTTAATGATAAGGAAGTCAGTACGAAGCCCTGATGGAGAAACAAAGGCAGACTGTAAAGTTGGTAGGCCTAGGATGTGCGAACCGCAATAAAAATAAAAATTCTATTATGCTTTCTCCATCTATGGTAATTAATAACCAGCCCAGAGAGAAAGATTAGTATACTGAATAGTGGTGTTATCTGTCCAGTGACCTTGTGTCTGGAAATACTACCCAGAACAAACTTCTGGTGGCATGTCATTATACAAGAAACTTAACTTTAATTCTTAGAGGAAGTTTGTGCTACAGGTGGAGAGAGCTCAAAATGAAAAGGTTAAGTACTTGTTAGGTCATTTTTTAACCAGATATAAAATGCCAGTATATGTTAGTATATGTTAAATTCTTTATAAAATACACGAGTGAGCAGTATAAAATGAATGCCATCTGTTTTAACTTTTTCTGTCTACTGCACTATGGATTAGAAGAAAGCTGCTGGAGGGAAGGAGTGAAATCACTCCTGAGTACAACTGAAACTGCAAAATCCAGGCAGAGCTGTGAGCAACAGGGTGAGCAGCATGAGCATAAACTGAGTGATTTGTGAGAAACAAAGAAACAAGGGGCTAAAGCACCATGGTGGAGAGCAGAAAGACTTTTTCCTGTGGTCCCAGGAAATAAAGTGTAGAAATTGTCTTAACCCAGAGAATTGCACTAACAAAAGAATTGCGGAACTGATAGCAAAATCAGAGGAAAAGACACAACAAAAGCTTTTATATTTTGTTTTTCTTTTCTTTGTTTAATATCTCTCTTTAAATGTTCATTGTTCTCATTACGGTTTTATAAAACATAGCTTTGGCTATTCAAAGCCCTTCCAATTAAAATGAAAGTGCAGGCAGGTCCAACTCAAAGCTCTAGCTGTTTGTGTCACTGTTGCTAACATTATTTTTCCAATTTCATAGTGGAAAAAGATACTGTAGTGTTATAGAATACTATTCAAATACAAATACACTCAGCACAACTTAGCTAGAACAAAAGTGTTTGGCTGTTCTACCAACAAAATGTGCTAGCTACCCTATTCTTGACTTGAATGGTCAGAAAAAAATTTTAAAAAAGCAAAATTAAATATTTGAGAGTATAGAAAACAAAATTATAATTCTGATAGCACTAGAGAATGCACATATCTTCCTAAATACTTTGCTTGTTTGATTTTAAAACTGTCTATTTGATTTTAAAACTGATCAAATTTCAGAGTAGTTTAGATTAGATATTAGGGACAAATTCCTTACTGTGCAGGTAGTGAGGAACTGGAGCAGGTTGTCCAGAGAAGCTGTGCATCCCTGGAAGTGTTCAAGACCAGGGTGGATGGGGCTTTGAGCAACCTAGTCTAGTGGAAGGTGTCACAGCCCACAGCATGGAGGGATGGCATTAGATGATATTTAAGGTCCCTTCCAAACCAAACCTTTCTATGATTCTGTGATTCAGAGTGAAAAAAAAAAAAAAAAAGCGCAATCTGTTGTATATGTATTGAAGAATTTATGGTATCCTCTTTAGAAAGCAGATCATGCATCAACATGATGCCTTGCTATACAAATCTGTATCTTGTTGATTTTACTCATTCTACTATGGAAAAATGTTCAGTTGTCATTTTGTTCAGAACACTGATTTACACGATAAAGAACCTCATAAAGTTTCAACTGTCCTCAAAGCCCACACAATCCAATAAGCCAAAAAGCTAGGGCTTTTACTCTTTTTCCTTCATTCTACCATATTTTAAAATTTTGTTTTCTGTTCTGTTTTCATGGTTTTGATTTTTATTCATTTATAAATATATTATTTTTAATTTTTATTCTTATTTTGGCTGGTATAGAGTTATTTTTCTTCATAATTGCTTACATGAGGCTATGTTTAGGACTTGTGATGAAAACAGTGTTGATAACACGTCAGGGTTATGGTTATTTCCAAGCAGTGCTTGCAGGGTCAAGGCCTTTTCAGGTTGTTCAGGAAAGTTTTGGATACTCCATTCCTGGAAGTGTTCAAGGCAAGGTAGGATGGGGCTCTGAGCAACCTGGTCTAGTGGGACATGTCCTTGCCCATGGTAGGGGGGTTGGAACTAGATGGTCTTTAAATTCTCTTCCAACCCAAACTGTTCTATGATTCTGTGATTCTACAATTCATTCAATGCCCCACCAGAGAAGAGGCGGGGAGTGCATGAGAAGTTGGGAGGGGACATGGATGGGACAGCTGACGCAAACTTACTCAAGAGATGTCCCATACCACATGACATTGTACTCAGAAAGAAGAACAATGGGGGAGAAGGTGCAAGTTGGGGGGAATATTTGGAGCTACTTTGCTTGTCTTCCCAAGTAACTAACACATGATGGAGCTGTGCTTTCCTGGAAACAGCAGTCTCCCAGTGGCCAGTAGTGAAAGAATTCATTCTTTTGCTTTGCCTGCATCCAGTGCTTTTTTCTTTTCCTATTGAACTGTCTTAATCTCAACCCAAAAGATTTTTCACTTTTACCCTTCCAATTCTGTCCTCCCTTTTCACTGGGATGCCCTATTTCTGGGCTCGATTTCCTGCTTAACAGTTCAGACATCCTAGTTCCTAGGAAGTTCTTTCCAACACCACTGACTCCTGTCTGTCTGATTCTTCTGTCCAGTTGTGTTCTACATAAACTGCTGTCTCTTTTCTCACTGCCTTTTTCTCCTCTTTGCCATGCTGCTATGTGAAGGCTTCTCCCCTAAGTCTACCCAGTTGTTGACTATCTTCTTTTGCCTTTCTTTTTTTAAAAGGGATGCATTAACTGAGTTTGACAAACAAGAGTGATTCTTTCTGTTACCAACATTTTTTTATGTGCTCTGATGAATGGATGCTATCATTCTATAGTACTCATATTTGTTATTTTAAAATACTGCGAGTGCTATCAGTAACACTGATTCATTTATAGTCCCACGTCTCTTCTACCTGGCCTGTGACTGTACAGCCTTACCTACTTATTTTACTGCCTTATTGCATAGTATCATTAAAAACTTTGAATATTTGAGTACTTTGAATGCTGCAAAAATTTAGAGTACTGCTGATCTTGCATCATGAGTTATGTTTACTACTACTAATAAGCACATGGAAGATCATTTTAAAAGGATATTCTCTTAATCTCTCTAAATCATTTCCACCCGTAAGAGATGCGCATCTGCACTTATGTACAGAGGCTGGTTTTAGAAGACTCTCTTAAGCAAAGCTGTAAAAGGGCTGTAGTTGTTGATGCAGTCCCACAACCAAGGATATAAACTGTTACAATGTATTTATGCATTTGTGTATATATAATTGTGGTTGGAGACTTATATATATGAATATTTAATGAATTGTGATTTTTTTGACTGTTTTTGACTAAGTAGATAAAATATTGAAACATTTCTAATGTGAATATACTTGATACATTTTGGTTATTTGGCTCTAAGTTCAGTGCACATAAGTTATATTTGTTTTTCTGTGATCATGATCAGTGTACTGGAAGGTTTTCAAGACATTTACATTCTCAGAACACTGTTCTATTATGTTTATAAATAATTGTGAGTCAAAATTAAAACAAGAACTGAACTCTTTGAAATGCATCAAAATTCCCAGGGTCTCTTTCTTCCTGAAGAGTGCTAAAAGATCTCCTGTGTTAATGGCTTGTTCAGAATTAAGAGAATTATTCTGAAAAGTAAACTAAATAATCAATCAACAATCACTAACTGCCCTGCATTGAACTTTCTGCCTGTTGTGCAGGCAAGATCATCAATGTCTGGGATGGATTCCAAATGAACCATGGGTTAAAAGCAATTTGCAAACTATTTAAACTTCTTTATTTGTAGCTCCTGATCTGAACTGCTGCACATAAATGAAATGTATAACCATGAATGTTTAGACCAATAATTTTTCCACATAGTAATGGACAAGGCAATTCTAAATTGAAATGATGTGGTAAAAGACTGGAACATATTACAGTCTTTAATTATACAATGATTCTTTAATACCATACATTTCTAAAAATAATACATTTTATTCCTTTCATTCAAATTTACTTGTGGGAATGCTGGTCTCTCTAGTTATATATGCAATGAGCTTTTTCAACATACAAAGTTTAATCAGCCTTTTGTTCTTTTAAAAGAATGTGAAAAGATTTTTTTCAAATGATAGACTGACTGATATAAAAAGAAAATATACTTTGCTTTCAAATGGCACAATCCTATATTTTCATGACCTTGATTCATTACTATGTGGACGAAGTTAAAGACAGGATAGTGTTGAAAGGTGCACTATCTGTTAACTTCAGAGTGATTTATGACAA
The DNA here is from genome assembly GCF_003945725.1 of Corapipo altera. NCBI lineage: Eukaryota > Metazoa > Chordata > Aves > Passeriformes > Pipridae > Corapipo > Corapipo altera. Next base: position 3,695,499 of record NW_020884890.1, read on the forward strand.
GACAAGTTATCAGGTATCTCAGAGCTGAGAATCCATTAACTTGGGAGAAATCTGAGAAGCCAGAGGGAAGGAATAAGTCATAGTAGCAACAGGAGATGAAGAAGAAATACAATTGTCTTGACTACAGATTGATATGCTCCTGTTGCCATGCTTAGTGTCAAAAGGAATTTCAAATTACTACTCATGTACACTCTGGTTTTACATTCAAACAAACTACCCCAAGTTAACAGTAAGCAGTTGACCTAAGTGCTTAAGTAAGAGGAAAATAACAGATGCCAGTAGCAAACTCAAGAAATTGTTCTCTAGAGTGAGTTCATAAAAGCAACAAGAACAATTCAAATACAGGAATATTTTAATATATATAATAATTTTCCCCCATTAACATAATTAAAATAGAAATCTAGACTGTATTGAATAGAACTGCATGTGTACAATATATTTTAAATCAATAAAGCATATCCATAATTTCTTTTCTACAGACTCTATAGAGTGTTCAGTCTACTCGATGCAATGTCTTAAAACTATTACAAGTTTACTTTCTGCAAGGATATCCCTTGAATAAAATAAAAATATTTGGAATTAATTAATCTCAACAGGAAATATATGAAATTTGCTTTCCACTTTTAACTTCTCTATGTTTGTAATGATTTCCATAATTAAAAAAAAAACAAACCACTTTATTCCTCACATAGCACAGCATTTCTCTACAGTGTTGAACTGTAGAATGAACTCCATGTATGATTTCTTGCGTTAATAGGCATCCACACAAGTTTCTGTAATGTACAAAAGTTTAACACAATATATAAAGGCTTTCTGTGTTTCGAATAAAAATGGTTTCAGGAACACTTCTGGTTATGGTTTCTTTTAATAAAGCAATAGCAACAAAAAACCACTGATATAAGCAAAGCATTCTTTAGTTGTCAAGTGTTGATAAAATGGTGCCTACTAAGTGATCTTTTACAAAATTAATTGAGTAGAGAATACCCACTGGCTTTAAAGGACAATACTAACAGTAAGACGCTGTGAAACTGTAGCTTTTTGTACTGAACACTTATTAAGCTCTTTATTCCTGCAGTGAAATAGATTTTTTTTGGACAAATCAAGTGATGAGTGTATGCCTACCTTCTATATCAACATACAGTCATAGAACAGCACAGGGTAGAGTGATCAGATCTTTCATGGACAAATCACAGCAGTGACAAGTCTAAGCATGGAAGACTGTGGGTATGGAGGGGAAGCAGAGACTGTAGCCTAGAGTTTATGGAAACTTCTGTGTTGGTGGTAGAACTCTGGGAAATAAGTCCCTACACAAACTGTGATAAAATACCCTCTGAACAGCCACCACCTAATCATCAAGGTGTCCACACTCTATAGGCATAATGATTTAGGCATATTTTCATCTAATATGCAGTTGCCATATTTGGGCTCAAGCCTCCCCAGTTTGGTGTGTTTTCAGTGTTGTAACTGAGCAGAGCTAAATGACTTCATTTCTGATTGAAGTAACATACAGCAAGGATATCAGCTTATCTATTTTTTCACACTCTAAAACTACATACCAATGCTCAGTGAAGATACAAGAAATAGGAGCTTCTCTAAATTCCCCCAAAAGTTTGACAAGCTATAAATGAGTAGAGAAATTGTTGTATATGATTCAAAAAGAATTCACTTCATGAGAAACAACAGTTATGGAAAATCACAGTTAATTTTAATAAAACTGAGCTGTACCCACTTACAGTGGAGAAGGCTATATTACTTTCACAAAACATACTGCACAATGCTTGTCAGTTTAGTTCACAGAATTTTGTCTTTTGGTTAAAATGTATCTATCCAGAAACTATCTTTATATAGAAACACAATTCCAATCATCTAATACTATTGGTGAACTTGAGAGATGAGTGAGGAACTTAATTGTTTAAAAAGACTTAATAATTACTAAATGGATATAATTATATCAATAATTATAAATGTGGTAAATGATACAATCACAAAGTAAAAAAATGCATTCAAAATTTAAGTAGAGAAATAAATATAGTTTGTCTAGTTTGTTGTTGGTTGTGTTTTTTTCGTGAAACTAAACAAAAACTTAAGCCTTTTGTTCCTGTTTTCCAGTAAAGCCATGGTTATCTTGCAACTGCAATTCAGTCCATTTGAAACATATTTCTTGCATTTCTAAATGTGTATTCATTTACAGAATGCTGTTTGACTTGGGGTTTTCAATTTTTTGTAAATGATCACTGAAATAAATTCCTAAAATTATGTTGGTCACACTGAAACATAAGTTTGACACAAATGAGAGTCTATAATTAGAAATTATTGAAATTTGTTTAGAACAGCTTTTTGCTATGGATGGATTTCAAAATACTGCAGAAAAGTAGGAAGCAATCCAGTGAAAGTACAGAGTGTACAATTGGATAAGAATACTCATCTATGCAATAACCAATTAAATAACAGTATTTAGAAATTAGTTTCAAGCATTTAGAGCATCAATATAAAATATGAATCAGTAATTTTTTACAGTTGCAAAATGTACTTGTCTGAATGGAAATATTTTCTATATAAATAAAAAAAGTATTTTCTGTAACCTGTGAAATGTTTTCTCCTCTACTTTTTTTCATTTAGTCATAGATTCTAATTTTGTGTCATCAAATCATAGAATGGTTTGGGTTGGAAGGGACCTTTAAAGGTCTTCTAGTCCTCTCTTCTAGTCCAACTCCCCTGCAATAAGAAGGGATATTTTTAATAAGATCAGATTCCTTAAAACCCTGTCCAACGTGGTCTTGAATATTTCTAAGATCTGCCACCTCACTGGGGAATATGTTCCAGTGTTTCAGCAACCTAATCGTAAAAATTTTTTTCCTTGTATCTAGTCTGTTGTATGTACCCTGCTTTAGCTTAAAATCATTACTTATCACTACAGGCCCTACTAAAGAGTCTGTCCCCATCTTTCTTATATGCCCCCTTTAGGTACTGGAAGGCTGCTATAAGGTCTCCCTGGACCTTTCTCTTCTCCAGGCTGAACAACCTCAAGTTTCTCAGACTTTCCTCATAGTAGAGGTGCTCCATCTCCCTGAACGTTTTTTATGGTTCTCCTCTGGAATCACTCCAACAGATCTGTGTCTGCCTGCTGAATACTGGTTAGAAATTAAGGCAGCAGTGATACTTTGTGAAGTCCTACAGGCTCAGAAACTGGCCTTATCCCTATGTTACACTGTTGCAGTTCTGAACAATGGACACATATGATAGGTTTTAAATGACTCAAATTTGTAGAGGTTTCTGCAATTTCTATCAAACATGAGAAAAATTATACTAATTCACCATATCCAGACAAGCAATTTGCACTTTACCACCCACTTTTTTTCAAGTGGCTATATAAATAGATAATAAAAAGCCATAGACAGGCTTAGCCATAGGAAAATTGGAAGGAAATATGCAATTTTTTCTTACTATGATCATATAATTTCAATATATTTTCTAATGCAGTACTGCATTATTCCTTTTATTCTTGACTATACTAACTCCAGCAGTGCATAAAAGTAGAAAAATTACATGCCAGTGCCATAACTGGAGTTTAGAAATGCTTGGCCAGCAAGTCTTACCTGGAAGACTTTGGCTTACCAAGCTGGAGGAAGAAAAAGAGCAATATGTGATTGCTGTGATATGATAAATTGGTTCAGGAACTGAATGAGAACTTAAGGAACAGCTGTTGATGTTACAAAGAGCCAGCTGGTTATTTTACTACTATTGAGGCAATATACTCACTATTGATGAAAGAACAAAGGAGGTCAGAAAACTGTATCTTTATAGTGTCGCAAAGTTGATGGTATGAAATGGCAAATCCTTGAGTTCCTGTTTAGAGAAAGGACCTAGATAAGCCTAACTCTAGGGAAGAAAATAAAAATAATATCCTACTGAATTCAGGACATTGCTCATCATTAATATAATACTTCAACCAGCTGAGAAGCAAAAATTATGTCTTCATATATAGTCTAGGCATAGCAATTTGCTAGTTAGATAACTGTGAGGCGATTTAGAATTTGCAGATGTCAAAATTACCTATGTATCATGCAGTTTGCTTGCCAGATATCAACCTGAAGGGTGCTATATGTCACATGATGCCTGACAACTGCAATTTAAATACCAATTATAACACATTAAAGAGTTCAGATTCAGTTACTCAGAAGAACAGAGAAGACAAAATTAATGAAAGCCATTCTAAATGCTGTTTAGTTTTTTAAAAGATCAAATTGAAAAGGTCAAGTAATCAAGATATGTGCAAGCACCTGAAAGACAATAAAGACAAATACCACTTAATAACAAGTTGTAAGCTACAAATCTTGTCAAACCAGCCTACATTTATGAAGGAAAAACAAGTCTTTTAATGACACTTAAATTTATTAGTACATTTGACATTGCTTTTCATGAGTAGTTGAAGAAAACATATTGTTTCTATCTCAGTTAGATTACTTGTTCTATTTAAAAAAACATGGGAAAAAGAAAACCAATCATTACAGAAACTCCTGCTTAAAGAACAAGAAGAATTAAACTTTTAACTAACATTATTTACAAAGACAATTTGAATGAATCTGTGTTCAGTTTAAGAAAAAAAATACAAGACTTTCTTTCAAGTACAAGAAAGATTTCAAGATTTTCCTTCTAAGAAAATCCAATAATAGTGTGAATGGTCAAAACAGAATAACCCTTTCCATAGACTGGGTCAGCATGGACTTCTGCATTCTGTTTGGAGGACTATTCAATACTGTACAAGTTGGGGTTACCAGAATTTATAGGCTTATAAGATTATCTATACTATTCTATCTTTTTGCATTTTGTTAGTCCCAATAGACATAATTTTAAATTATCATGTAACATGAGACTTTACAGAGTCTGAGTGCCTTTCTTTCTGGGGCCTTAACAGACTAGCACCTACTGGTAAAAAGTACATTCCTGCTAGGAAGCGCTACAAAAAGTAGTGAGGGACACTGAATAGAAATCACATAGTGCTTATCTTCTTGTAGCTTAACAAATGAAAATATTTTTTTCTTGTTAGGAATGTTACAGGTATGAATGATCCAGCACTGGAGAAGAGGGAGCAAGTATGTGATACTGGGATGATTTATTTTAGTCAGGATGCAAGTCAGAAGGAATGCACTACCTCAGACAATGTTCTTTGTTTTGTCGAAGGGAAATGTGAGATATGTTGGGGTTCTTTTTAAAATAATTTCATGAGAACCCTGTTTAAGTATAAATGTAGAATGGAGCTGGAGTAAATTGTAAAAACTGGCAAACAAGCAGCTGCTTACCATAAATGAAAGTTTTAAAATGCTAATGAAGGAAAGTATAAATGTCAACAAAATGCAAAATGGTATCACATCAAACATCTTTTCAGTGGCTTTAAATTATATATGCCCCTATGATGGTGCTATTGTACAGCATTTCAATGGATATGATCAAATTCTGTCAACTGATGGAAGAGAAATCCTGAATCCCTGGTGCAAAGCGAACAATTCAGTACCATTAAATCACTCATCTATCATTTCTGACAAAATGCTAAATGAAACTTAAGCCACCCATCAAGAAGCAGATAGTAGCAGTACCACCTTTGTGATATGGTTAAAGCTACTGAACAGCTGCAGTGGAGTTATTCAACAGAAACTTGGGCATTCCCACCAAAATAGAGAAATATAGGAGATGTTAGTGACTCAGAAAGACTGCTATTGACAAAGTTCATATAAGGAAAATATTTTTACATGAAAAATAGTGTTTATATCTTCAAATAGAAAAATTACTTCTTAGGTATTAAAATGATCATATTGATTCTCTTGGTGATAAAAACATTACAAGGAGAATTATGCTTGACAGTGCTGATCCTAATAAACTCGTTAATCTGTTCAATTTCTGATTTTACTAGTTTGGTCTGGAATCAAGTTAATTTTAATCAAGTTAATTTTATTTATAGTAGTTAGTATGGCATTGTATTTTGGATTTGTGATGAAAAGAGTTCTGATAATTCAGGCATGATTTTGCTTACACACAGCATCAAAACCTTTTCTGCTGCTCATCCCATCCCACCAAAGAGGAGGCTGGGTGTGCAAAAGGAGTTGAGAGGGGACACGGCAAGAACAGCTGAGTTGAATTGACCAAAGTGATATTCCATACCATATGGTATCACGCTCAGCAACAAAAAACTGAGAAGGAGGAAGACGAGGATGTTTGGAGTGATGGTGTTTGTCTTAACAAGTAAACATTATGTGTGATGGGGCCTTGCTTTCCTGGGGATGACTGAACACCTGCCTGCCCATGAGAAGTGGTGAATGAATTCCTTGTTTTGCTTTGCTTGTGTGCACAGCTTTACCTTTACCTATTAAACTGTCTATCTCAGCCCATGAGGTTTCTCACTTTTACCCTTTTGATTCTCTTCCCCATCCTGCTGGAAGGGAGTGAGTGCTTTCCTGCCTACTGGGGTTAAACCACAACACTGATCAAGCTGATATGATTTGTACAACAAGAGAAATTTAACAGAAATGTTATGCAATCGATCCAAACCCTTCAGTAGTATCAGCTGTCAGATTCTCTGAAGGCTTTAGGAAAAAATTCATTATATAGGCAAGTTTTCAAATATATTCCTTTTATTTCATAAGAGTGAGGCGCAGGTCCTTGTTTAAAGTAGGCTATTTAGGTCTTTCAGTGATAAAAAAGTTACACTGCAATAACTTGTTTGATAGTATAACCTGTAGGTTGTATTTAGTTTGCATAAAGGAATCTGTATTTGTCAGCACTTATATGAGATTTTGTGCTAAATCAAAATTTGTATAATTGCTGTGCTGTAGCCTGTTCTTTGCCAATCATTATGTATATATTAGGATGTGTGCCATATATCATCAACTCTTTTGATCAAAAGAACAAATGATTAAGCCTGCACATCAACATCAAGGAAATTAAGTTCCTCATCCATCTTCACAGCGCTGAAGAGCTAGAAGATCCTGAAAAGTCAGATCTGTGCATTGCCACTGAATAAGTGAAAAATCTGGGTGAGAGTTTAGCTAGGTTGACAACATAACTGATAAAATTTACATGGATGACAAACAGAATAATTCAAGTTCTGTTTTGGGACATTAAAAACTCATTTGTGTATTAAAGAGAAAAGAAAAACTATTTTGAATGCAAGTGTGCTCTATTCATTTTGAAACCAGTTTTATGTAATATGCAGTCATCAGAATAAGCATCTCAATGCTTTCTATATGAGTCTGTATGAATTATTTTACTGATATAAAGTGACAGAATATAGCTTTGACTACTGAGATCAGCAGCACAGTTGGATGCTTCTTTAAGCACAAATATGCTGGTCCAGGGTGTCTCTATGTCACATAATAGATTGCTCCAACCTATTTCACTGGCCAGATAATACATATATAAATGGCTGAAATGAAGACTGATGAAACATTACATGGACATGCTCCAATAAATCTTTAGTGGAGTGGCAGCAGTACCAACATAATATGTAAAGCTAAAGGCAAAGGGTAACTTGTGTGTCAGAGAATGTGTGTTCATGTTGCCAAGACCTTCAAGCAAAAAAGTGATTCAAACTGTGTAGATAAAAGACACCGTTCAAAGGGACAACAGTGAAAAGTACAAAATATTTTTGTGGCATTTATCTTACTAAATGACTACAAAATAGCATCATAACTTATAGTGACTACAAATTACGAATGGTTTCAAAAAATGAGATTAACTTTTCATGAAGAAGCCATAAAACTGAATCTTTCTGTATTGAGTTAGTAATGGCTCTGTAAAAACATTTCTGGAAACACAGGAAACAATTTGATATTTAGGCTATTCTGACGGAAATCTGACACTGCAGAGGCGTGGAGCGGGAGAGTGGAGGGGAATTGAGAAAGAAAAAGGCTTATTTGGTCAAAATGAGTAAAATGTACGGATTTACAGGAGTGATGGTGACATGTAGACCAAAGAAGCCAATTTTTGTGGAACAAAGAGTTTGTGGACTCATCCTGTTTTTATTTTAGAGATGCATTTTTTTAATTCTTCTGGAAAAGCCTAATAACCTATATGCTGTAATTAAATTAGCTAAACAAATATAATTACTACCATTTCCACCCAGATGATGATGATGTGATTTAAAGTTGGCTTTTTAAGACTGATCTACTATGTGAAGAAAAACAGCACAGAACTAACTTGTGGAGTTGAAACCAAATGAAATAACACGTTCATATTAGGAAAATATTTACCTTGTTATTCTCTGTGTGACCACTATTTTCTATTGCACAGAAAACCCATAGTTTGGTGTAAAGGCTTTTAAAGAGACAACTTACCTCATGGTAAGTTTTGCCCAAAAAACTGACGATGTATGGGCATCATCATCAGGTATGTATATCACATTGTGCCCACGCTACACAGTGCACAGCCTGGGCATGCCCGGGCTTGCCATGAGCTTTACCTGCTCCCTGCTTCCCCACTCCCCTCTCTGATAGGCTGAAGAAGCTGCAGAGAAGAGATAGTTACCATTCACCCTTTCCTTCCCCGGTTCCTCCCAAGTTCCTCCCCCTTTACCTGTGTCCCTACTCCGACTTGTTCCCCCATTTGTCTGTCTCATGCTCCACTCCATGTTCTGACCCTTTCCCCACCTGAACTCATAAAACCCTGGGCACACCTCAATAAAGTGTTCCATTTGCACCTCTACCTCGACTCCGGACTCATCTGTCCATGCCCCATCCCCCCTTGGACCGTGGCAGTTCTGACTGAATATCAGGGAAAACTTTTACACTGTGAGGATAATAGCACTGATACAAGTTGCCTGGAGAATTTGTGAAGTCTCCATCCTTGGAAATATTCAAAAGCAATTTGAACATGGTCCTGGAAAGCTGACATTAGGTGTCCCTGCTCAAGCAGGGGCTTTTGACCTCATAACTTCCAGAGGTCACTTTGTACCTAAACTATTCTGCAATTAATTTTACAATTAGTCAGGTTGTTTGTTTCACAAACTAAATTCGTTGTTCTACAGGACATTCACAGTCCTATTACAGGAGTCTTTCAAACTCCACTTTGAAAATATCGTATTTCTTCTCACTTTGCATTTTGCTAGACTACCAAATAAGTTCATGTAGTCTGCACTCCTTTGTGCCTAACTTAATTTTTCCTGCATGAGAATAGGCAGAATTTTACAGAATATATTGCAACTGAGTTTCTTACTTCACTAATGTATTTTGTAAAGTTGTGAATACCTGCATAAGTTAGTATATATATAACTTGAGTAAAATGTCACAAAATTGCAAATGTCTCTTTCATGATAGTACTATACTGGTAGCTCTCCAGGAGTTTCTTTGGGATCAGACAAAATGCATAGGTTTTCCACTCCATATATTTATTTATGGTTTTAAGAGATTTTTTTTTAACTCTTTACCAGTACAACATTTAACACTTTTATTACTCCAGTCTTCCAGGTCACCCAGATCTTCCTGTAAAACTTTTCTAATTCTCCATTTAATTGACAGAGAGTCCTAACTGGTATATTTAGAAGTTTGTAATATTAAACAAGGTGAAAATGATACATTTCCTATGAGAAGATGCGTAAAATCATTGTGAATATAGAATAGGTCAATATTGTAACACTCATTTTTATGCACAATAGGCAGTCAGGTACTTTGATTTCTATTGTTGTGCCATTTTTTTTTTTTTTTTGCTGTTGTAGTCCTACCAGAAACTTCCTGGGTTTGATTATTTTTTGTTGCTATATTCTGCATGTTATTCTAGGATACATCAATGTGATACACACCATCCAAGTCATTTATGCACACAAAATTCCACTGTGGTTACAGTTGTCTGGTACATAAGCAGGGATTTGTGTAAAGCACCTGAACTGTATTCTTGTCTCCTGGAGTGTCCCGATGTGTGACTTTGGAGATTCAGACATGGTTTTCTAGGATTCAGCTGGCATATTATTTCAGTCATAAGATCTTTGGAGAAGATATATTTTTGCTTGCACAATTCTTAGTACAATAATGACTGGAATTATAGTTAGAATTAATGTAAGGGTGATATCTTCTACTTTTTCTGATTTCATGGTATTCTGTCATATTCTTTTTGGGTTTTTTCCTTCTCTATATGGATTTCATAAGTCAATGTTATCACATCACTGTGAACCAGTAACAGTTGCCTTTTATTTTTGCTCCTAAACTGGGTATATGATTTCAAGCTATTTTTCTTTTAAAAAACTGTTACTTGTTTAATATTGAGAATTTTAAAAAGTCTGGTGTTCAGAGTGGCAGTAACTTTATTAACTGTGTCGCTTTCATTATTTCCTAGAGTATTTATTTTCTTTCTAGAATTACTATTATTTTTAATATTTGTTTTGTCAGAGTTTGTAAGACTTCAGTATGCAGTCTAAGTTTTCATATCACCTTGTGGTTTTTTTTATCTCTCAATAAGTGTAATTTATAACTCTGTAAGTGAAATGGCTTCACAGGCAGAACCAAAAAGAAATATTACATCTCTATGTTTTCATCAGTATTAACCCAATATATTGCAATGTATGATTCGTCTTCACCAATACAATTGTGGTTGCTAAATATGAATAATGACAGTCAAACCATGAGCAATCTCTATTTGTTGTATTATCTACCTGTCTGTCTATTCATCCATCACCCCACTATCCAATCACTTCCATAAAAATGAATAGTGATATATTTTATGGACATAATGGAGCCTTTGGCATGTCTCCCATTTCAGGCCCAGCACTGTGCTGGGATAGAGCTCTTGTGTTCTTGGTATTTGCCATGGTTTATGGTTAACAAAGAATGTCACATTTCAGCAACCTCTCATTCATCAGCCTCGTTGACTACCCTAGATTTCCAAACATAACTGGTATTCATCAAACTCATTTTTGGCTTTTTACAAAGAGTGGCTTTGTTTTTATGTCAACCACTGCCATTCCTGTTATTTTTCATTATTTTATATCTTCTTTTGTTTTATTTTTTTCTTTGAATATTTATTATGAAATTTAATATGTCTTTCTTTGATTCCTCATTTTTACTCAGTTTCTAGCTGATACCACTTTCTGAACCTGTCCTTCATGAAGTCTCATAAATGTTCTACTCAGTTTTATAGAAACATATCTCACATGTCTCTTTTTCTTGTTTTTTCTTTTTCTGACTTTCCTCCACTATGTCCTCTTTTCAGTAACAAGATCTTTGGAGAAGATATATTTTTTGTGGTCTGACCATCTCTTCTTAAGTTATACAAAAAGTTACTGTTAAATCTTGGCTCTAAATCCTTAAAGTTCTTCACTGATTATAGTTATGTGAAACTGAATCTGGTTAATCTATCAGTACAGGTTTATAAAGATAAGACAATACATGCTCTCCTCTGGTTCTATGGAAGGAAGTGGGAATGCTCTTGCTGCTTCCTGCTGCTTTCATACTTCATATATGTATTTTATTAAATAAAGATTATACAGTAGTGTGCTTTGCAGCTGTAAGAGAATCAGCATCATCAGTAACTTTCCCTCAAAAAATCTTTTACAGTACTAGCTACTTCATAAATATATGCTATTGATGATATTTCCTTTCATGAAGCATCTAGCAGATGTTGAAACAGTGAACTTTGGCCCAGTCCCAGAGATCTGGCATAAGTGAAACCTGGTGGGATGAGACCTGTTATGGGAGTGCCCTGTTGGACCATTACAGGCTCTTCAGGAGGGATAGGTAGGGCAGAAAAGGTGGAGGAAGGGCACTGTATGTAACAGAAGGTTTGGAACGCATGGAGCATCACACCACTGGTACAACCCAGGTAGGAAGATTCCTAAAAAACCTGGATGATGACTTTAGGGAATAGGTCCTAATGGAGTCAACTTTGAAAGGTGTCCTCCTTGATCTACTGCTTGTCAACAGAAGGGATCTTATGAGTGAAGTGGAGATTGGTGGCTGTCTTGGCCACAGCAACACAAACTGATTGAGTTTAAAATCTCAGTTGATAGGAGAAAAAGTGCGAGCACAAACTCAACTCTAGACATGAGGAAAGCAGACTTCAGGCTGCTCAGGGAATTAGTAACTAAGGACCCCTTGGAAAACATTTTTGCTGGTGCTGGAGTCCATCAGTGCTGGTCACTTTTCAAACATCATCTCCTAAGGGCACAGGAGCAGACAATTCCCAGATGTTGGAAGTCAAGCAGGAGAGGCAGAATGCTGCTTTGGCTGAGTAGGGTTCTCAATAGGATTTGAAGCTGGCTAGAAATGTCGGGGACAATAAAAGAGTCAGTATAGAAATGTCATCAGTTCATTACAGGATGAGGATGGGTATCTCACAATCAGGGACAGAGACAAGGCAGAGGTGTTTAATGCTTTCTTTGCCTCTGTCTTCAACATGGATGACGGACCAAGGGGGTCTCAGTGCCCTGAGCTGGAGGACCATGACTGGGAGAATGATTAAATCCCAGTCAATCCTGAAATTATGCAGGATCTGCTGCTCCAGCTGGATCCTGACAAATCTATGGGACCTGATGGGATTCAACCCAGAGTCCTCAAAGAGCTGGCTGATTTCATCGCAAAACCCCTCTCGATGACTTTTAAGTGGTCTTAGGAATCTGGAGATGTCCCAGCTGACTGGAAGCTGGTGAATACTGTCCCAGTTTTCAAGAAGGGTAAGAAGGACCCTGGAAACTACAGGCCTCTCAGTCTCACTTTAGTGCCTGATAGAATTGTGGAGAAGATTATCCTGGAAGTATTGAAAACCACCTGAAAGACAGTGCAGTCATTGGTCACAGCCAGCACGGTTTCAAGAGCGGAAAGTCCTGCTTATCAAGCCTGGTTTCCTTTGATGACAAGGTAACCCACCTAGCTGATCAAGGAAAGCCAGTTGATGTAATCTTTTTGAATTTCAGTAAAGCTCTTGATGCTGTCTCTCACAGGTTCCTTCTGGACAAAATGTCCAGTACACAGCTGGATAAGCATCATGTGGTGGGTGGGTGAGCAACTGGCTCATGGGCAGAACACAAAGAGTTATAGGGAAAGGAGTAACACCAGATTGGTGACCTGTCACTACTGGGGTTCCTGAAAGCTCCATCTTAGGCCCTGTGCTCTTCAACATCTTCACAAATGACTTGGAAGCAGGACTGGAAGGGATACTAAGAAAGTTGGCAGATGATACTAAACTTGTAGGAGCTGTTGACTCCCTTGAAGGCAGGAAGGCCCTGCAGAGAGACCTCAACAAATTATAGGACTGGGCAATTAACAACCATATGAAGTTCCACAAGGGAAAGTGCAGGATTCTCCACCTGGGATGGGGCAGATGCACATACAGACTGGGGAATGAGATGCGGGAAAGTAGTGCCATGGAAAGGGACCTGGGGGTCCTGGTTCATGGCAGGTTGAATCTGAGTCAGCAGTACCCTGGTAGCCAGGAGGGCCAACTGTGTCCTGGGAAGCATCAGGCAAAGCATTTCCCACTGATTGAGCGAAGTGATTGTCCTGTTCTGCTTTGCACTGGGGCGGCCTCGTCTTGAATACTGTGTGCAATTTTCGTCACTGCAACATAGGAAAGATATTAAGTCATTAGAGGGTGTCCAAAGAAGGGCAGTGAAGATGGTGAAGGGCCTTGAGGGGAAGCTGTATGAGGAGTGGCTGAGGTCACTTGGTCTGTTCAGCCTGGAGAAGAGGAGACTGAGGGCAGACTTCATTGCAGTCTACAACTTCCTCCTGAGGGGAAGAGGAGGGGCAGGTATTGATCTCTTCTCTGAGGTGACCAGTGACAGGACCTGAGGGAATGGTCTGAAGTTGTGTCAGGGGAGGTTTAGGTTGGATATTAGAAAAAGGTTCTTCACCCGGAGGGTGATTGAGCACTGGAACAGGCTCCCCAAGGAAGTGTTCACAGCACCAAGCCTGACAGAGTTCAAGAAGCATTTGGACAATTCTCTCAGGCACATGGTGTGACTGTTGGGGATGTTTCTGTACAGGACCAGGAGTTGGACTCAACGATCCTTATGGGTCCCTTCCAACTCAGCATATCCTGTGATATTCTGTGAACTAAAGCTAACAACTAGAATTTATGTCCAAACATTTTCTCCTTCCCTATTTCCCCATTTGTTTATACTCTTTGAATAATCCCCTTTTCCTTGCTGATATAATGAAATCCGTAGAATTTCTCCATCAGATTTTGAGCATTAACATGCAAGTTAGTAGCTTGCTTTCTGTGATATCTGTTGTCGTCAGTGGAGACAGATAATTCTACAGCAAACCAAGTAAGATCAAAATGTATGTCTCCACTGACTTCGTTATGATTTTGCTACAGTTTGAAAAGAATCATATTTAAAACCATAACAAAAATTGCAGTAGTTACTCAGATATTAATAGTAAGTAGTCAGGAAAATTATATATATACAGTGATATGCTTTTAAACACCATTGTTTTTTATTGTGAGTTATTGCAGACTAGACAGGTATATAAAAGTGCATAATCACAAGACTGGGGCTGGGGTTCCTAACAGTTCAAAGCAGAAACATGTCAGACATGCACACCAATGGCCAATGATTGATATAAAATTGTTTAACAAGATCAGGAAAATGTCCATAACCCATAGCATGTCTGGAAGTGTCTTTATAGTGCTTATAAAACTGCATGAAAACAACTGATTCTTCAGACGCCATGCTTCAGAAGTGGGTATGCAGAGCTGATCACTCTGGTATCCTACAATGTATTACTACATATCTGAGTATTGTTCTATTATCATTAAAAAAAATTATTTAGTATTTGGTCTGAATCTTTTTTGACGCATTGATCTTGTTACCCATTTTTAATGCTGTCTGCTTAAACTAGACAGAACATTTGAGTGAAGTAGACTCAAAATCATGCAGCTAATTTTATCTTCTTCAAATGAAGTACAAGCATCTGGGGATTTTTTCATGTCATTGTCTTCTCTCGGTATACCAAAAATATTAATACACTTGTACTCAGTGCCCTTCTGACTACTGTTAAAGATACAGATAACTCCTTGGATTATTAGAAGGAAATTATATTTTATTCAGAGGTTGTCTTTATATTTATGTTTTGTGCCTTCATTCCTGACAGAACAAGGAAACATAGAAATTTTTTTATATGATTGATCTTGGTTTTTAATTTGAAATAATATTTAAGTGATTTCTGTTATACTGTAGCAAACACACACTTTTGCAAAAAACATGTAATTGTATTCAGGTCCCTACTTAGCATAGGAGCTCATTTCACTGAAATAATAGATTTAAGTACAATGCCTAACTTCAGAAACGAAAGAAAACGAAAGAGAAAACAAAGAATTATAGATGAGTCAGTTTACTGTAAGGCCCCCCAAAAAGTCTGGAACAAAGCACCTAGAAAACAGCAAATAGATTAACATACTTGGGATAGTCTAGGCTAAAAAGATGACTGAATAGAGCTATAACCCTCTTTAGGTACATCAAAGATTTGCAAATAGGGACGGCAGTTCTGTTTGCTATGCTCAAGTTGTAGCACTAAACATAACTTTGCAAAAAAGATTGAAGTTATTAAGAAAATTCCTAATGATGTGGATACAACAGAATGATGTGGGAGATTATGACATCTTGATCTTTGGTGATCTTTAAACCATGTAAGAAAAATAGTGGTGTGAATGATTGTTGTGATTTAAACTTAGCCAAGGCCAAATGCCCAAACTGTTGCTTTCTCACTGACCTTCCTCCACAGCAGAGAGACAGAAAATATGAAGAACAACAGGAATGAGAACCCGTAGGTTGAGGTGAGGACAGATAAGCTGCTTATCAGCTACTGATGTGGACAAACGAGACTCAACTTCACAAACATTCATAGAATCATACAATCATTTAGGTTGAAAACTTCTAAGAGCAAAATTAGTTGAATTTATTGTTAATTAAAATAGATTTAGGTGGAGAGAAACAAAGACAAATGTTAAAGTAACACCTTTCTTCCCTGCTTTCCCAGGACTCACTCCCCTCCAGGCTGTTAAACACCGTGTAGGGAAATACCTACTCCACCAGAGTGTTCACTGCCAGCTGCAGGGGAATTTCTACTCTGTCCTTCATTGCTTTGGCATTCATTGGGCTTTTTCTCACACATATTTGTCCTTCATTCCACTATACCTGTGCAGCCTTGGCTGTGGGCTCCGCCCTGCCTTGCAGTGGGTGAGTTGGAGCTGGCTGGAACCGACTGTGTCCCACACAGGGCAAATCGCCCTGCCCGCAGCTTGCAACAGATACCCCATATGACGATAAATATGGCTAAACCCCCTGAAAAAGGAAGTGGAGTCTAGATTACTTTTGTGTATCTCAGTCTTTTTTGGTTTTATATAATTTTACATTCTTTTAAATAATGATGGTATCAAGTAACAGCCCCTTCTTTTACATGTAGGAAAGTTCTTTGTAAAGAAGGTGTTTTCTCCTAATTAAATGAGATTTGAAGAATGATAGAATATGCTGAATTAGAAGGGACCAATCAGGATCATCGAGTCCAACTCCTGGCCCTGTGCAGGACACCCCAACAATCACACCATGTGCCTGAGAGAATTGTCCAAATGCTTCTTGAACTCAGGCTTGATGCTGTGAACACTTCCCTGGGGAGCTTGTTCCAGTGCTCAGCTACCCTCTGGGTGAAGAACCTTTTTCTCATATCCAACCTAAACCACCCCTGACACAACTTCAGGCTCTTCCCTTGAGTCCTGTCACTGGTCACTTCAGAGAAGAGATCAGTGCCTGCCCCTCCTCTTTCCCTCAGGAGGAAGTTGTAGACTGCAATGAGGTCTACCCTCAGGCTCCTCTTTTCCAGGCTGAACAGCCCAACTGACCTCAGCCACTCCTCATATGGTTTTCCCTGTAGATTCTTCACCATCCTCGTGGCCCTCCTTTGGATGGTCTCTAATAGCCTAATGTCTTTGTATTTATCTCTATTACAAGCTGTAGTTGCATCAGCTGCACTTCTAGCTTTAAAAGGTTTACAAATGTTATTTCCTGGATCCTGTTCCTGTTAGGAACAATAATAAAAAAAGTTAATTAATTATGCCTACACCAGAAATATCAATCAGTTTTATTTGCACCTTTTGCATCCTGCTATGAATTTTAGCACGTTACAGATCCTGTTAATTTTCTGAAGTCCAGGTTTAGTACATAAACATAAGGTAAGATTTTTTTAAGGAGGTCTATTTTCTAGAAGACTGTTTTTATAAGTGTTACTTGTATAGTCATCAAGAGTATTAAGATATTAACCATGTACTTCCACTTCTTGCTTTTGAGGACTCATGGTAATATTATATATATAGTAAGGCCTTTATCAACAAGGACATCTTTTAATTACCAAGAATAAAAGTATTTGCAATCATTTGTGGAAAAATATAATTTAAATATTTTGTTTAGTTCAAAGCACATCAATGTCAAATGAAATAGTTCTTTTAGTATAGCTGATTTATTTTCTAAGTTGGAAAAGACAAAGATATTGGAACTATCAGGATGCAAAAAACGACCAAAGAAAAATGACATGATATTTTTAGACTATTTAAAGCACAAAACAGCAAATGTGCCTGACCCTATTAAGTATATTAAATCTATTTTATCTTTTCCATAAAAAAAAGACCTTTTGCACACCTGAATGCACTAGCTACAGCGTAATTCACAAGTGGAATATAAAGATGGGAAAGTAAGTAATAAGATATATAATTCTATGAAGTCATAATGAAACTATGATACTGTAGTCATCACCAGTTGATACTTGCACTGAGATTCTTCAGCCACTTTTGAGACTAGAACTGTGGGTTATTTAGGAACAGAACTTCCCAGCAGTATGGAAGATGGCAAAAGGTACCTCATTATACAAATCTTGAGATGTTACAGCATGACAAAGTGAACAATATAATGATCTGGTGAGCAGGTGGGTACCATCAACTTGCAGTCAGATTTGAAGTTATAGTGAGGTCTCTGAGAAATTGCCTAATTTTCCCAACCTTCCTTCCTTTCTCCCTCCCTCCATCTCTGTCTTCCTTTCTATCATATTTCCTTCCTTTTCCTTCCTCCTTCATTTTCCATATTTCTTTCCTTTCTCTTCCTACTCCCCTCCTTTCTCTTCCTCCTTTCCTTCTTTCCTTCCTTTCCCACTTTTCCTTCATCTTATATAGCTCAAGACATATCTACTGAACTTTATTTCACAGATCTATGGAGTATAAAAAAAGTTTCTGTGTGGAATGTTCATAAACACTAGTTCCTTTTATAACATCTGTGTCATGTGTCATTCATAGTAGATTACTCATCCCATGACTGTATAAAACTATGTCCATTCTCAAGGCATATGCTTTGACTGCTTTGAAAGTATGGACACTATTTGTCCATCTCATAATTATTTTGGGCAAAAGTGGCTCTTGCTCTTACTGACCATAGGATAGTGTGCCCTTATAATATCTCCTGCTGATAACAAGCAGGCTTGGCTTGTCCAGGCGTTATTATGTCTTCTGAAATATCAAAAGGCTGTTGAGCTGTAATAGCTTCTGTACAGTGGGGTCACGGTCATTTCATCGAGACATGTGCATCAGTGCAATTTAAGTGCTAGGTAGGACCTGTAGCCCATCTACTCTTTTGGACTTTATTTCAGGAAAAGGTAGAAATCTTGTCAAATGTACTTAGCTATCAGTATAAGACTATCAGTTGCCTTATGATACTTACTAAGTCATAAGCATTTTCAGCCTGTTATTCCATCAAGTACAGACAAGAGTCAATGTGTCTTACTTTTCAATCCTGACACCCATCTATGTTTTTCAAATACCAAATTCCACTTGGTTCATCCTTCCTTGCTGTGTAAGACTGAAGTATTATGGCCCTTGGATATGACTTGCATCTGTGTTCTCCTAGGGTTTTTCTAGGTTTAGGCACACTGACTTTACCTTAGAGCTTCTGTTACTAAACTCATTGTCACAGTGTTATGTTTATATTACTTAAATAAACACTACTGTAGACCCTAGACTATACAATATTGGGTTCATTTTTCTTTCTATTCGGAACAGTTATGTGAAATACTTGAAGAAATTGCAGGCAGAAAATCTACCTCCATCCTAAAGAACCCAACTCTGTACTGATCTCCAAGTTTCTTTCAACAGAAACTTATATTCTTAGTGCCTTCTTAATATTTGTATCCTACAATTATTTTTTTAAACATATAGTGAACTACAGTTGCATTCAGATTAAAATGAGCAGACAGATTTGTAAAGAGAAAATTGCTATGAACAGTTGTGTTAAGGATCTGAAAGCAACAAGGAGACTGAGTTGCAGTCACTATACTCTTTAATATCTTCTATAGATTATTTCTAATTCCATGTTTACTTTTATTAGTATGTATTAGCTGATGACATCTATAAATATAATACATCTTTTCTCACTGCCTTTTGCAAGACCTTGTGCAGGTATTATTTTCTTTTCCTTGAAAAACCTTAAAATAAAAAATAAAAAAAGAAATTACAGTAATAGTAATTTAAGAATTACTAGTGAACATCTAAGGAAGAACAGGCATCCAAAAAGTGAAGAGACGTTCTGTCTGTAAGGAGATGGGAAAGAATTAGTCTGATTTGTTATACCATGCTATATTCTATCATCTCATTTCTGCATAGGATGGTAATGTAGTAAGGAAACAAAGGGAGTTCATGCATTAGAATAAAGAATTGTATTACTTAATATAGTGTAATGTCTGTAACCTCAAAACAATTCATTCATTTAATGTGTATAGTATGATTGCTTAAGTTATTTAATATGGTTAAGATTTGGTGAGAATTACGTTGCTTCTCCAACTACCAAGATCACACAATAACTTATGAAAAAAAAAGATTTAATTTAATATAAATAATTAAAAAATATTCAGTTATAAATTCAGTGAAAAATATGATACTAATAATCTTGTAAGGAAAAAATTCATTTCCCTAAAGAAGAATATGTTGGAAAGTGATTCATTTGCAGAAAAGAAAAAACCCCAACATTATATATATATATATATATATATGTAATTATATAACAGAATTCACTTTTTCCTGAACTAAACAGTCAAATCAGTTATTATAAAATAGTATGGGTAATCTTATATCTGCCTGTATAAAATGTATCTGCTACAGTCTGATATGTTCTATACACCCTAACATATAGGCTGCATATGGTTGGATCTCAGCTTGAAATGAATTTTAAGACAGTAATAAAATGATGAGTTTATAACTTTATTTTTCTTTAAAATGAAGAATCTATTAATTTTTTTTGTTCGGTTGGTTTGTGTTTTTTCTTTTTCGGTATTTTTTTGGCTTGGGTTTGATTTTGTTTGTTTTAAGGGAGCACAGAGAAAATAGTTTCAAATCATGTCACGTTAAAAATCTTTTTACAAGCCCAGATAATTAAATACAAGTTGAAAGTGATAAATCAGATTTTTTTAATCCAAATTTTTAAGATGACACTCGAGTCTGTATTGACAAACAAGATCCTTTTGCAAATCTGAAGAGACAAGGAAGAAAATCATTTCCTAAACTGAGTAATCTTTTGGTATTCTGCCCTGCATTTCATCAGCCAAACTGTTCACTTCATCACAGCTCAAGTATACATCCTCAAAACATTTTATAAACAATATACTAAAGTCTGTATAGCACTCACAAATGTTTGCACATTCCTGTGTATTTCCAATTTATTTTAGATCTGACAGTCTTACTTCTCTTGCAATAGTGCAGTTTCCAGTTTTTACTCTAGAAATAAGTATTGTTATTTCTCATAGTAATCTTCTGTAATGTTTTTAATAATTTGTTAAAATTAATTTTTTTAAAGACTTACTAGTTGGATTAGAGTGTCAGTGAAATGTATAACGTACTCTCCTAGGTCTTGATTTACATTTAACCTTAGGAAAGGTCATTGGAATTTGCCTTGACGGGATGTTAATAACAGGGAAACTCAAGTGCAAGTTATCTAACTCCTTTAAAGGATCACTAAGTGCTCAGCATTTCAAGCTACTCTATTTGAAGTTGCACCACGGGAGGTTTAGGTTAGATATTTGGAATTTTTTTTTCATGTAAAAGGTTATAAAACATTGGAGCAGACGGCCCAGGGAAACTGTGGAGTCACCATCCCTGAAAGTGTTCAAAAATTGTGTGGATATTGCACTTGAGGACATGGTTTAATGATGAACATGGTGGTGGTTCTGGGTTGATGGTTGGACTTGATGATCTTAAAGATATTTTCCAACATTAACAATTATATGATTCTATGATTTAGTAATTAACAGTAAACTACAAGAAGCATTCATGCCTGGTCTTTTCCCAGAGTAATTACACTTGTCTATTGTAAAGTGCTATGAGAGAGATATTCACTGATTATACTGATTGAGTATAGTTAACACTGAGTTGATATACTCAAAAAATATGACAATTATTTATAATTCAATTATAAATCTATTAAAAAAGGGAAAAAAGATTATGCAATGCAGGAAGGTTATCAAAACTCGCAGGAAGGTTATCAAAACTCACAGGAAGGTTATCGAATTCTTAGGAAGTTTTGAAAAATAGACTACTGAAATGTGTAATGAACTCATGCTAGAAGAGTACATTTGAGAATATTTGCATCTGCTAGGTCAGACAACCTAATTCATGTCATTTATTGTAGTTCTGACAAGACTTTTTGGTGTATATATCTTTGTTACTAGCTAAGATGAATTGATCTGTATTGTGTTTGGAAGAATAATCACTAGTACTAGAGTTATCTAGTTCTCAAGTAACAATTGCCAAAAATACTTTAGCCTCAAAAGACATATGAAAAGTCCTGTCTCATATTCTCATCACCTAACTTAAGGACATTTAGCTTTCCTCTCTGACTAGAATATTCCTTCATTGCGGAATTAGTGTCTTCAGGATATTGGTTCCCTGAATCAGTCTCTGGAAACACAAGCTCAACAAAACACAGTCTTAATGAAGGTACCATACTCAAACATAGTGTGAATTCTCTGACTCGAAATTTAAAACAATTACCAAGGAAGCAAGTATAGTAGCTGGATCGGAGAACAGGGAGATGGGTCGTGAATTTTATTTTCACGTCTGGGTCCTGTGTGACTGATAGATATTATGGTCTCTAACATAGAACAGGCATATAGTCTCAAGAAGGGCTGAGTTTCTTGGTCAAGTGATCAGTTTCATCTGACATTAAATTGCTTTACATGGATACACAGAAAGTGAGGACAAGTACTGCCAGTGGACCATGTTGAAAGTACACTGGAACAAAGTGTCTACCAAATGGTATTTTACAGCAGAAGTCAGATGTAACAAAGAATGCTGAGGGAGACTAAAACTCATACCCTGTGTGGTGAGTTGACCTTGGCTAGATGGCAGGTGCCCACCCAGCTGCTCTATCACTCCCCTTCCCAGAAGGACAGGGGAGAGAGTAAGGTGGGAAAAAAAAAAGACAACTCATGGGTTGAGATAAGACAGTTTATTTAAAGCAAAAATTAAAGCAAAACTTGCATGCACAGAATCGAAGGATAGCAGGTTTTATTCTCTACTTCCCATGAGAAGCAATGGTCGGCCACTCCCAAGAAGCAGGGCTTCGGTAGACATGACGGTTTCTCAGCAGGCAGCCTCCAGACAATGAATGTCCCCCCTCCTGCTCTGTGCCTTAGCTTTTATATCTGAGCTGGCATCATACGGTCTGGAATATCCCTTTGGTCAGTTTGTGTCAGCTGGCCTACTTGGGTCCCCTCCCAGGATCTTGCCCTCAACTAAGCAAGGAATGTCACAGTGTTGATGCTACTCAGCAGTAGCCAAAACACTGGTGTGTTATCAACACCCTTCTAGCTGCCAATGCAAAACACAGCATTGTGAGGGCTACTGTGGGGAAATGAACTCCAGCTCAGCCAGACCCAATACACTGAAATTTCTGCTTTAATTTTTCAAAAAGTAGGCAAAAAGTGAGCTGTAGAAAAGGCAAAGAAAAAAAATCAGCTGGGATACTTTCACAGAAAGTATTTTATAGTAAAAATTAAATACTTTTGCGATACTTGAATAGTTGGAGTGAGGCAAACTCTTATTGTGGACATGTTACCACAGATTTTACAGTACTTTTGAAACTTTTACTCAGTGCCTGGGAAAGTTATGGACAGATTATCTGGAGTGCAATCACACAGCATGTACAGGACAAGAGGTCAGGCGCAGTCAACAGGGTTTAGAAAAGGCAAGTCCTGCTTGACTAACATGGTCTCCTTTTATGACCAGATGACGTGCGTAGCGGATGAAGGGAAGGCTGTGGATATAGTCTACCTGGACTGCAGTAAAGCCTTTCATACTGTCTCCCACAGCATTCTCCTGGAGAAGCTGGCAGATCACAGCTTGGACAGGTACACTCTCTGCTGGGTTAAGAAGTGGCCAAAGGGCCAGGCCCAAAGAGGGAGTCACATCCAGTTGACAGCTGGTCACTAGTGGAGTTCCCAGGGGCTCAGTATTGGGGCCAGTCCTGCTTAATATCTTTATTGATGATCTGGATGAGGGAATTGAGGGCACCTTCAGTAAGTTCACTAAGATGACACAGTAAGATGACACTAAGTGTGTTGATCTGCTGGAGGTTGGGAAGGGATTTGGACACTCTGCATCTATCTCTCAGGGCTGAGATCAATGGTATGAGGCCAAGTACTGGGTCCTGCACTTTGACCAGAACAACCCCATGCAGAGCTACAGGCTGGGTAAGAGTGGCTGGAAAGCTGCCTGACAGCAAAGGACCTGGGGATGTTGGTTGACAGCCTGCTGAGCATGAGCCAGTAGTGTGCCCAGATGGCCCAGAAAATCGATGGCATTCTGGCTTGTATCAGAAATAGTGTGGGTAGTATGACTGGGCCAGTGATCATCCACCTGCATACGCAGCACTGGTGAGGCCTCACATCAAGTCCTGTGTTAATTTCTGTGCCACTCACTGCAAGACATTGATGTGCTGGAGCATGTCCAGCACAAAATGTCCAGAGAAAGCCAATGAGGCTGGTGAAGAGTCTACAGGATAAATCAGTTGATGAGTGGCTGAGGGAGTTGGGATTGTTTAACCTGGAGAAAATGAAGCTCAATGGAGAACTTATCACTCTCTAAAACTCCCTGAAAGGAGGTTGTAGCAAGGTGAGGGTCAACCTCTTCTCCCAGGCAACCAGCGATAGGACAAGAGGAAATGGCCTCAAGCTGTGCCAAGGGAGGTTCATGTTGGACATCAGGAAGAATTTCTTCCTGGAAAGAGTCGTTAAACATTGGAATAGGCTGCTCAGGGAGGTGCTGGAGTCAACATCCCTGGGCATGTTAAAGAAATGACTGGACTTGTCACTTAGTGCTGTGGTTTAATTGATGTAGTGGTGTTCATTTAAAGGTTGGACTCTATGATCTTGAAGGCCTTTTCCAATCTTAATGGTTCTATGATATTTGACTCTATGAAACAAGTATGAAATATACATGAATTGATGTGATTTAAAAAATCATCATGTCTTCATTAAAACCCCAAATACAATATGTATTTTCTTTCTTAACACTAAAAGAACTATGGCCATTTCAATATCATTCATAAAAATGGGAAAAAAGGTTGACCATACTTTCTTCATTTAAGTGCCAATGATTAGTGATAAAGGAATATTTCACAAAATACTTTTACAACTAAGGATCACAATCCCATAATCCACAGCTTTCTCTGAGGAAACTGACATACTTAACAAATGGTTTTACTAAAACATAGTCAGTTCCCTTTTGCACATCCTTGTTGCTATCAGCCCTGCCCCCTAGAGAAACACCAAAAATGCATTCTGTAGCAGGAATATCTTTTCACACTAACCTTTGTACTGACCTAACAGTGCAAGAGGTCAGGATTTTTCTGGTTTGTATTAATACCTATGCTTGGACCCAGTGACTGCTGTCTCCCCTCTTTCAGTTTTGTCTCTGAAGAAACATTTAAAAGAGGACTGAGATTGTGCCTTGACTGACAGGTGTGAAACTTCCAGCGTCAATGTCACACTCTTCTCAATGAAGACCTCAGAATGCTGATGACTTGCTGCGATTGTTGATCTGTCTTCTTGAGGGACATTTATGTGTTGTTTTTGGAACCATGAAGTACACTGGCAAGCTGAGCATAATACCAAAGTAAAAAGTAGATAGTAGGAAAGCTTTTTCTCTAATAGTTTTAGAGGTCTTATTAGTAAGCCTTTGGGTATTAATTTGGTCTATGAGTATTACTACTATCCAAATTGAACTATTAGGCTGTTAAAACACTAATTGTACAAACAGTAAATTCTTCTCTCCAGATATATATATGGAGAAGTCTCTTTACAATTATGACCTTTTTCAAAGTACTCTGGGTGTAATTTACTGGTTAAGTGAACAGACAACTTTAAACTAAAGCACCTGGATGATGGAAGCTTCTAGCAAAGTGGCTCCAAGCAAAACCACCTCATTCTTATAGTATCTCCTGTCGGACAAGTGAGGAGGGAACTCATTACGGTCTGTAAAGAGGCCAATTGGACCATTGGGGAAGGCAGGAAATATGTCTCCCTTATAGGAATATATGAAAAAAACCCTCAATAATCTCAAGCGCTCTACAGAGGCTTGGTTTTTAATCAGTCCCATCTTCCCACCTAAGGAGCAGATTCAACAAAACATGCTCAAATGGAAAACTACTGCTCTTAATTGGAGTATTCAATCATAAGAATAATGGCAAGCCTAATGTTAGCTGTTTGCTATTAAGTTATGTTAAAAATGTGCTTTCAGGAAAGAGTAAAAAGAGTTTTGAGATCTCAGTGAATGAACAAAGCAATTAATATATAATAAAAACACATAATTGACATAATTTACACTGCTTCTCCCATAGATCCATTCTATCATTATGAACACAGTTTGAACCCAGAAACCTTTACCTATTTTGAATAAAACCTTGCAAATAATAATTGTAAATATAAATGTAAAATAATTTTATTATAATTTTATTTGCTTCTCATCAATTTACAGTAACAAGAAAAATTTATATTTTCATTCAGATCATGTGAAATAGTTGCTGCCAGGGCCTTACCTCATTTTAGAAAAAAGATATGACAAAGTTTGCAAAATCTTAATCATAATGAGCACAATCTTTGTATTATGTTTGTGTTTTCTGTGTAAAAGTTTAATATCAAAACAGAAGAGTGTTTTGAATTTGCTGTTAATTTCAGACAAAATAACAAGTCAGGTTACAAGATTCATAATTACACAACTCACCTTTTCTGAGAACATCGTACAACCACCATGGACCAACAACAGAAAAATGTCTGTTTTCATGCAGGTTGTTTTTTTTAGGTAACTATTGTTGAAATTTCCTTTTTGATAGCAAACACCTTAACATAGTATCATAGGAACAAATGCAAACTTAAACCAACTACATTTGGTTAGAAAATAATTGCAAAATTATACTGTGTTTTAGTCAACCAGTCCTGTTGCAAAGTGTGCTGATATACTACACACTTTTCTCTTACAACAGGACCAGGGGCAATTTATATCAGAGCAAGAAAAAATGAGTTAAATTCCTGTAAGTCTGTCTTCTCCTTCTATGATACTTATGCTTAGGAACAAGGAAGGATTCCCTATTTTCTTTTAGCTAGGTGGAGAACAAAAAGGCAGCTAGTGCACATTCAGTAGTCTCTTTTTCTCCTTCTCAGTCCTTTACAGCTACTTGAGGGGAGGTTGCAATGATTGCTGCCATCCACTAGTTCAGACTATTGAACTATTTTTGTGTCATGATGGGTTTTGGTTTACTGTATCTGGAAGGGTGTTTCTCCTGTCTCCCCCTCTCTTCTCCCTTATCGGGTCAAAATTGCAAGAATAAAAAAGATTTTTGTAGGGAAAATTTCAGAAGCACTGTACCCACACAATTTGTATGAAAGGACAAGAGTAAGCCTTCTACAAAGATATGGACAATGAGTAGGGGAAAAACTAGCTCTAGAAAACTCTACTAATGGACTTTTCTCCTTTGGAAAAAAGTGGGGTTTTTTTCAGTTTTCTCAGAATTATGCTGACTGTGATGCTTCTACAGTGAAGGAGAGGGAGAAAAGGGAGAGTAATATCAAACACATTTACTAGGAATTTAAAATTCAGCATGCCTATCCCATTTTTATAAAATATAATTCTATACAGACTTAAATATCAACAAGAATTTTCAGTCTTTCACTATGAAAATAAAGATTGGCTTGTTTGGTTCTTGGATCCCTTTAACTCCCTTATGCCTTTCTTTTTTCTTTTAACTCTTCATCTTAATGTAATAATTTGTTTATATTCTATGATTTTCAGGGATAATTGATGCTTCCAAGAAAGAGACATTTTGAAAAGTTTTGCTGTTTTTGAATATTCAAGAGCTAGCTTTATACTTAGCTCATTCTTAAAGAATGTTCTTCTGAGTATTGCTACTTTTCTTATATCAACAGTCAATTTCTGCTGTGAAGCCCAGAATTAATAGTGTTTTTAAATTTGACTGCTTCTAACTCTCCAAAAATTGTTTACAATAGGATGGCTTTAGGTACATTTTATTAAACTTTTCTCATGAAAACATCTTATTTGTCCAATATATCAAAAATAAACCAAATAACTTCCTTCTTTTTAATCATAACACACCCTTAAATCATGAGATTGTTGACTCTGAATTATTTCCATCTTATATTTCTACTAAGAGTATACTGAAATTATGAATACAAATGTCATGATCATTCCAAATCATCAAATCAGAAAGAGCTCTGATTTTTGTAAATTCTGCTTTTAAGAGACAGGGAGAAATTGGTTATGAGTCTTCCTTTGTTATACCACCAGTAAGTGAAAGGTACCAAATATGAAAAGCTTCTATAATTTGTATGATTTCACTTTAATATATGAGTGCTTTGGAATAGTCACATGGAAGTCTGATTTCTTTATTTTATAAAACTTATTCTTAAAAAAAACTGAGGACATGGCAAACTGTGTAAAAATAATCTAAAATAACTATTTTAATAAAGCAAAAGTTCATACCATTGTTATAACACAGAAAATCATTTTTGTTCCACAGGCAACAAAGGTGCTTCTTACCTGTAAAGCCCTTGTCACAGTTACAAAGAAAAGTATTTGGAGTAACATTGACGCAGTTGCCATTGAAACACGTAGATGGTTGGCACTGTCCAACTATTTCTGTACAATTTTTACCTATTTGAAAGGAATAATATGAACATTGAATTTTAAAAAATATTTAGTGGCTTTGGTGAAGTATTTTTAAATGTCAAATGTATAGCTACAATACAGATAGGCAGATGGATAGTTGGGTATTTGTGTTAATGTTGTTCATGAGTTTTCACCAAAATTACTGAAATTCTAAAGCAAGACAGAAAGATATTAATCTGCTTTTATAGGAGCTACTGTGCTCAACCTCATCTGCCATATAGTCACGAATTCACATATATCTTAAAATGTAGAAATGCTGCTGAAACAGTAGTATTTTTTTCTTTTTAACCTGAATCAAGCTTAATGCTTCCTCCAGCACTGAGAACAAGAGATGTTCTCATGTGTAGTGGAATTTGACAGAATTTTTCTTAATATGCAGCTTTCTGGAAATTACAGTTCCAGTTATAAGTTTTTAATGTTATTTCAGCATACAGGTCTAAATACCATATAATTATGCTTGCCACTTGAATTACTACTATGACATTATTGATGGTTCAACAACTTTTCAAATTTCTAATTGACTTTATATTATGGGAGGCACTTTTTCTCCCTTATTCTTGTGTAGCCATGTCCATAATATATGGTGGTTTATCTTCCTAATTCTTCTTGTTTACATACAGCTTATTTATGGGACCAGTACTGTTAGTACAAAATTATGGCACTACCCAAAACTTTCCTATATAGGTTCACAGAATACTTCAAGCACTGCTTGTTGATAACATTAAGCATGATGATTGCTTTTAACAGAATTGCTTGTGAATTTCTCCATTAATTTCAGTTAAATTAGTACCAGACACTTTTTGATATTATTATTTTCAAAGTGTTTTATGCAGTCCCAGAAATCATAACAGAAATATTAAAAATACTGCATACCATCAATTTTTTCCACTATATTACTACACTTTGAGTAATTATAAAAATATTGTACTCATAAAATTGACTCATTCATTCTTGCATAATCTTCTATTAACAAATGCATTAATAACTAAATTATTACAAGCTTTGTAAAGCGATTAAAAATAAATTACAGCAAACTTTATGCAACATAACCTTCATTTCTGTGTTCTATGAACCTCACTTGTTCATGATTCATCAGCTATGTTTCATAGCATAGCATCACTATTGCGAGAGCACAGAAATCCAGTCCAACAAAGGAACATTGCAAGAATTCTGTTCCACAAGTACAAAAAGAGCTACAACAATCCATTTTGTGATGTGAATTAATATTTCTGGAACTTTGTAAAGCATGCCTAAATTCCATTGGTTTGAATCCAGGAATAATATACTATTTTCTTAATCCTCTTTCTTAACCCCCTGAAAGGAAGAAAATGGCTGAGTAAGAATTTATCTAATCATGCTGTACTCTCTGGTATTGCAATCCCAACACTAAATTCAGTTTCTTCAATGAGTTTTGAGTAAGTACTGCAATATTTCCTAGATAGAATCAGATGATTTTTTTTTTTGTGAAATATTTAATTTGATGCTAACAGTGTGTTTAATGAATTCCCTTTGAAAGGAACTTTATGGTACAGAACAATCTGGAAGAAAAGATTAAGTATTTTGCTTTGCTTATTCTTCTAATTAAATGTTTGACCTTTCAATTAAAAACAAAATTTTGATTTAAAAAATTTCCTAGTGTAACTTAAAGGTCCTTAAAACTGAAAATGGAGGGGTTTTTTCAGCAGATTGAATGAAATGCTCAATAAAACCATTTAGTTTTTTTCAGCAGTTTGGTTAAGTAACTATTTTTTGGGAGTTTACTCCAAACCATTTATGTTATTTGGTATAAGAATTTAAATTGCTGAACAACAACAAAAAAATCAGTTACTTCTGTAAGCTCTCAAGTGCTTTTTAACATCTCATGCTTAAGTTGGAAAGAAATATGATAAGAACTTATTCTGTTTTTCTATACAATGCACTTATGAATATCAGTAAGTACAAATTGTCTTCAAATTCTTGCACAATCTCCCATAAGTGACTATTTGTAAAAGTGACTCAGTGCAGGTGTGGTAGTGGCAGTGGAAAATCAAAAAGCCTTGCTAATTATATTCTCACTGTTTTATCATCCATTAAGAAAAATATATGATCCATGTAACATTTATTCCTAGAAGATAAAAGAAATACCTGAAAATTTTGGAGAACATGTGCACTCATAAGAATCTCCAGAAAATTCTGATTTCTCAGTGCAGGAGGCGTTGTTGTGGCAAGGTTTGGTGGAGCATATATCAAACTTCTGGCAGAATGTTCCAGAATAGTGTGAGAAACAATGGCAGTTATACGCTTTTTCCCAAACATGGCTTAGACATTTTCCATGCCCAGAGCAGAATGGTGCATTTGGAGACTGTTGGCAAAACTGCTGCTTCACAGTTACGTTCAGACGAAGGCCCATATTGCACAATAGGGGACCTCTCTTATGAAGTTCTGCAAAGTAATGAGTTCCAACACCAAGCCAGTTAGGGTCAACTTGGTGAAGTCCTCTTATCTGGCAAACAAAAATCAACTGTTCTTGCAGAAAAGCAGCTTTAGGGCAGTTAATAAATTCTTCCTTGGAGACATTTACCAAATTCATTCCGTAGGACTGAAAGGATGGCTCAGAAGCGATGAAGAGACTATCACCTAATTGAAGTTGTAAGGGGCATATCTGAGGGATACTGAGGTTTTGTCCTCCCAAGATTTCCCCAGTAATACTTTTATTCATATTCCAGCATTCGGTGTAAAAGTCTGAGCAGATATTTGCCCTTGGTGTCCATTTGATTACAGTAGGTTTTGGTTCCACTCTCCATTCAGCTGTCATTTGTCTCTCACATATTACCTGCCCATTTACAGCGCAGAGTTGAAGAAACCACACTAACATGGGAACTGCTGATTTTGTAGTCATCATTTTACCTGGCAAAGGGAAGTTATCTTTCACACCTCCTTCATTACTGAGAATAGTTTCAGAACACTTTTTCCTTAAAGTTCTCGAGTATTTTTCATGGCAGCCTAGGAATTCAAAGAGAGGAAAATATTTGTTTTCGCATCAAATACATTTGAATATTAAATCCTCATTACAAGTACAGAAAATGTACAACAAAGCAAGGGCAACATCTAATTACTCTAATGGAAAACTAAAGTCCAATTAACTGATCAGAACTATAACACTTTAACAAAAGTCAGATTTTTCCTATTTTTACTCCTGCTAAAGATTTGATTTTTATTTAGTACATTTCATTGTGCTTGCGTGCAGAAGAGAAAGAGTTTAAAAACATACTTTCCATATTCCCTCCCTGTGTTCCCAAAAAATGTTATTCAAGTTAAGATAGGACATCTGTGGCAAAACTAGGAACATCTAAGCTCTACTCATAAGTTTTAACCATAATTACTTTCCTAATAATGATTTATTAGTTTATGATAAAAGTAGATATTCTGAAGACATAGGCCTGAGAATTCTGGCTTTATGAAGAAAACATGCAAGCAATCCTCAACACTTTTCTGTTCATGCACACTCAGCAAAACACTTCATTAAATCCTTACTTTTCAAAGTGCATATCTTAATCATATGCTTGATGTTTTTATGTATCACAGTTAAAGACAACAGACTACAGGCCTCCATAACTGTTCAATTTATAGATTAGCCTTTTTTGTCCCTTGAATATATCTAGCAATTTTTTATTGCAAGGACATGAGTGATTAGAGAAAGAAAACCAAAATAAGATTATATATAAGTAAGTTTTTTCTTGGAGTCATACTAAAAATGATGAAAACATATTATGTTTAATACTTTAGAAATTTTCCGTAGCTTTACGTTAGTAAAAGTTTAATTTGTCTTAAATATAATGTTTTTTCTCACTTTTACTCTTTTTCCTCTCGCTGTACTTATCTGGCACTTTAAGATAGTGGTTTCTATCCTGACATTTACATATGAGAAAATTATTTGAAAGAATAAAATCTATCCTACAAGGAAAGACATTTAATAAAAATAAAAAATAGTATTTATAGTTTGAAATTTTTTCACATTTTTCTCATTTTTGCACAGCACATGGAAACACATGTGGATACATATTTTTCTATGCCTACATGTACCTGGTCTACCGCTAAAGTGCATGTGGATTATGATACTGACTGAAGTACATGATTTCCTTAAATGTCCTCCTCTTCTCCCATGTACTTCAAGAGTATTTTGGACCATACTTTGGACTATTCTGAAAGATCAAAGCAGGACAGAAAAGATACTGTTTGAGGAAAACTTTAGTTGAAGAATATTAAAAGACTCAAGAAGCTGCTGCAAATTATAGGATACTATCGAAGAGTAGCATTCGGTCTCTCCCATTGTCACCTAAATTGGGATGAAAACATCTAAAATTTAGCTACATCTGATTAGTAAATTGCTGAGCATGTGAACCTATCCCAATGACCTTTGTGCAGCAGAATGATCAGCACCACTTAAGTATTTGAAGATACCAGAAAAGTGTGGACTATGACTAACTAGTAGTAATAACAGCAGACTCAAGTTTTAGAATATTAAACTCAGAAGGGGTAGGAACCAGGGTTTGATCCTTCTCCCAGAATAGCTTCTGTTTTGATTTAATTACTGAATCTCAATTCTGCCTTCAAAGAGTTTCAGTACTCCAACCACATAGCTCCAGAGTCAGGCAAGTATGTTAATTTCTAATTTTCTCTCTCTCTCTCTGCATTTCCACCCCTGGGAGTTAACTCCCCATAGAAAGAAAGAAAGGACATGGATCTGCAAGAAAACTACTACCCTTGTTGCTGAATACTCATTGTCTTTCTATTTTGAGACCATTCTGTTATCTTCAGAATCTCATGATGTGCAATGATACCATTAGATAATGGTCTATCAAATGTGTAGTTTGGATCATTTAGTATTTTTTTTTTTTCAGGTAGCAGTCTTGAACTATTAGATTCATTATAGCTGCTATTACATCTGTCACTATTATCAGGTATAAAAGTCTATGCTCTATATTACTGCATATTTAGAAATCCTACATTCAGCAGCCCATCTTTTCATACCTATTTCATAATGAGATTTTCTCAGTTGGTACTAAAATAGGCCTTTATAAAAGGTTATTTTTCTTTTTAGATACTTCAAAAAGAAAGCTATTGCATGTTTAATGCAGAAGAGTTCTTGCCCGCTTACATTTTGCCCTTCATTCATGTAATTATGCATCATTATGGTATCACATATAGGTTTAAATTTTACTGGTAAAGAAAATGCGTTTCCTCACAATATTTGTATGGGGTAAATCTGGACTATTTTAAAATAAATTACTGGTAGCATTTTAATAGTTCATACTCTTCACAAAAATCATTATTAGTCTTCATGCTGCCAAAAAAATTATTATGGGAGCACTATAATTAATAATATTAAATAAACAAAATCAACCTGTAAAAGCAATGGAAGAAAAAACACAGGGGAAGATAGAAAAGAAATACTAAGAGATTGTTTATTCAGCAATAAAATCATGAAGGAAAAAGTTATAGAGTGAAGAGCATAAAAAGTAAAAAGCCATATATGAAATAGAGTTAAAATATTAGCATACCTTACATAGAAAATCAGCCAAGAAATTAAATAACTGCAAAGTACTGATGCCATATCATGAGATAAAAAATGTGATAAGATGAAATTTGAAGTGATTTTGACAACTTTCATACCTTAGGTCTGCTTTAGGCAAGGAGAAAATCTTCCTATCTCAACTGGTTCCATGTAATTGATGAAGACTAAGAAAAGTTCAAGACTGGTAATTGTATGGACACACAGATACTTGAAGAAAATCTAACTCTTAAAGTTACATTAGGTTGGGTGAAAAGCAAAACAATGCTCTGTTTTGTACTATTGTAGAACTAAAACAGTTAGGTTTATGCAGAATTTCAGGAAAGTAATTTAAAAGCAAAAATGAATCCCAAGTTATTTGTTTTCAAGTCCAGCATCTTAAAGATTATGTGTTCTTTCTATTAATAACGAGTAAGACATACTAATGACAAAAATACAGTATATTATAAGTGAGAGTGGAGAAATGCCCACTGAAGATATATAACTCCAATGACCTTCCAGGGGAAAAAAAATCTGTCAAAGAAGAGGATAAAACAGAAAATGTTTAGGAACATCATGTTACCATGTTTTGGTTAGGAATGGACCATCTCTTTGCACCTTCTCACATGTCACATGCACACTTTTTTGAATTACTGCCTGTGTTTGACAAACTCTGGTAGGACACAATTAAAACCTTGGATCAAAGTGATTTAAAAAGAACTGAGAGGCTGTTGTTGGGGGGCTTGCAAAGTGTCCCTCGCCTTCCTCAGGAGCTGCATTTAAGCTCAGGTTCTCACTCTTGGTCTTCACTTGGGTTATGCTGCAT
The DNA here is from genome assembly GCF_003945725.1 of Corapipo altera. Classification (NCBI taxonomy): domain Eukaryota; kingdom Metazoa; phylum Chordata; class Aves; order Passeriformes; family Pipridae; genus Corapipo; species Corapipo altera. The sequence continues at coordinate 3,730,037 of NW_020884890.1, forward strand.
GTACAGTTGGTACTTGAACTTATACCATGATTACCCAAATGTCAGAAGTCAAGTAGGAGGGGTAGAAGGCTGTCTTCGCTGAACAGGAATCTTCTCTTGGAGATAAGGCAAAAAATGAAGGTGGATGCCCAGTGGAAGTAATGTCAAGTGACATGGGAAGAATTCAGAGAGACTACTTGCAGCTGTAGGGAGAAAATTTGTGCAGTCAAAACTCTGAAGCTGGCCAGAAATGTAAGGGACAACAAAAAGAGTTTCTTTCAAATATATTAATGGCATAGTCAGTATAGAAATGTCATCAGTCCATTACAGGATGAGGATGGGCACCTCACAATCAGGGACAGAGAAAAGGCAGAGGTGTTTAATGCTTTCTTTGCCTCTGCCTTCAACATGGATGACAGACCAAGGGGGTCTCAGTGCCCTGAGCTGGAGGACCATGACTGGGAGAATGATTAAATCCCAGTCAACCCTGAAATTATGCAGGATCTGCTGCTCCAGCTGGATCCTGACAAATCTATGGGACCTGATGGGATTCAACCCAGAATCCTCAAAGAGCTGGCTGATTTCATCGCAAAACCCCTCTCGATGACTTTTAAGTGGCCTTGGGAATCTGGAGATGTCCCGGCTGACTGGAAGCTGGTGAATACTGTCCCAGTTTTCAAGAAGGGCAAGAAGGACCCTGGAAACTACAGACCTCTCAGTCTCACTTTAGTGCCTGATAGAATTGTGGAGAAGATTATCCTGGAAGTATTGAAAACCACCTGAAAGACAGTGCAGTCATTGGTCACAGCCAGCACGGTTTCAAGAGCGGAAAGTCCTGCTTATCAAGCCTGGTTTCCTTTGATGACAAGGTAACCCACCTAGCTGATCAAGGAAAGCCAGTTGATGTAATCTTTTTGAATTTCAGTAAAGCTCTCGATGCTGTCTCTCACAGGTTCCTTCTGGACAAAATGTCCAGTACACAGCTGGATAAGCATCATGTGGTGGGTGGGTAACCAATTGGTTCATGGGTAGAACACAAAGAGTTATAGGGAAAGGGGTAACACCAGATTGGTGACCTGTCACTACTGGGGTTCCTGAAAGCTCCATCTTAGGCCCTGTGCTCTTCAACATCTTCACAAATGACTTGGAAGCAGGACTGGAAGGGATACTAAGAAAGTTGGCAGATGATACTAAACTTGCAGGAGCTGTTGACTCCCTCAAAGGCAGGAAGGCCCTGCAGAGAGACCTCGATAAATTATAGGACTGGGTAATTAACAACCATATGAAGTTCCACAAGGGAAAGTGCAGGATTCTCCACCTGGGATGGGGCAGATGCACATACAGACTGGGGAATGAGATGCCGGAAAGCAGTGCCATGGAAAGGGACCTGGGGGTCCTGGTTCATGGCAGGTTGAATCTGAGTCAGCAGTACCCTGGCAGCCAGGAGGACCAACTGTGTCCTGGGGGGCATCAGGAAAAGCATCACCAGCCGGTCATGGGAGGTGATTGTGCTGCTCTGCTCTGCACTGATCCAGCCTCACCTTGAATATTGTGTGCAGTTTTGGGCACCGCAATAGAAAAAAGATATTAAGCTCTTAGTGAGCATTCAAAGGAGGGCAATGAAGATGGTAAAGGGCTTTGAGAGGAAACCATATGAGGAGCGACTGAGGTCACTTGGTTTGTTCAACCTGGAGAAGTCAGGAGACTGAGGGCAGACTTCATTGCAGTCCACAACTTCCTCATGAGGGGAAGAGAAGGAGCAGGCACTGATCTCTTCTCTGAGGTGACCAGAAACAGGACCTGAGGGAATGGCCTGAAGTTGTGTCAGGGGAGGTTTAGGTTGGATATTAGAAAAAGGTTCTTCACCCAGAGGGTGGTTGGGCACTGGAATAGACTCTCCAAGGAAGTGGTCACAGCACCAAGCCTGACAGAGTTCAAGAAGCATTTGGACAATTCTCTCAGGCACATGGTGTGACTCTTGAGAATGGTCCTGAGCAGGTCTGAGGGTTGGACTCAATGATCCTTATGGGTCCCTTCCAGATTATAGCAAATATTTCAAGTGGTATGGTTTCACCTAAATAAATAAATAAATAAATAAATAAATAAATAAACATTCTTTTCACATCTTGTCTTTACTGTAATTTTCTTTCTGTAAGTTCATGATGAAGCCCCTGACTATGACTGTGACCATGACTGCGACCTTCTGAGGTGAAAGAGTCTGTGAGTACAGAATACTAACAGGTAATGGGAGATTGTAGCTACGATGTACCTTAGGCAAATAGCACAACACAGTTTAAATAAAGATGAACTTTCTCTGTAGTATCTCTGACTGTTTCATGGAGCAGTAGGTTGGAAAACACCAAAGACAAATCAACCTTTGATGTGATTATAGTTATTTACATGTCCTGATTGAGAATTGAAAAGTGTCTGTCTAGCAGGGGCCATCATGTACCCAGATTCAAAATGCCTGCAGAACGAACAAAAGTAAAAGGAAAAAGTCAAGTTGTCCTCAGTTTCTAAAAAAGAAACTACTAATGCAATTAATTTGTTAAAAGAATACTTAAAAGAGGGCAGTGGTGTTAAGCACTCATAGAAAAAGCAGAGATTTTATAAGGATAATGTGTTAGACATAGATTAAAAAATATGTATCATTAATCAGGGCTTGAAAATAGATAAAAAGAAACTGATGTCTAAATTTAAGGGTGTGAGAAGGAAAGCAAGAAGTAGACCTTAGAATCTGCAATTTCCCATAAATCACTCAAGTAAAAACATCACAGACTCTGGTAGGTTGAATGTGAAAACATATATTCATATGAAAACTAGAGGAAAGAAAAGAATTCAAAGAGCAAGTAACAGTATCAAAACCGATAATAAATCTTGAAAACGACAGCAATAATCAAAATCCTAACAGAGAGCCTTCATAAGCAACAGACATTCTAATAATGAATGTTCAGTTGTGATGCAGTGTCAGAGTGGATCATATTCACATTTTCAGTGAAAACTCTGGTTGCAATAGAAACTACAGAAGAAAAGGATAATTTCATGAGCTACTGAGAATGACATTCTGTCTAGTCCCACTGACTTCACTCTGCTGAATTTCACAAGTTTGCTGTATTCACTAGTGATGCTTATGGTGCCTGGGGGAAAGAACATTGCTAGAAATATTAGCAATGGAAATTGCTAAAGAACACACTGTGCTCTTGTGATAAACTTCCTCTCTAATATTTCTTAATCTACATACTAATTTATGTGTCATATTTAGTTAATTGCACTACCATTGTATTGAAAGACATAAGGCAGAAGTGGTTTTAAATGTGTTTTTTCCTCTAACACTGCCGTACTTGACAAGACAAGGTCCACAAAAATGGACAAGAAACATTCTTATAGCCTTTATTAGTTATAGCGCAATCGTAGAACAAGGTCCTGAAAATGACCATCGGGGATGATGATAAAGGGCATTGACATTCATTGAAACTTGTGGAGTGTGTACTTCAGTTATATTCCCTCTGATTAGTGGTATATGAAGAATGAAATGAAGAGAGGTGGACCTAGAACAGGATACACATTTCTCTTGTCCATCACCACGTTACCTTTACTTTTGGTGTCTAACCTTTGAAAATATTTAGTCATGCCAGCAAAGGATGTACAAACTTTTTAAAAATGGAAACATGATTTTCAAGGAGAATGCATGAAAATTATGATGGGCAACATAAAACTGTAAGAGGATTCTAAATACAAAAGAAATTTTACTCTATTTTCTTATTGTATATAAAATTAATATCACAGGATCACAGAATGTGCTGAGTTGGAAGTGAAACTCCTGTGCCCTGCACAGGAGCATCCCCAAGAGTCACAAAATGTACCTGAGAGTATCATCCAGAGGCTTGAACTCTGTCAGGCTTGGTGCTGTGACCGCTTCCCTGGAGAGCCTGTTACAGTGCCCAACCACCATCTGGGTTGTTATGATCTGGTTATTAAAATTATTAGAAAGGTCTCTGCCCGAATTAAGGTGCAAATGAGACCATATACCAAAGTCAATAGTATTTAACAGTAAACTGAGGCAGAAAGAGAAAGATAGAAAGAAATTGGAAAAAGAAGGGGGTAGGAGGAAGAAAGAGAGTGACAGAGAGATTAGATAGAAAATGTATAACCACTTTGTGGAGTCTGCTGGTGTCCCATGGATCAGGGTCTTTTTGGTGGTGAGAGTCCCACAAACATAGAGTCCAATGGATAAATATACGTTCAGGAGATGCCAGGAACCTCCCCTGGCAGGGGGAAGCTTTGCAGTGTCTTGCAACAGACTCTGAATTTGTTGCCTCAGTTGGATCACATGCAGTCCCCTGACGGTGGAAGACCTAAGGAATGAGTCTGGGGGCACTTTGGGATCTCTCTGATGGTTTATGAACCTTTCTCAGCTGCCTCTCACATGAATATGCTGTGTGTATTTGGTCTTCCCAGAGTGAGGGCATTTACTCCTGTTTTGTGTGGAGAGATTTCACTATCACACACCTAAAACTCGTCTCATCCTTCACCCGCTGAGGCTTGTTTACTTCTCCCTAAACCTGATAGAATTGGACAGTAGTCTTATCTCAAGTTCCCATCACAGTCCAAATTCCAGTCAGGATGCATATGCTGGAAGGGGGTCCCAGTATATGCTGATGCATATGCTTCAGTGGTCCCAGACAGGCAGTTGGTTTTTTGCAGTTTAACAAAAAGTCTTTCTATGATTTTGGCAATGTTTAAGACCTGAACAGTATTTCAGTCTATCATATGGGTGAAGAATCTTTTTCTGATATCCAACATAAACCTCTCTTGACATAACTTCAGGCCATTCCCTTGGGTCCTGTCACTGGTCACCTCAGAGAAGAGATCAGTGCTTACCTCTCTTCTTCGTCTCACAAGGAAGTTGTTTCCATTTCTTTGAGGTTTTTGAGTTCCTATATCATGTATTTCATGAGGGCATTTGAAATAAACTTTTCATTAAAATCAAAAATAAACTTCTGAAGCTAACTCAAAATCATCTCTTCTTAGCATGCTTTAGTTCACGTAATGTAGCAATCTCAAAACAAGAGAATCCTCTGATGAAACAAACCTGAAAGAAACACTTTAGGAATGTACCTAGTGCAATCATGGCTGGGCTTCGCGAACAAAGATTTTGGAAGGCTCTATCCACATTTGTTACAGGCACACTGGTGGCTTATGAAGCTTATACGTGACAGACATATCCGATTGCAGAAAGCACAACAGAAAGACTCCTTAGATGGTGTATTCTGCAAGACACGGTTCTTTCTGCGTTGCCTTTTCTCCTTGAGAGTGATCCTGCGTGTGTTCTCAAAGGAGACAGCAGCATTGTAGATGGTGTGTCTCCAGGCCTCTCGATTTGAGGCCAGAGTAGACCAGTTATGGTGATCAATATGGCCAAGGCTGAGATGTTGTTTCAGGGAGTCCTTGTATCTTTTCTTCGGGGTTCCTCTCATGCGGGAGCCAATGGCAAGTTCACCATAAAGCAAGATCTTAGGGAGACAGTGGTCCTTCATCCTGGAGACACGCCCTGCCCATCGCAGCTGTGTTCTCATTAATGTGGCCTCAATACTTGTGACTGGTGCTTGCTCTAGAACAGATGTACTGGTCACATAATCTGACCAGTGGATGTTTAGGATTGTACGGAGGTAGAGTTGATGGAAGCGTTCTAGGAGATGCAGGTGGTGGCAGTAGACAGCTCATGATTCGGATCCGTATAAGGGAGTAGACAACACTATGGCTTTGTAAACACTGACCTTGGTGCTTTTCTTCAAGTGTTTATTACGCCATACTCTTTTATGGAGTTTTCCAAAAGCACTATATGCCTTTGCTAACCTGTTGTCTATCTCCCCATCAATTTTACCATCTGAGGAGATGAGGCTACCTAGGTAGTTAAACTACTGGACTGATTTGAGCTCTGATTGGCCAATGGTGATATGGGGATGATGGAGGACTTCCTGAGGTGCTGGTTGATAGAGAACTTCTGTCTTCTTTAAGCTGACTTTCAACCCAAAGAGCTCAACAGCCTCTGCAAAGCAGGATGTTAAACGCTGCAGAGCTGCTTCTGTGTGAGCAACAAGGGTGGCGTCATCAGCACAGAGCAGCTCCCAGAAAAGATGGTTTAAGGTCTTGGTGTGGACCTTCAGTCGCCTTAGATTGAATAAACTTCCATCAGTACAATATCGAATGTAGATACCGTCCTGATCATCGAGGTCTGCCATGGCCCTTTGGAGCATCATGCTAAAGAAGACTGTGAATAGGGTAGAAGTCTTAATTAAAATTCTTAATTAAAAAGGGCTCAGAAAGTGTGTTGCCATATCTGACTTGGCTGTGCTGATCCTCATGGAGTGAGATGATCATTTTAAGGAACTTGGGGGGACAACCTAAATGTTCCAAAATCTGCCACAGACCTTTTCTGCTCACAGTATCAAAAGCCTTGGTGAAGTCGACAAAGGTTACATAAAGACCTTTGTTCTGTTCCCTACACTTCTCTTGCAGTTGTCTGAGAACAAATACCATGTCTGTGGTACTCCTGTTGGCTCTGAAACCACACTGACTTTCAGGTAGGATTCCTTCTGCTATAGTGGGTATTAGTCTGTTCAAGAGTATTCTTGCCAGGATTTTGCCAGCAATGGAGAGCAGAGTAATACCCTGGTAATTTGAGCAGTCTGATTTAGTGCACTTGAGTGACTAATGGATGATTGATCCATATGTATGAAGCTAGTGTGCAGTAAAACTCCCAAATGAAGAATAACATGAATATCAGGTAGTGATATCAGGTAGCTTCACTGCTTCGCTTTAAAAATCCTCTCTTATCTCTCCACACTACTTGAAAATAAAGACAAATCTGTGAATTAAATGTGAACTATACCAGAACTACTTTTCAAACATATTCAAAGAGTTAAACTCTGCTGTATTCAACAAAATTGATCCCTAATTAGAGCAAAGGAATTTAGAACATTCTGTGTGAAAACTAGCATAAATCTTGGAAAGAAAATTCATTTTTGCCAACTCCAGATAATTTAGGTTCATTGAATTGGCTTCGATACTGAACTAGAGAAAGTATTAACCTGATTTGTTAATTCTTAAGAAGCCATATTAGTCAAGGATTTCTTGACTGTTACAGTCCATCATGATTTTAGTTCAGGACAGAAAGAAAGAGTAAGATAATTGGACACTCCTAGATGTCATAGAATCACAGAATTGTTTTCATTGGAAGGTACCGTAAATATCATTTACTTTCAACCCCCTCTCCCATGGGCAGGGACACCTTCTGTTAGACCAGGTTGCTCAAAGCCCTGTCCAACCTGACCTTGAACACTGCCAGGGTTGGGGCTTTCACAGTTTCTCTGGGCGACCTGTTCCAATGTCTCATCACCCTCACAGTAAAGAATTTCTTCCTAACATCTAATCCAAACCTACTCTCTTTCATTTTGAACCTATTACTCCTTGTTCTGTCACTGCAGTTCCTGATGAAGATCCCCTCTCTGTATTCCTTGTAGGATTCCAGATACTGGAAGGTTATTATGAGGTCCTATACACAACCTTTGCTTCTCTAGGCTTAACAGCCCCAACTTTCTCAGCCTGTCTCAATAGAGGAGCTGTTCTAATGTCCTTATTGTGCCCTACTGTAGAAGCCCAGAAGGTAAGGGGCTAATGTGTGTGTCTCAAACACCAATAGCCAAACATCTATGGAGTCAACCAAGGACTGTTGTTAAGAACATTCTGTGAGAATGAACAGGCTGTGGCTGCAGAAGGAGGCCATACAGAGGTAGGGTAGCACTTTTCTGGGACAAATGTCCTTGTTCTGGCTCCTGAAGAAGAACACAACGCAGCACAGAATAAACTGTGGGTTGAGAAGCAGACATGGAGTGTCAACCAAAGACAGACCCAAGAGGGGGGGAACAAGACCACCAAAGACCCCTAAACCCTCCGATCCATTTCCAGAAAGGTCTAGAAGAACAAACTGTGCATGATAACAAATTTTAATAGAAAGCAAGAAACTTAGTCACAGGGCAGGGGAAACTTATGTATAAGAAGGCATCCCCATGAAGCCCAGGAAGTGTATCTATGTAAGATACAATGTCCATATCTACAGTAAGAATCAAGTATCAATTTATGTTATCAATTCTGGAAGTGGGAAAAAGACACTGATCTTCTATACTGTTAAACTGTTAGGTTTGTTTTTGGAACCATTACCAAGTTGTAGTTTAACCATTAGTTCTTTAGGACAATTTGTGGGAGGTCAGGCCAAGAATCATTCCCAATAGGGAGTCAGAGTGCAAATACATTTTCTGGAGCCTAAGAAAAAGTGATAGGTCAATGTATTGGGTTTCTGTGGCCAGGTTTCGGTAGTGAGGGGGGCTACAGGGATGGTTTCTGTGAGAAGCTGCCAGAAGCTTCCCCCAGGTCTGGTGGAGCCAATGCCCGCCCACTCCAGGACAAACATGCTGCTAGCCATGGCCAAGCCAATCAGGAATAATAGTAAAGCCTCTGCGATAACATATTTAAGAAGGAAAAATGAAGTTATTGTGCATATGAAAATTGTACCCAGAGAAGAGCAGAGTGAGAACATGTGAACAACAGTGTAGACACCAAGGTCAGTGGAGAAGGAGAGGGAGGACCAGAGCTGAGGTTCCTCTGCAGCCCGTGGTGCAGACCATAGTGGAGCAGGTTGTCCCTCTATAGCCCCTAGAGGACCACGGGAGTGCAGAGCTCTACCTGCAGCCCATGGAGGAGACCCACACAGGAACAAGTGGATGCCCAAAGAAGGTTGTGACCCCATGGGAGGTCCGTGCTGGAGTAAGGGCCTGGCAGGGACCTCAGGACCTGTGGAATGAGGAGCCCACACTGGAGCTGGTTTCCTGGTAGGCCTTGTGACCCTGTCAGGGACACACATCGGCACGATTTGTGCCTGAAGGACTGCACCTGCTGGAAAAATGACCCATGTTGCAACAGTTTGTGAAGAACAGTTGCCTGTGAGATGGACTCACACTGGAGAAGTCTGTGAAGAACTGTCTCCCATGGGAGGAACCCCACAGGAGCAGGGGAAGGACTCCTCTCTCTGAGTAGCAGTGGAAACAACAACTGATCGTAACCCCCATTTCCCATCTCTGTGCACCACTAGGTAGGAGGAGGTAGAGCTTGGAAGAGGGGCAGGTGTTTTAAGATTTATTTTACTTCTCATTCTCCTGCTCCGATTCTGCCAGTAATAAATTTAATCAATATCCCCGCTTTGCATCTGTTTTACCTTGTAACAGTGATCGGTGAATGATCTCTTCTGGTCCTTATCTCAACTCATGGACTTTTCGTTATATTTTCTCTCCTCTGTCTACAGGGGAGTGAGAGAGTGGCTTTAGTGAGTATCTGGCATCTAGCCAGGGTCAACTCACTGCAGTCAGGTGTCCCATTAAGCTTCAAGACTAGATAACAGCCTCTGGAAATATTCAGTTATTAGAAAAATGTCTTCAGGCCTTTAATACAGGATATGATTATACTCTTTTAGGGAGCTGGGAAGCACAAGAAAAAATGTCTATCTGAAAAAACTAATTGCCCAGAATATGAAACCCAGAATGCATGTCCAGATATACGAGTGTTCTTTTACTAGTTTTTTTAAATATATTATATATAATAGCAAAATAATTGGACCTGTGAATAGTGACAATAAATTAATTTGTATGACTCACAATATCAAAGGGTCTGAATGCAATTATCTGTTCAGTAGTACGGCATTTTACTTAATCCTAGACCTTATGAATTCAAATTCAATAAATAAATTTTTCTTGTAAATATTCCATAGATGTCAAACATGCACTATCAGCACATGAAATATGTAACACAGAAAAATATTTAGTTTCACGTAGGGATGAAATCTCATTCTTAACACAATGTGTAAACAGAATCATAGAATCATTTAGGTTGGAAAAGACCTTTAAGATCATCAGATCCATCCGTAAACCTAACAAGGTCAAGTCCAACACTAAGTGCACACACACAGGGAATGCATACTCATTATAAATAACAATGTTTATAAGGTATGTTCCTAATGGGCCTCTTGAAAATTACTAATGGAGGTGGCAGAAGCTTCTTTTAATGAGAGAATTAACAAAGTCGTTCCCTTAAGATATTTGATATTAAGCATTCAACAGTATATCTAAGCAACAAGAGAAATTGAAAAACTGGTTTATCTTTGCTAGGATTTTGCAAGAATTAAGTTGTCACTGCTCCTCCAACTACATTCTCACCTAAGCTGACTTGAAGGCCTTGTTTCTAATGATAGAGAATTTAGCTAAGACTTTTTACTGAATTTGTTAGCCATGTTCTTAAAAGAACTACAAAGAAAAGGTAATTAATGCTATTATGATGGTTATATGCAATTTTCTGTAGTTTTAGTTTCCTCCATCATAATTTTTGTATGAATGTGCAAAATAAAGAATATGTGACCTCTATATTTCAGAGATAAGAATGGAAAATCAGAAAGCTCACAATTTTCACCAAATGTATTTTGAAAAACATGAATAAATAGGCAGATGATTAATCCTCCTAGGTCTTTAGAAATCACTGTTAACACTGAATATCAGACGAGCCTTCACAAGTTGCTGTCAATAACTTTAGTTCTCTGTCTGAGTTAAGCTGCAGCAGGTACATGTGGGAAATCTTTTTCACATATGGCGTAGAAAAATAAGGTACAAACCAAAGCCAGCCCTTCCACTAGTCAAGATGAGATGAACAGAATTTTAATACAAATTTTGAAGAAAGTTTTGTGTGGCTTGTATAAGAGAATTTCAGTCTTGATGTCAAAATGAAGCAGCTAACAAGTATAGTGTAGAAATGAACTTGCAGTTCTCCTATAACCTCAACTAAAATGGACACTCAGGATGTAACTAAGACTCTACAAATAATTCTCAGAAGAAGATTTTAACTGATGATGGGGAAAGAAAAAATGTTGTATAGGGGGAAAAAATCAAGTCAACATTGTTCTCCAGCTTCTCGTCACAAATAGGGTTCACAATGAGTTATATTTTACTGAAATAAATGTCTTAGTGTTCCTGGAACAGTATTCAAATTCTGCTTGTAAGGAAGTAGGCATCTTGTCACCTGTCTCAGTTGCAGAAACACACTATAGTACAGAGAGTTTTATAAAACTCTGATGAGATCATACTTGAATTTAATTACCTGAAAAGATCTGGTTTGGATCTCATGCTGCTTTTATTCAAGTGATGATTTTATTCAACTATACTTGTGTTAGTAGTCAAAGTAGAAATGCTTTCTGGCTCAGAGGAAATAGGTTACTGATGCAACAAAAGTAATTTGCAGTAGTATCTGAAATTTGGGGTTTGTTTTTTTTTTTTCTTCCTAAAGCAACATTGCTCCAACAGCAGACTTTGGATGGATAAAATACATAAATTTTACTCAGAATCTCATAATAATCTCAGAAAATTGATTTCTCCAACAACTGTAAAAAATTCCTTGCTGTTCTCCTGAGAATTCATGAAAGAGGTGGAAAGCTTTTAGCTCTGAGGGAAGCATGCAGACTGCAATTGTCAGAGCAAAACAGAAACTAGTTCAATGCTTCCTGCTGAGAGCACTTCATTTTCGCAGCAGGTGTTGGTAAAACTCAGCAAAGCTCAGGGAAAATAAAAAAAAAAATAAAAAAACCTAAACAAAACTCTTAGAACACCTGACAAAGGGGAAAAAAGAATCTTTCCATAAATAGTAAAACTAAAAGCTAATAGATGGTTGATGACCCCAAAACAATTAGAGCTTTGAAATAGATACATTCTCTTTTCATTTTTTTCAGGAGACAAATGATTTTTAATTTCTAGGATTGTTAGACCAAGATATTTAGCGTTGATCAGACAAGAAGAGAAGGATTTTTTTAAGCAACATTACTAATATCCACTGTGGAACTGAATAGTATACCCTTTCCTGTGATCCAGTAATTTTTCAGAGGTTTTTTGGATTGAACAACTACACTATTTTTTCTAGGTAAGTAAAAAATTCAGTCTGTATTTCCTATAGTCTCTCAAACCTCCTCCCTATTCTACCCAAGGTATCCCTGGCTCTTCTTATTCTTGGCAGTTCTTGCTTACTGAAGTTCTTTCTCACCATCATCATTGTAAGAGCTTCTTCAAAGCTCAAACTGAGCTGCAATTAGACAAAGTATCATCTTTTCTTTTTTCCATAGAGATATCCATATGCATCAATTAGCACAGGGAATGTGTATAACTTTCTTCTTTACTACCCAGCCACACTTATTTTCATATATTATGTAAAATCGGAAAAACACAGCAAAACACAGGGAAACAAAATTTACATCATCTTTAAGGGAGACAGAATTAGAGAAACTTATAAAATATATTGTTCAAGATGAAAACTATGTGAGTTTTAAAGGCAAACCAGATGATATATTGTCTGCCTCTTGATAAGAGTGATTGAAAGAAAATGTTTTATCTAAACTTGGTAATTTAAGAAGTAGGACAAATGTTTCTGGGTTTCCAAGTTTTGTTATTCTTATTTTGGCATTGAAAATGTTATGCAACATTTGAAATGAAGGCACTGGAAATTTTTTCCTAAACTCTAAACTTTTTTCAGCCTGAGTTACTAATAGCATAAGTCACAGTGGTGTCTTTAACATAGAAAAAGTCTTCAACATAAGAAGACTTAAAACTAATGTTTACCATATAGTAAATTTGGAATATTATATTAACTCTTATGTAAAAAAAATCTAAAAATTAATTCAACTTATCGTAGGTAAAATGTCCTCCAAAGCTTTTCAGAATGGTGTATGAACATTATACAAATTGTAAAATATTTGTGATTCATAGCAATTTCTTTTCTTTTCCACAAATATTAAATGAAAAAGTTATTAGTATAAGCTATATTGAATAACTTATAAGGGAATTCACCTCACATATTTGAGATTTGCAATCTAATTTTGTTTTATTCTCACTTTTGGATCTTGTAAGGTTTATTTACCAGCTTGTTTTGTGCATAAGTATTTTTATTCAAAAAGCAGTATCTGTTTAAAATATTTTGTCTGGTGAATTCCATGACATATTGCAATACATGAGCTACACTTGGAAATTTCAATATCCATTTGAGGCATTTGCAATTACTTTTGTTTTATGTATGATTTAATTTGTGATCTTGCATTTTGCAATAATATTGCTCTACTTTTCCATTTGTGAAATTCAATTGTCACAAATTGTTTTTACTTCTTATGGTTCTTTATCAGAATTAAGCATCACTGGCTCTTAAAATTTGCACATCTGAACAATATTTTTTATCTGCTTTCTAGAAAAACTCTGATTTTGAAAGTTATTTTGTATAAAATAAAACTGCATTTCTTCATTGTACAAATAATGCAAACATATATGTTTCTCAAATCTAGAAAATGTGACACTTCAGTATGCCTAGTCTAGAAGTTGTCGATTATTTTTATTAACCTTCTTTGCATGTTCTATTGTGTCATGTATAAATATAGACAGAAAAATTCTGAAGTAAACTTAGATTTTTAATTGTTACATAATTTCTAAGAATACATAATTTTATTTTGTGGAATGACAGCTGAATTTTTATTTGCTTTTATGTCATCTGGAAGATTAGAATGCTAGAACAGATAAATTATTTAATTACAAATCAAGATCTGTAGTACCTGGGCTTGTGTCCTCTGGAAAAGACCTGCTATAAAATTGATTCCTGAGATAGTATTATAGTCAAGGATGTGATACCAGTGTCAACCTACAGTTGCAGGTTGTTTCCAATAGAATACCCAGTTCTACATTTAGACCTGTCATTTGAATTTAGAGTTCCATATCTGGCTTTCACAGAATTTCGAAATGGTTACAATGAGCCTCTGGAGATCATCTTGTTCAAAACTCCTGCTCACGCAGAGCAGGTTGCCCAGGATTGTGTCCAGTCAGAAGTTCTGGGCTCCTCAGTACAAGAAGGCTATGGAAATACTGGACTGTGTCCAGAAAACGGTCATTTGGATGTTTAAGGGACTGGAGCATCTTTCATGTGAGGATAAGCTGAAAGCTGGGGCTCTTCAACCTGGAGGAAAGAAGGCTCATAGGGAGTCTTATCTATATGTATAAATAACTGATGGGAGAGAATGAAGAAGTGCGAAAAAGACTCTTCTTACTATTCCCCACTGACAGGACAAGAGGATTACACACAAACAGAAACACATTAAAACAAGCCTCACTGTTAATAGTGTTAATATTACATAAGCCTACATTGGGGAAAGCAATTTATAAATAAAGTATTCCTTAAATAAACTTCCAGTATTCCAGGGGTGAGTTTTCTGTAGATAAGACCTCTTTTAATTTTGGATTTACATGTCAAGGCTTTGGTAACAGAGGGGTTGCAGCGATCACTTCTGTGAGAAGCTACCAGAAGCTTTTCCCATGTCCAACAGAGCCAAAACTAGCCAGGTCCAAGATAGACCTGCTACTGGCCTTGGCCAAGCTCATCAGTGACAGTAATAGTGCCTCCCTCCATCAAGAAGGAGGAAAAAAATTGCTGTGCAACAGCACCTGCAAAAGAAAGGAGCAAGAATATGTGAGAGAAACAACTCTGCAGACACCAAGGTTGGTGAAGGAGCGGAGGAGGTGCCCCAGGTGCAGGAACAGAGATACCCTTGCAGCCTGTGGTGAACATCATGGTGAGGCTGGCTGTCCCCCTGCAGCACATGTTGGAGAAGTTAATGAAGGATTACATCCTCTGGGTGGAACCCCATGCTGGAACAAGGGAAGAATGTGAGGAGGAAGTAGCATCAGACACAACTTGTGATGAACTGGCTGGAATCCCTATTTCCCAACCTGCTATGTTGCTCAGGGGGAAGAGATAGAGAAAATCATCTTTCCCTCCCCCTTCCAACTGAATGGTTGGTGAGTGTCCATACATCTCAGTCATCAAGGCCTCTGAAGGAGTTAGGAAGGCAAAGAAGAAAGGAGATGTTTAGCTGTATGGCTATGATATTTCTGAATTCATACTGTGCTTTCACTAAGAATCGTTGCTTGGCAAAATCTACTTTTAATCCAGTTGGAACAATGCAAAAGAGGAGATCTATTTCTCATAATGATCCTCTGGATCTCTGTCATCTGTTTTTAATTTGATTCTTCAAGGGGTTAGAAGCATAAGATACCTCAAGTTGGAAGGGACCCATAAGGATCATCAAGTCCAACACCGTGTTTCTCACAGGGTTACTTAAAAATAAACTATATGTCTAAGAGCATCATCGATCTGCTTCTTGTACTTTGAGAGGCTTGGTCATGACCAGTTTCCTGGGAAGTCTGTTACAGGTGAGTGACCACCCTCTCAGGGAGGAACCTGTCCCTAACATCCAATCTGAACTTCCTCTGACACTTCTTTCCATTTCGACAAGAATCATGAACAGATATGTTAAGAGACAATGTTTACACTTAAAGGCCCAGTCTTTAAGGACCACAGTCTGCTGGTATCTCATGTTTATTTCAGTTTCTAAAAGATGTCCAACTATACTTAATAAATCATAAGCTAGTCTTGTTACTGTTCTCATGATACTGTTGTTAAGATTGGAAGATGAAGCTCCTTATGGCTAGGGTTAAAGCATTTAAAATATTCAAAAGCAGTGCACACAAACCTTGAGATAACTGCAATGGGTTCATTCACTCATCTGAAAATATGATGATCTTTTTTCTCTGAACAATTGAACAGTTTTGACTCTACTGCACCCAGCATTGCTACAAGCTTTATTACAGGCAAGATTTGGGCAAGATCTGGCAATGTTCTAACAGAATATGAACCAGAAGTTGTATATTAAATTTATCATGATCTGTGATAAAGCTCGTGGATCTGTAAAACTTGTTTGTTCAGCTTTCAGGGAAGAGATGGTTTATAAATAGCCAGCCTAGGCCATAAACAGGGAAAGTTCAATTTGTCAAACCTAATTTCTGAAGTATAGATAGAAGGCTAAGAGAATGTAGGATTGCAAATATTTGCCCAGAAAAGTTATAAACAAATCTTCCCAGTTTATAAATACCTAATGTAAGTTAGAGAGAAATTTTTGAGTTTCTCTGAGTGTTATCTAATGTTAAAAAAGCACCTATACAAAGGATCACATATAATTATTGACTGTGGATATAAGCAAGCTTAACAAGTTCAAGAAAAAGTAACAGTATTAAATATTTATAATTTTTTTTAGTATTTCTGTAAAACAGTAATTTGTTCATAATATTTACTCCTAAACACTGTACATTGGTGATGATTATTATTGGAGAGAGGAAATCTCATAACAGTCTACAGCTTCCTCATGAGGGGAAATAGAGGGACAGACAGGTACTGATGTCTTCTCTCTGGTGACCAGTGACAGGGCCAAAGGGAATGGTAGGAAGCTGTGTCAGGAGAGGTTTAGGCTGGATATCAGGAAAAAGTTTTTTACCCAGAAAGTGGGTGGCCACTGGAACAGGCTCCCCAGGGAAGTGGTCACAGAATCACAGAATGGGTCAGGCTGGAAGGGACAACCGTGGGTCACATGGTACAAACTCCTTTCTCAAGCAGGGTTATCCTAGAGTCACAGCACCAACCCTGTCAGAGTTCAGGAAGCATTTGCTCAATGCTCTCAGGCACAGTGTATGATTCTTGGGGCTGTCCCGTGCAGGGACAGAGTTGGACTTAAGTGATCCTTGAGGGTCCCCTCCAGCTCAGGATATTCTATGAGTCTATGATTTAACAACCCCCATAAAAATCTAAAAAAAGCAGACAATGATAATCATAGGAAAAGTTTTCACGTGAGTGGGGCTATGAATGAGCAACAGACCTCTAAAATGGAAGAAGGTTCAGAGGAGTTGAGCAAGGGCAATGTGTCCATGAATCTGCAGGGTGTGACTGACCACAGTTGTTTCAAAGAAGCTGAGTTTAGCTGAACACAAAGCGGACCAGAGGTTGGTCTTCATTTTAGATAAGCAACTATGTCAGTTGAGCGGATCAACTGGTGATCTAAATGTTTCTCCTTGAGCTCATTAAAAGTATGAATATCTCCCTAAATTAGCCAGACCAGCATGTGGGGTGTGCATACATGGCTAATCCCAATGGACAGTATAAGAAACCAGGCAGCTATCAAAAGAATTTTGAAGAAAGCAAGGGGTTTGATTTGGTTTCAATTAATGTTTTCCTTGAGGATGATTTGGGCCACCTAGAGTTGTGACAGTGAGCATATTCTAGATACTGGTAATGGGGATCATACTGGTATTGTGAATGAATGTCATATTGCAATTTTTGCTATATTTTGCTAAGTAAATTTTGTAGCAAACTTTACACTTTCCTTATGTGGGCTATCTAAAAGAGCTTGTGCAGAGAGTATTGGACTCTGGCAGTGGTTTACCTAAAGAAATACTCAGTAATATTGTTCAGTATGATTTAAATACAGACTTCTGATTTTGCTTTGTCTTATTAAAAGCATGTTATGGATTTTACTGAAATGGTTGAAAATAAATTAAGGTTTTAATTTTGGTCAGCAAAACACGTGATGCAAGTATCATGTATTTTTTTCTTTTAATTCTTACATTTTTATTTTTTTTTCTAACAGTGTATGTCTTCTCTGAGTCGCTACATCTGTTAATCACTACCCATTAATTAATGCCTATAACTGATCATATAACAAGATGCTAACACATTGGCTTGTGCAAGTGTAGAAGAAAAATACCTACTGCTATTATCTTCTCAGACTCAGTCTGCAAATTAAAAAATGTTAAAGAAAAAATTTATAGCAGGGCCAGAAGGGTACTGACTTTACTAGAAAGTCATAAGAACTGCATTTATCTGCAGAACTTTAGTGTCTTTCCCCTCCCCTCCTTTACCCCCTCCAATATTATTTCTTTATATTTTTTCATTTGGTACGTCTTATTCTCAGAAAAGTTTTGTGTTCTTACCATATAGTGGTGGAAATTCTCCCTAATTTCCTCACTATATCTTAAACTGTTTTCCTCATTTAAAGCTGTAATAGCCTTTCAGAGAGTGGGATTTTTTTCAGTGTACATTTCCTATTAATCTGTTCCTAGGCCTTGCCTACGGATGCGTCTTTCAACTTTCTGGATATACTATGTCATTACAAAAGGATACATTTAAAACTCTTGAAGGTTTGACTTCTAAAGCCATGAAACCTAGACCTGACAGAATTAAGGCTGAAACTCTGGTCTGACATTGGCCTCTTAGTATAAATCTAGTCGCACAAATAATCCTCTTAAATAATTCCTTTTTCCATGATCATACTTGTAGTTCAAATAGAAAATTATTTTAATCCTTTAAGCACTAGAAGTACATTAAATTCAATTCTTTCAAATTTATAGTGAAATTATGCAGACAGTGACAGTATGAGAGAAACAAGAGAAACCACCTGGTCATATACTACAGAGCCATCTCAATTTTTTGGTCACAGTTTGACTGTAGTATAGAATATTTAGATCAGGCTGACACACTCTAGAATGAAATGGAAATACATAGACTGCTTAGAGAAAATAGTCCAATTATTTTTGGCTCATGGTTAGTAACACACATTCCTCTGATTTAAAAGCAGCATTGATCAAACAATAATATTGCTTATTTTAAGACATTAGGAGAAGAATCTTTTTTAATTAATTTTAATAATGTGTTTGCTTTTTGCTTAAAAAAAAAAGAAAACATTTGAAAAAAGTATAAAAAAAATTTAAAACAATCCTTTAAATATTTTTTTTCTTTTTCAAATAAGTTTCATTTTGTTGGGGTTTTTTTTTATTCCTTTGCCCCTTTCTCCTCTTGCCCCTTTAAAAGGGCAGAAAACAGAAAAGTATATGAAAAGAGTAAAATTTTGTGTTTTTCTTAAATATATTTTATTTTCAACTATTTATGAAATGACAGCAAACCCCAAAACAATTCCATTTTTTTAAATTTCAAATCATTAAATACTTCTGTCTGTACACCGCATGCATTAATTTTTTAGTAGTGCATCCAAAATTTGACATTGGGTTCTAATCATCATGTCACCTTCATACAACAAGTGTGAAGCTGAATTAATTGAGAAATGATGTATTTCTTTGTTTTTCTTTGTGTCACAATGTATTTATCTTTTTTTTTATTGGATGTTTAATTATTTTTTTATTATATGTCAAAATTTCCTATTCGTTTTTTGCTTTCTGAATATTCAAGTATAGAAACAATTCATATAGTTTCCAATTTCCTTTTCGCCAGAGTTTATTGTACCTTGCCTTGGCACAATATGCTATCTTGATACACTAGAAAACAGCTATTTCAGAAGCAAATGAGCTATCCTTGCTTTCAAAGGGCTGTAAGATAATTGAATATTCTAATGAAGAAAAACAAACCAAAAACTCAAAGCCTCTTCCCCCAAAAACAGTTCCCTAGAATCTTTC
The DNA here is from genome assembly GCF_003945725.1 of Corapipo altera. Classification (NCBI taxonomy): domain Eukaryota; kingdom Metazoa; phylum Chordata; class Aves; order Passeriformes; family Pipridae; genus Corapipo; species Corapipo altera. The sequence continues at coordinate 3,749,428 of NW_020884890.1, forward strand.
AATTTACTAGTATAGTAAATACAGTCTAAATCTCCTTAAATATCTTGGTAACGTCTGTAGTACTTATTGCATTCTCCCTTGCCCTGTTGTCTTTTTTTTTCCCTTCCTCCATTTCAGCAGTAAACACATACTTGTGAAAAGTCTTGTGAGGGATTATAAAAAGGTTTTGAAATGGATATTTTTTAAAAGTTATACTATTCTTCTTATATTCAGTTTTTGTCATTTTTCTTTGTAGTATTGTTCCAAGATATGACATAGAGCTTGGTATCTATGGAGCACATTAGCTAAGCTAGGCAGCTACTCTAAAATAAACCTTTGTTGTGGAATTATATGTAGGCATATGTTGCATATGGAAATAATCTTAACTGATGCTAATTATTTCAGACTGAATAGTTAATGCATTCAAATAACATTGTAACCTTTTCATTTGAGCTTACTGAACAGATGTAATACTGCATTGTCATACCAGACAGAAGGTTTAACTTGATTAATAACAGTATAGAACTCTTTGTGGTAGTTCATATTTTGACAATACAAACATGTACAATTTACATTTTTCCTATTATTAAAACAGTACAGATTTTTTTTAAAATAATGTTTTCTAAGTAATATAGGCAACATTCTTCAGTGATACTGGGGGGAAAAAGCAGAACTTTCTATTTGTCTCTAACAAATGCATAAATACTTTTACAATTGTAATTGGCAAACATTGGAAGATTAAAATATATAATAAAAAAAGGAAGACAACTATATACAAATGTGTTGCTAGCTAACCATCAGACTAAAATAATTTAAAATAAAAATTCTTCATAAGGTAGTTAGACTTAACATCTATTCAACTACTTGACAGTAATTGCTGTTACAAAACAGGACAGTATATTATCCTCTATCTCACAGACTGTCTTTTTGACTGAAATACTCAAACATAAAATTATAACCTATTTTAAAATTCTTATTTATTTTGTAGTTGCAAACATCAGACATTGCATAAGCACAATCACAATAGCTACCTAGGGGTATTTGTTACCGTTCAAAATCTCTATTACTCCTGTACTTGAAATGTCAAGGGTTAGGAACTTGTATGCCTAGTAACTTTCGGCAGGAATATATCAGTTATATGCTAGGTTTTTCTACATTTGCTAACGATGACATCAAATGAAGCCCATGTGAATGGGACTGTCCCAAAGCAAACATAAGGATTTGCAACAAAGATTTTTATTTCAAGAGGAGAAAGATGTAAACTTAAATATTGAATATATAGAAAATTAACAGAAAGAAAAAATGTTCTTTCAGAAAAATCATGCTCAAGTGAGTGCATTTTTTTTTAATGTACAGTATTTAGGAATATGTGTTTACTGGTTAGGTGTTCAATTTGCAAATCTAGTAGCACCAGTGTATGTATGTCTGTCATCATCTTAACACACAACTAGAAGAAGAATTATGTTCTGTTTTAAAACTGTCTATTCCAACCTTTAACTGAGTAAACTTCTGAAGTAGCAAGCATAATCACAGAATCACAAAATGTTCTGAGTTGCAAGGGACCCACAAGGATCATCAAGTCCAACTCCTGGCCCTGCACAGGACCATCCCCAAGAGTCACACCATGTGCCTGAGAGCATTGTCCAAATGCTTTTTGAACTCTGTCAGACTTGGTGCTGTGACCACTTCCCTGGGCAACCTGTTTCCAGCGCTCAACCATCCTCCACATGTAGTGTGTGAAGAACTTTTTTCTGATATCCAACCTAAACCTCCCCTGACACAACTTCAGACCATTCCCTCAGGTCCTGTCTCTGGTCAGCTCAGGGAGGAGATCAGTGCCTGCCCCTCCTCTTCCCCTCAGGAGGAAGTTGTAGACTGCAATGAGGTCTGCCCTCAGTCTCCTCTTCTCCAGGCTGAACAAACCAAGTGACCTCAGTCGCTCCTCGTACGGCTTCACCATATTCGTTGCCCTGCCTTGAACTCTCTCTAGTAGTTTAATATCTTTCTTACATTACAGTGCCCAAAATTGCACACAATATTCAAGGTGAGGCCTCATCAGTGCAGAGCAAAGAGGGACAGTTACCTCCCTTCACAGGCAATGCTTTGCCTGATGCCCCCCAGGACATGGTTGGCCCTCCTGGCTGCCAGGGCACTGCTGACTCAGATTCAGCTTACCATCAACCAGGACCCCCAGGTCCCTTTCCATGGCACTGTTTTCCAGTATCTCATTCCTCAGTCTGTACAAACATCCAGGGTTACCCCATCCCAGTTGCAGAATCTGGCACTTTCCCTTGTTGAACTTCATATGGTTGGCAATTGCCCAGTTCACTAATTTATCGAGGTCTCTGTGCAGGGCCTCCCTGCCTTCGAGGGAGTCTACAGCTCCTGCAAGTTTAGTATCATCTGCAAACTTGTTTAGTATCCCTTCCAGTCCTGCTTCCAAGTCATTAATGGAGATGTTGAAGAGCAGAGGGCCTAAGATAGTACCCTGTGAAACCCTACTAGTGACAGGTCACCATTCTGATGTTACCCCATTCACTATCATCCTCTATGCTCAACCTGTGAACCAGTTGCTCACCCACCACATGATGTGTTTATCCAACTGTGTGCTGGACATTTTGTCCAGAAGGATCCTGTGAGAGACAATATCGAAAGCTTTACAGAACAAGTTACTTTCTAATGAATGTCTGAAGGAGTGCTAATGATGCCTCATACATAGAGGAGATGACTGTGGAAGACGAGTTTACAGAGGTAAGTTATATGCTTAAGGAAAATGAGATTTGATCATTCAAGCATTTCAAGTGATGATCATGAGAAAGTTAATTAACCTGAAAAAAGGTGTTAAGTCTCCTGACACAAGCTTTTGGTGGCTGGGAGGTAATGATACCTATTTGTAGAAGCAAAAGGAGAGTCAGTTAAACTAGTTATCAGAAGTGTTCTTATATGTTGCTGTATTGAAAATATAAAAATCTGTTAGTAAAATTTAAAAAAAAAAAAAAATCAAGAGAAATAAAAACCAAAACCAAAATGGAGTTTTTATATTTTCTCATCTAAAAAATAATACATATCTACTAATAGCGCCGGTCACAGGTTCGATCCCCATAGGGGCCACTCACTTAAGAGTTAGACTCGATGATCCTTGTGGGTTTCTTCCAATTCAGAAGATTCTGTGATTCTGTCATTCTGTAATGCTTTCCTATCCAAGCAAACAATCACTGCTGGAGGTTAATTATTTCTGTTAATAGACCAGAGTTCAACATACTGTGAATATCAGGAAAAATACCAAATTCTTGGATAATCCAGACTCATTGTTTAGGTTTTTGCGACTGTTTAAAAATGTTCATGGATTTTATCTGGAATTCAAAATAGCTCTTATTGCTTGATTAGTCCAAGCAGCATGGTAACTGGCAATTGTATCCAAGACTTGATTAATATACAAAGAAGCTCAAAGGAAGTTGAGAGATGTAGTGCCTTTTTTTTTCCCCAGGTTATCAAGAATCCAGAAGCATTGATTTTCTTTTTTTAATATATAAAATAGACAGTTCTTCATAGAAGTATTTGTCTGAAATTCCTATCTGTGTTTACATACAATTCCAACACCCTCAGTGTAGCTTATTCACTAAATTTTTTGTAATATTGTTATCTTAATTTGCCTGTACTGAATTCTAATAATGTATAACAGCAAGAAGTCATTATTGGGTAATGGTACATGAACAAATTTTAGGTGGTTCTTGGATCCCATACCAAAAGCACCTCCTGAGGCCTTCTCAGGTAGCATGTGCTTCCTCATGTTTTTATAGTTCCTTGCAAGAGGATGAACAGTTTAAAGCCATAAAGTAATAAATTCATTTATAAGAAAACTATCTTATTTTCCTAGTATTTAAGCTTTGTATTTCTGTCTTCAGAAATAAATTAAGCATCTGATTTACAGAGGGCTGTGATTTTCACACAAGATACTGGGTTAGACTTCTTACAGTGTCATACAAAAAACCATGAATGAAAGTGCTAATTGCATAAATGGCAAGTTTTGGTAGCAGAAGCAGATGAGGGGTCTTCAGGGCTGGCATCCACAGGCAGATGTCAAGCCTAGCCCCACACCGGACACAGCCAGTTCCAGTTGCTGCCACAACAGGCATGCTGTCCCACAGGACATAACTGAGCCCTTCAGTCAGGTTGGTGGTTCCTCAGTGAAAACACATCTAAGGAAGATGAGAAAACATAGAGAAGGAAGGAAATATGGTACAGAGGGAGAATGTGAGAACAAAGTGAACAAGGTCAGGGTAGTAGAATGTGCTCCATGGAAGAGCTGGTAACATCCCTGAAGGGGCTGAGGGCACAGGGACATCCTGAAGGGATGGTAGGACCTATGCTGGAGGAGAAGATACAACTGAGAAAGAAAAAGCACTAGATAGAAACTTTTGTACTGTGATCCTGCTCCTGTGCCACCCTCCTCAAAGGGACTGCATGTAACCTGTGGCAATAACAAGGGGAGTGAACACCAGGAAGTGGCGAGGAGAGGTGACTGAAGTGATATTGAGTTTGGAAAAGGGAAAGTAAATGGTTTTTCCTGAGTGTTTAGAGTATTTTTTGAGTGCTGTTCCTGTTCATTTCAATCAGTAATTAAATGTTTAGGCTATGTTAAGTGACAATAAACTAAGTTAAATTACCAAAATAAAGCCTATTTTGCCTGTGACAGTACCTGGTGAATAATTTCTCTGTCTTTATTTCAACTGATAAGTTTCTCCATTTGTTTTCCTTCAAAGTTTTCCTCTATGCCATTGAGGCATTCCCCTCATTAGCAGTGAGGGCGCTTAGTTGCTAGCCAGGGCAAACCCACCACAACTGTCAAAGAAAAACAAGGACTTTCACCTCTGTCTCTTGTTTCTACCCTAGATATGAATACTTATATAGAGTAGAACTTGTTTTCTTTTCAAAGTGGAAGATAATTGAGTACTCACTGAAATAAGATACCAGTAGTCTTCGCAGTAACAAAGTACTTTTATATATAGCAAATGCGGAAAAAAATTAAGAGAATATTCTTACAGAATCTTCTGCAATCCTACTGAACCTTAAAAAACAGTTTCAACCTCCTATTCTGAATCTCTTTTGAGGTGAGACTGACTGAGGTTGATTTTTGTAATATAAATGCTCTTCAGTCATAGGTTATGCAACTCAATTTCACTGTGGTTTGGAAAGCAGGGGTGTATGAGGAAGATCAGAAAATATGTCCTGTATAGAATAGAGAGTTTCTAATTTTGTCATTTTTATATCAGTTAATTTATGTTGATTACACTGTCACTCAGTCTCTTTTCCAAAGTAAAATATGATACAACAAGAGGAAGTGGCCTCAAGTTGGATCAGGGGAGGGTTTAGATTGGATATTAGGAAAAACATCTTCATTGGAATGGTTCTAAAGCATTGGAAGAGGCTGTCCATGGAAGTGGTTAAGTCACCATCCCTGGAGGTATATAAAAGACATGTAGACATGGCACTTAGGGCCATGGTTTAGTGGTGGACACAATGATCTAAAAGATATTTTCCAACTTAACTAACACCATGATACTATTTTAAAATTGACAATTTCTTTTGGTTTTTATTTTTTGTTTAGAATTTTTAATTATGTATTTATATCTGTCAGATAGAAATGGAAAAATATATGAAATAAATTCAACAACAAAGATGAATAATAAAAATATGTGCATTCTAATGTCATGATAATTTTCCTTGCTACTGCCTTGCAGGTAAAGATATTGGGTTTGTATTGGATTTGCTTTGTAGCTTTTTTTTCCCTTCCTTTTTTTTTTTTTTTAGAGAAAGTGTGCTGATCTATTTTTTTTGTAGATAAATAAAAATGAAAACAAAAGTTTTTTAGAACACTCCTCAAAGCCAGCAATGAAAAGTCCCACTTTTTTCACACAGAGAGGTAAAACATGAAATATTTGAAATTTAAGTGTTAATAGTACTCATTTTGACAAATACTATAACTGAAAAAGGTATTGTTTAAATAGGAATGACTCAAGGGACCAGAACTTGGTGTAAACTCATTAGGCACTGACTGAAATTCGCTTTAACACCTACTAAGGAAACCCAGCTGCTTAGGCACCTCAAAATAGACATTTTCTCTGCTTAGTGTGACAGGTAGAGCAGCTGCTCAAGGACAGCAGCTTCCCTAGGAGAAATTTGATTACAGGAAAAACATATGATCCTAAATAGTCCATGACGTAACCAAAACAGTTACTAAAGTGTGATCAACAAAGTCTGCAAAAAATGAACATGAAAATCTGAGCATTGTTATGTAACTTTATAAGGTATATTACTCAATTATAGCAGGGAGGGGTTGGGACTTAAAATTCTCTGATTCTATGATTCAGTGTGTTTTGTTAAGACTATTAATCTCCCTACAAACAATGGCAACTCAAAAGTAAAGCTGCACTAATAAGAGTTTAAATACGTATGTTTTTAATAAGAAAAAAATAAAATAAAATATATTTTATGGTCTTAACATCACACTTACACAATAGAAGTGAAATGTATTTAACTATATCTGCTTTGAGGCATATGGTATGTTTGAAGCTGAATTTTATTTGCTTTCCTTTCATGAAGCACATCTGTTGATTTGAACTTTTTCCCTGAAAATACTCCAACTGTTTTCTCTATTCTATGCTAATTCATAAAAGTGATCCAGCACGCAACTTCAATGTTTGTTTATTCTGCATTAGTAATTGATGGGATTCAGGAGACAATGCCATAACAGTCAGATGTATTTACTCCATACTACTAAATGTGGTGGATGGGAAAGTCCCCTAAATTTGTAGGTCGTTCTCCTTTTTCCACAGTGTACATAAAATAATTGATAAGCTGCAATATGATCATTACTCTGTTATCAGTTTTTGTATTGACAAAATAAAATTTACTGAGTTGATAATCAGGCTCAGACTATCATACTTTTCACATCAACTATAAACTGACTCTTACTAAATATATCATGGACATGGGAGCTTTGGTTTATGCCACCTTAAATATTTCTTGTCATCTTGTCAGCAAGGTGTTCTGCCTTTTGTGTGGGTAGTGGACTGGATATGATGATGAATAATTAATTATACGCTAAGGATGCCAACCTAATTTAATTCTTGGAGTAAGCAAAGATGAACCAAGATTATAGCAATCACAAGCCAATTGTGATAATCAAAGAAAAACACTGGTGGATTATGAATAATAACTTCATTTTTACCACATCTCATTAGCTATATGATTATTTACTTTAGAGTATAGTAATACTCAGTAGCCCTTGAATAGAACAAGACCTGTATTACTTGTTTCTTGACTCCTGTAGAGGCCAACTGCAAATACTTGGGAAAGTGCCCATAAATGGGGCTCTTTTTGTCATCCCACCTTTCAGAGTCATGCAGCCATGGAACAGCATGAACCAGTAGTGATAAACTTTACATTTCACAGCTTTCAATAAATTCCATGATTCATGAAACTAATTTTTATCCTCTTCAATACCTTCCTAAAAAAATAGGTACATTTGGATATACATTAATCCATAATTTTATAATACTCCTCTGTTCTTTCTTTCCAGTTTCAAATGGAACTATTTATGTACTAAACCTCTCAGGAAAACATCAGAAAGAAGAGCAACAGTGTGTAAATCAAATAGTGTTTTTTGGGGTTAAAAACATTTGCATCCCAATATAAAGAGCTGTGAAAATAAAGTTCTTTATTTACCAAGGCACAAACACACTCAGAAACTCCACATCTTTCACATGCCCAGTTACAGTTATGAAATTCATATGCCTGAACTAAAGATAGAACATTTCCTGAAGAAATAACAAGACATAAATGTTTAATTTTACTTCTATATCATCTACAGGTTTCATATACTGAATTTTAAATGCTTCATTCTAAATAACTGAGCATGTAAGTTTCTGTACTGCATAAGAAATGAATTCTACAGAGTCCAAAGCAAACAGCTAAGTTTCTCCTGTATGTGTAAGTTCGCAAGTTCAGTTAGACTGTCTTAGTACAAAATCAAATACATAACATCTTCTGCATTTTAGACTTGACTGATTCCACATCAAAAATAACTTGGAGCTGTTGACAGTGGCTTAACTAGTTATTTTTATCAACGTCATTTGCCATTACTCGATATAGTCTTCAGGTAAAGAAAGTGTGATTGAAGAGAGCAAAGAAGGTTGTCTTGTAATCTCCTTTCAAAATCTCACATTTACTCAGGGAATGTTCCGATCTTGAATTTGACTCCATTTGGTCCTTGAAAAGAGTGAAACTGAACATGTATACACAAAAAAAAAAGGACAAGAAATGTAAGACATGTAAACATGCCATTCAGAAGGAGTAGATTTGTTTTCTGAAAGCAAATAAAATCAGATGTATGTGCACCGTAGAAATGTCAGACATGCATAGGAAAAAAGTCCCAGTGCTGTTAACCCAAAAACATCTCTAAGGGGATTAGTTATGTTTCTATTCCACAAATCTATGTGATAAAAGCTAGTACTTTTAACCTCAAGAGTGAAGTCTGTGGTCTGTGCACAATTGCAAATGTACTACTAAGCAATGTCAAAATGTCTACAGACCTACTTTGCCAATTATTGTCCAGGATATTCTGAAAGAGGATGTTAGGAACTTCAAAAAATATATCTGACATTGACTATTACCAAGAGGAGAACAAATACATTCTCAAATCTTCTGAAATCTGATCTTCAAAATCTTTAAAACGCTTTGTTTTTCCCCTCTTGCTTTGTCATCGGCATTCATATCATTCCCTTAATGTTTGCATGAAAGCAACATTCTAGTTAGTGGTTAAATATTCTGCTCTCTCTTTCCAAGAAAAATATCTGCATCTACTGAAAAAAAAAAATAGAAAAAGGGTCTCTGTGGAATAGAGCATGTAAAATCTGCTCTCAGAGATAGTTTTACTACCCTTGCTAAATTACTTCACATTGTTAGATGTTGTGCCAAAAGTATACTTGCTATATGTTTATGAATAAAATAGCCTAGATTTCCTGAAAACATAGTGGGGGTTGGGGATGGGATTTTGGGGGTTAAAAATTAAAACCAATGTTTACAATTATTCAAATTTTAATATATCTTAAAATAATAATTTTTGCTATTACAGAACAATTTATTAAAGGAGTAAGAAACAGCAGAAAAGAATAGAACATGTTTTTCTTTTTTTTTTTTCTTTTTGGAAAGTAATTAGATCTACAATTCTTGAAGAACTGTCACTTACAGATTGTTCCAGTTAATAGACTCTCACATTGAACACTATATGCAGCTCAGAGAAATTGGCACTGTTCCATAATTGAGAGGTTGTTTTTTTAAACCTCTTTCAATTATATAATATCCTCAGAGTCAGTAATATAAAAACAGTAGCTTTTCTCACATAGAGGAGAACTTTTATCATGTCCTAAATTAAGTAATAAGTAAAAAACTCTTGCATTTTAAAATCCTCAAAAGGCAAGTAACTGGATTAACTGTTCTTGCAGTGAGATTAATGTGGATCAGGTCTTAAAAGTAACAAATGGGTTCTAGTGTCATATTTGTATGAACATTTTCATGGATTATATATCTCAGATGTAAAAAGCTTACCTAGCATAATGTGGTTACTCTGTGTTTGGGAGATATTCTGTATTGAACTCCGATGAATTTTTTGTCTGCACTCATTTCTCAACAAATTACATTTAATCAAGAATTATATTTAACTAATTCTATTTATATGAAATTGAGATTAAGAAATAAAGTATTATATGGGACATGATGATTCATGTTCAAAAAGGAAAAAAAAAACAATGAAAAAAGCCCAATTCAAAGAATGAACTTGCATATACATATCAGATGCCATTTTTGGGGCTAATTCACATATACGACCTATACTATTCTCAACAATTAAGTGCTCACCCTGTAGTATTGCTCATTTCTCTAATGAGAAAATCTCTCTAATGAGAAAAGTTATAATGCACTGGGTATTTTTTTCTTAAAATACAGAGATGTGATGCAAAGTATTTAATGAAGAACCACACAGAGAATTATTCTAAAGTTGGAGAGTGAGGGCTATAGTGTGTTTTTCTTCAGATTGAGAATAATAGTATTCAAAGGGAAACCGTCAGGCTGAAAAGTAAATTCTTATTCTAGGGATCTCACTAATAAGGACAAAATGGTAGCAAAATGTTAATAACATTTGCCTAACCCAAAGATATGGAAAGCATCACTCATAAGGAGAATCAGACTAGGAAGAACTAAGTCTGTGGGAACAGAAATTGAAATGGAAAATGAACTATATTGGTACAAAGTGTATGACTGCTTATAATAAAAGTCTTTATGCATGGAGATTCTGAGTGTGAAAGGGCAAAGGAGGACAAAATCCTGCCTGTATGAATTCATCACCTAGCAGTATTATGGAGACATGAAAAAGTCATTGAGTTTTGTATTTCTGATCAGGTCATGCACTAGGAACAGGTAAGGAGTTAAGCCAAAACACAGGGGAGACTTCATCTAGAATATTAGGAAGAATTGCTATGACCTAATTTTAGTTTTCTATTTCGGTGATTGTCATTATAAGAAAAGTCTGTCTATGCAATTAAGAGAAACATATAAGCTGCAGACTATGTGAACAATATTCTGAAAACTTATTCTGAATGTCCTGCTTTACAGCTTTATCACATGAAAAAAACATTTTATATTCCTCAAAAAAATTTGGGCAATACTTTGCTGTATGCAGTGTGGGTCATTTTTTTAAACAGATTTATTCAGATGCAGAAGAGGAGTTATCATGAAATTAGCTTAATTTGGACAAAAATGGACCAGACTGACTTACTTATACTGGTGAAATAAAGGTTATATAGGTTTAAAATGTCACATAAATACATTACAGAGCTAAAGTGCAAAGTTGACACAAAAACAAATAAGTGAACCAGAAATAAATTTAGGAGAAAACCCAGATATTTCTAATACTCAATCTGCCAGTGTTGGAAAGTATTGACTCAGTAGATTAAGTGGAATAAAAATATATTGTTAATTTTATTAGAAAAGTGAGCCAATTTAATCAATATGGTTGCTTACATTATCAAGGGATTGTGTTCATTGATATGCAGAAATGTTCAAGTCCTTCCAGAATAAGACTTTACCTGTAAGACACTGAAGGATTTTCACATTTATTTTGTTAAGAATCGTGAAGAATTCTCTTTCTTAAGTTTATGACATTGTTTCAGCTAATATGATTTTTACCATTTCCCATTTCTAGAATTTCAAGATAAATGAATTTTCACAAGGCTGATTTTTCTTTCCTAGTCATATGTAAGCTTCCATTATACCCTTTGTTATTCCAAGGAGGTGAAATGGAAATACTTCTTCTCAGTTAATAAATGATTCCTGTTTTAAACTAGTTTTAGGTATTTGGATCCCCTGTTCCTCTTACTTACAACGGTAATCAGAAGAATATTCATGTCAAAACACAGTTACTAAACACTTTTAATTTACCTTTACAGCCATTGGGAGTTAATCACTACTGACCTGTTGAAACAGCCTCATTCTTTCAGTCAAAACACAAATCTATATGAAAAAAAAAACAAACAGGGCCGAACAACTTAACAGGTCATCTCAATGTTTTACAAACATCATACATCATGAATTTTCTCATTCTGAGAATACCTTGTTCTATTCTTTCAAGGTGTTATGAGAAATACAGTTTGTACCTGATAGTCATGATGTTGTTTGATAGTTTGAACTGCCAGAAAGGCTGCAAACTTCAGCTACTCAGAAGAAAGAACTGAAGAAAGTACTGAAGGTATACTTTAAAAAAAATAGGTTTCTTTTACATACACTACTCTAGGAAATGTGTGCTTAGGAAAGTCTTGAAGAAATCAAAGTGAAATGAAATATTGACAAGGTACAGATCTTATGTTATAATGGTGTAAATATGCACAATTTTAAAATTATGAAATATATAAAATAAAAATATAAAACAGCATTGGGACTGTGTTTCCCCATATTAGCAACATTTATCAAAGTCATGTCTTACTATTAACAAGGCATTACAGTATTAGTATTATTGTAGCCATGATAGTTGAAGTATGTGGCATAAGAAAAATTTCTAGTAAAGGAGAAGATAGTTTTCGATGTGATTTGACATGCCTAAGCTTTCACTGTAAGCCAGGTATGAAATCTTTACATAGCTGAAAACAATGCATCTTGGAGAATCAGGGAAAAAAAAGAGAAGCAAGAATAGTTTTCAGACACTAAAAACAGCCAGAGTGGGTATACTGCTCAGTCCTACTGCAATAAAGATATGTCAGCCTCAGCAGTCCCTGTTAATTTGCTGTTTTCCACTACTACGTTCTCATGCAGTCTAACAACTTCCTGCCAAAATAAGCTGCACTGCTGATTATATGTTGCCCCAGCACAGGAGTTGTGCTTGAACTGCTTGAGAACTGTGTGCAGCTCAGTCGTTTAATATTATTTCACTATTAAGCTTATATATAGCTTGTAAGCTACTTAACTTATAGTTTGTGTGTGTGTGTGTTCATGTGTTCATTGGAGATGATGATCTTGAGCTATTGATCTGTTATACAGGAAATTCTCAGATAACTATTGAACTAAAAAATGAAGGCGGGGTTTTGCATGAGTTTCTATTTCGTCTGGTCCAGTAAATGTTTAAATACAATTATACCCACCAGGTTTTATCTTCCAGGTAATCCAAAATGGGTATACAATGTACTCTTGGAAAGGAAGGTGATTTTAAAATCTCAGATTAAAAAATAAATATAATGAAAAAAATAGTAGTCCTACTTTCTGGGTGAGTACTTAACCAAATATATTTGAATGGCAGAACAATCACTAACAGATTTCTGAATTTAGTCTCAATTTTTCTTTGCTTTTCTTGAGCAAGATATAATTTCTTAACCAACTGAGTCCTTTAAAACAAAAGGTGTTTTTATGTTTTCATTTCTATTAAAAACCAAAAACCAAATACTGTTTCTGCTCAAAGGGATTTGGTACAAAAGGATCAACTGCATCTTTAACTTTGAGTTTTACTTGGCTTCCATTCCTTCTTTATCTGTAGTTCCTTCAGGAAAGCATCGGATTGGTTGTGCCTGAGATTGTATATGTAAGAAGCAACAAGTTCCTGTTCTGCATCTGTAAGTAAGCCATTCAGGCCTGTCTCATTACCATTTGTCAAAGTCTTGACTTTCAGGTAATATGTACAATTTTTCAAGCCATAAGATTCTGTTAAGAAGAATGAGTACTATTCATTAGATTTATTACACTGAGTGTAGTCATTCGTCAGTAACGCGCTGTTAATGATCCTAGGCCAAAGATTACAAACCTGTACACAAACTACAGAGTATTGTAACCTACTTTTCTAATGTTTATATTGGAAAAAAATTTGCATTTAACAGTGTTTTGGAATTAGTGTTTCATGGGTCAATTCACCTAGCTTTTAATTGACTACCTTTTCTTTCCTGAGCTCCAGTTTAAGTCGTATCTCCATCTCTCTTATGGGCTGAGACTTTGTTAATTTGTATCCTCTTTAGTCACCTTGATTTCAATTCAATTTAGCTTGTTGACTTCAGTAAGAAGGAATTTAGGAAAATGCTTGTGGACAAGGAGGTTACTCTTTAATCTCCTGCTCTGTTGTAAATGACCAAGAGAATCACTTCACTATTCTTCTGCAAAATAACCTCAGGCTCTTAATGGTCTCTGTGTGAACATCTCCATTATAACCAGCAAAGTACCTGCATACTATGATAAGGCAGAGATTAGTCAAAGAACAATTGTGAAACCTACCATTTAATAAATATATGAAAAAAATAGGCTAATCTTTCTTATTAAATTTTCTTTCAATTAAATTTTCTTTTCCTTGACAATTTAGTTTTCCATTTCCTTACATGTTCTTCGTCAGATGTCTACTTTCTCAGAAAGGTTTGAATTTATTTTCCATTTTTTATTTTGTAAATCAAATATTTACGCTACTTTCATCTACTACAACTTTATAAATTTCCTATTTTCCTCCACAGTTCATATAGATATTATTTCATTTCAGCCCATTTTCACATTTCTGATATGTTTTGTTTTGTTTTGAAGACCGTTTGTCCAGAACCTACTAAATTTATGACAATTCCTTTCTTCATATCTTCAGAAGACAATGAAGGACCACTCAGGTTGATAATATCTGGAATGGATGAAATGTTGCTCGTTTCCTTAGTTACTATTGAAATTAGTAGTCAAACTCCACGTGGTTGCTCAGTATGTAAATAAAGGTAAAATTCAGAAATAGATAATGGCAAGATATGCTAATTTCTTTCAAATAAAATTACATTAAAGTTAGGAAGATAAACAATAATAATGCAATTGTATACAAAACCACTTTAACTGTGATTCAGCCAGCAGATGGCAAGTGATGTTCAGTGAAGAAAGACAATAAGTCTGAAGATCTTACTTGTACTATGCAAATATTCTATGAATTGAAGAGGCAGACAAACCTTTCTTCTCACCAATCTAATTATAATCTGCTTTTGTTACTACGAGAAGGAAAAAGACAATATCTTATGCATCCCAGCATTCTCAAAGGTAAGAGGTTGAAGTTGTAAAATGATTCCTTTGTAGTGAACCTGAAGGGGATTTTTGGTTTTTCATTTTTACTGAATGTTCCAGTCTGGAATGGATTCATTTCCTATGCTTTGGAGCATTAATCTCTATTATTTGCCTGAGCATGCTGAGGAAGATGTGATGTGAAAAGGGAAAAGCATCAACAATTACTGAAAACAAATGCAAAATATTGCCTACAAAAACATTACTGCTTCAACAAGGAATTGTCAAAGACAGAAAGCATAGCTGGAGCATGAAATAAATTCTGCAATAAAAATGACAAGTAGCCAGAAGCATGGTCAAAAATAATGTGGAAAAAACAAAGATCAAAGACTTTTTTACTTTTTTTAATCCAACAAATTCTGTTGAATTTAATGTTGGTATTAGGGAATAGCTTTTGACCTTAACATCGCAAATTGCTCCAAAAATACAAAATGTTTTGTAACACTGTAGTTTTATCTGTTTCAGTGTATTTATTATGTCATAAAATGACTTTTCAGGAAAGGATAATGTCTTAGGCAAAAGTCAAAATTTCTTCCAAAAAGTACCAGCAGTTTCTACTCTGTATGTGACTAAGCACATTGTGATGTATTGGTGCACCACCCAGAGAACTTAAGAGAAAAATTTTCACAGAAAACCTTCCCAACAGTGTCAGCCAAACATCTGAAGGAGGTATTTAGCTAAAAGCACTTGCATTAGTTCAGGTGAACATGAATGTTTTCAGCTGACTTCCCTTCAGATTTGTCAACAATACTAATTAATGTTTTCTTAGCATTCTTTGAAGGATGCTTGATAGTCCTCACTCTTTTTTAAAATATACAGTTAGTCTTGGCTTTCTAAACATGCTTCTTAATAGAATTCATTTTAAAACTGCATAAATAATTCCCATTAAATTATATGATTAATTAGCTGAATGGAATCAAGGCGAGAGAACACTGAAAGAAGAAAATATGCAACTTCGATTCTTCTTCATCTTTAAAATAATTTACAATTTTTTCCTTTGGTAACAGTAAAATACAAATTCTGATGTAGATATAACAGTAAACTGCACAGAGTAGAAGCAGAAGACTGAAAGTTTGTAGAGACTTCATGTTAATTGGCTTAACAAACCTGCCAAAGCAATTAAAGCATCAGTGGGTGGTTTGAGGTTGATGCAGATCTTTGATGCCCCATCAAAATTAGCACAGTTGCAGATATATTTTGCCTGAGCGGCTCCTGAATGAACCACCCACACAGGACAGAGATTTCAAAAAGCCTCTGTTCGAAAGATTACAGTGATAAGTGAGTCACAGGAGGATAAAATGTTGTACACTTTTTGGGTTCTAGCATTGAATATAGGATAAAAACTTGAAAACTTTCACTTTTAAATATAATTTTAGAAAGAGGAAATGAGGAAGAAAGAATATTTTTTTTATGACCAATAATTTAAAAAAAAAGGTTATATTTTATGGATTTTATATATGGCGCTCTTAGATAAACAATAAAGCAAAAGTAAGATTTTATTATTTATGTTTTATGGCACTCTAGGAGTAGCTGTAGCAGATTTCAGAATCTATATCAGTTACTTAAAGAATTTGCCAACAGTAGCCATTGCTTCAGTTTCTTTGTTCCCACTTTGTTTCAATAATTTGAATGAAAATGTCTTTACTTCAGACAGTGAAATGTAAATATTCCATTAAAATGTTTCAAAATGAAAATCAGTTTCTAACTTCGTACATTGTATTTTTATTCTTTAGTATCTCGTTTTAACACCAAAATTTATGGCCTTTAAAATCATAAGTAGAGAAAAAAGAATTTAGAACTTGGCTCTTGGGCCATATTTTGTCTTTATCTCTTCCATTAGTCATCCTGTCTGAGGGTCAGATTCTTATCTACTGGAAATCAGAAGAGATTTCAAATAACTGATTTCCTGACTCCAAGATTTTGAGAGAAGCATTAGCTGGAAGTTATCTGCTCTCTCTTTTTTTTGTCCCCACTGCATGCTGCATTGTAGTACTGTAAAAATTGCTCTGGACTTAGACTCAACCTAGCTTTATAGTGAAAAATTTTAATCTTAATTAAATTGTAGAGTTTTTGATTATGTTTCATTAAAATGAAAGCCTCAGTCTCTTGCTTCAGAAACATAAATTCTAACAGTGAAACTATCCACGAAAAACTTGTGGATTTTCTTCTTATCTGGATATATTCCCTATGCAAAGGGTAAAACTTAGATCATTCAGTAATAAAAATTAGGATTTTGTGACTTGTCTTTTTTGTCTATTTGAATAGAATGAAAGCATAACTATAAGGTTATTATGTATGGGGATCTTTATCACACTGAAACTAATACAAGCCTCTCACATAAGTAATTTCTTCTGTTGCTTTGTTGTTACTTTTTACTTTTTTGACAGAATTTTGTTTTTATTATTTTTTAAATGGAATTCATACATGAAATGCATTTTTCTTATAGCATTGCATGCCTACATACGTCATATATAACTGATCCTTATTTCTTGTCCTTGGAGTATGAATTATGGAAATGTACCGTTATAGTAAGAAAAAAATTACACTACAAAAAAATCCATAAAAGGAGAAAACATAGTTATTCTTTGAGAAATAGTGGTAGTAGATAAAGCTGATATATGTTGCTTAATTATAAGATCTATCTGTTGAGAATGTATTGAAAATCCTTTGATCTGGATATTTTCTCAAGTACTTTCTTTTTGAGGAAGACTGCTACTTTCTCCTGTCAAGTGCATTTGTTTGATAGCTGCTTTTATAGTTGCACATGATTATTTTTTTCAAAATAAGCTTGCAGGCCTATGAAAAACTTTTAATTCACTTTGCTGAAGCACAGTAGTTCTAAAGGTACATGTCATTGAAACAGGATTTTTTGAGAAGAGCTGAAGAGTTCAGTTATTTCCACCATTAATAAAACTTTTACTGTATTCATACCTAAAGATTTTACCTTTTGCTGTCAGAGCAATTTAGCTACATCTCTATTTCATGAGGCCAGGAATCCTGAAGCAATCTCTAACCAGCAATCTCTAAAATGCAGTAACAAATAAATAAAATAAAGTCCTACCGTTTAACCTATTTAGCAGTATAAATAATGAAGTTAAATCAGACATTTGTTGATGTCATGACAAATGAAGTCTCTTTTTATTTTTTCATTAACTATTACATACATGTGGAAGCTTAAATTTTCCTCTTTCTGCATCTTCAGACATGCTAACTCCTTTAGTTATGAAATATGTATTGTGATAGAAACAAAAAATGAGCAAAAGAGGTATCTCTTTTCATGTTGTCTGATATTTTGGAGCAAATGATAAAATGTACTGAAAGTCATTAAGTTTACATATATTTAACTAATCAGTTAAACTATTAAGTTTAGAAAAGTTAAATAGTATGTATGTTGCTAAGATCTTAGAGACCTTTTCTGTCTTCTAGAGGCTTTTCTTGGTTATGTTTGGGTGTTTTTTTCTTAAAATAGATGAAACAAAACCTCCTAGACCTTTGATGCAAATGTCCTTTAAACCTTACTACTTTCTACTTTGAATCTCTTTCTGGATGTGAATGACCACCTACTTAGCCCAATAGATTTTCTTTCTTTTACATATGATGTGTTGGTTAAAGCTAAAGAAGTGGGTAGTATTTCCATGTATTTACTGTTAATCTGTGCTGTTTAGTCTAACTCCTAAAAACTAGAAGTGCAATGGTTATACAAACTGGAGTCTGTCAAACCAATGAATTTCCTTTAACTTTTCTTTGAAAAGTGTATCCCTCTGTGATTCTAAAAGTGAATCCATTTTGTTAGAGTTTGGATTGAGTGATCAAAATGAAAACAAAGGAGCACAGTGAAAAACTCAGTTCCAAGTAACTAAGTTGCAGTGATGAACATTCCATCTAGTTACCTGAAAAAGGAGGATTACATCATGATTTCATGGCATCTATCTAAATAGTGTGGGAAGATGACCAGGGGGTAAAATTAGAGAAAACCAGGAAGTTATATTCACATTCTAACAGAAGTTAGTACAGAAATTATGGGGTGAAATTCAGTCGCTACTTCCTAGATGGAATGCAGTTGACATGTCCAAAGTCTGTTTCACAATGATTCTCCATACACACAGTCTTCAACCTGAAGAACACAGTAAGGGATATGAAATGGGGGGTAGAAAGGAGTAGAGACACTGTGAACAGGCTCTGTTTTAATCCTTCCGGGGAGGGGAACTCAATGGTACCACATAGCCAATAAACCGCATAGCAGCTGTCAGAAAAGGGAGATAGAAGAAGATGTCTTGCTGATGAATCAGTAAGTGCAATTTCTCTTTTTGGTTCATGATAATCTAATTCTGTAGTGAAACACACCTCTAACCCAAAGTTGTGCACCTCCAAGGTGCTACCACCCCTCAGCTGGGCATGCCTTCATTGTTTTGTTGATTGCATCTTTAAGAGCAAAGTATGACAATTTTACATCAATCAGTAACAAAAGTATGTATGATTAGAGTCACTCAAGGTTCACCTAAATGTAAAGAAATAGTATAAAAATAAGCTAAGAATGGCAGAAGTTCGGAAAGGCTCCATTGTAACTTCTGGGATCAGTTGATGGTTTGAACCTGTCTTGTCCCCTGTAAGGATACCTATTTGGTAAGGTTTATGCATGCTAAATTATTATCTTGAGATAATTTTCATTGGTGATTACAGCTTGTCTCTATTGCTTTATATTAGTTTTTGCAGTCAGTCACTATCAACTGCAATCTTTGAACTGTAATCTGTCATCATTTTCTATTATTAATAAAGTTTGTGATTCTGTAAACTGTTTAGAGTGAGTCCTTCAAGGGCACTGGCAGTTGTCACCAGCAGAAAACATACTTGACACATTTGGAGATATCCAGGAGGGGCACCTCTTTCCACTGAGACATACATGTCCCTGACCAAGTTAGTCAAATTACTCTCCAATACAGTGGGCTGTTCAGTGGAGTCTCCATAACGGGGTGCTGACTGACTGGTTGGGGGCCAGGGTCTCGGCTTTTCTGGGAGACTGGCAGACTGATCAAATACAAAGGATTCTAGGAAGCCCCCCCCCTTCCACATGACGAGGAATCTTTCCCAAAGTCACTTAGTACTGCATTTGCAGATACTTTTCAAACTATTATTGAGTTGTTCTGTGTACCTTTTTGTTGCACCCACCATATACCTTTTCTGAAACGGAATAACATTATAAATCCTGCCACTGGATGGAGAATGTTGGAGAAGTTATCCATATTTTACTCTTAGAACCCAATCCTACACTATGTAATGCATGGTATAATCATATGATTCTACCAAAAAGCCAGGTCTTGCTTCAGTGATGCAATCTGTATGCCACAGTTTGAATACCAGATTACAAAATCTTCATTGAATCTTGCATCTTCAAATGCTCTACGTTAGAAAAGAAAGTGCTTCTGCTATATTAGAAGTGCACTGCAGTGGGCTTTCTTGTCTATTCTTCCTTGTTTTCAACAGTTAAAGGAATTTTTTAATTGGCTATTAAAGCCTTGTTTTAGTCCAGGTGAGATAAATCACTTGTTTGAAGTGTCTACATTACAATTCTCAATTTCCAAATTAGACTCTACAGTCAGTGAAACAAAACTGTCCTTTCCAAAAAGTGACTTTTGAAGACTGACTGACAGACTAGTAAGGTTTGTGTAGAAGTTATGTAAATTTGCAATTATTGTTGTCTAGTGCTATATACAAGTAGTTCCATGGCAACAGAGAGGTAATTCTTTTCCTAACATAAAGAACAGTGACAGATTTTGCTCCAAATGAACGTTACATCCTTTAACAATTGTCATTGTCCCAACTTCAGCTTTGAATATCATCTCTTATATAGAGACAAAAGTAACAGTCAAATTGTTGTACAGGAGTAACCATTCAAGAATATTTCAACTTCATGAATCCTTCTTTCATTCCAAGACATAAAGCTCATTTTATTATGATAATTTTACCTGAATTTAACGAACTTTGGAATCCAAGAAAGACACAAGCCATTTAGGTTAGTTTGGAGATTTTCACTTTGTATAACACCCTAGTTTAAAGCCCTGTGGACATCTAAAAATTCTCCAAATGAAGTCTAATTCTTGTTAGCCATAGATTGTCTACAAAAGAACAGACTCACTATTAGAAATATTATAGAAAAGACGTGACAGGTTCTAATTTCCACTCACTTTCCTAGGTCATGTCATTCCCCTTATTGTATTTTTTAAAAAGATGCATATACAGAAATATCTTGATTTTTTGTGCATAAAAGAACTTAATATGATGAATAATTTCACCACTTTTCTAAAAATAGCTGTTATTTTTCCTTTAAGAATTTTTGCAGTCTCCTTCAGATTAATGCTGTGACTTACTATTTCTACCAAAACTATTCCTACATCAAAAAGAATCATTTCCAGAGCTATCTTACCTTGCTTTTCCTCCTGTTTTCTTATGATGTCTACTAGTCTTGTCTTCTCTTTTATTTGAATCATATACAATAACTGTCTTCCCTGCAGACCTTTTTATAGGTTTTAAATCTTTTTACCATGGTAGAAGATATAGAATTTTATTAGCTACTATTATTTTATTAAAATGCCCTAAAAGTTTCTCTGTTATTTCAGTCCACTCAGTTTATGTAGGTAACTATGAAAGAGATTAAATTTCGTAATATAAACATATATTTCTTAGCATTTGTTTCTAATTGCTTCATCTCATTGCAAACAGGTAAATTAGAACAAGCTTCAGTTAAACCAAAAGAGATGCTTTACAAAGTCTTTGACCATGGTTGAATGTTTTGAATCAATAAATTACTGTCAGCACTCCAAATTTTTATAGTTGCTAGCTAACCTTTCAACACCAATTAGTTGCTACATTTTAGATTTTATATGGTTTTATTGGAAAGGTGGGAAATAACATGGTTCCTTATTGCTGACCACAGTTTGAGAATTGATAATTAGACTCCTGTGAGTCTTTTATTTCGAGTCTGACATCAATGCCTTCTTCAGCAAGAAGGCTAACACGAACCTCCTAGATAGCATCTATGTACACAGTGATTCATATCTTTAGAAGGAGTATCATTCTGAGGCCCAACTGTGAAGCAGTTTAAGAGAGTTGCAACATAATCTCCACCTCAATTAGTATTTAAATTTGTAATATTTAAGTTTTGATTTTTAAGAGTACTTGAAAAAATTTAAAAATACTTGATTTCAATAAGATTGTCTGTTTGGTTTTTTTCTCCTGAATACAAAATGTGGAGTGGCTGGGATTTTTTTTATTTTTCAATGACTTTTTAAAAATTACAGTGTTATAAAATAGTAGTATGTCTACAACCTTACCAAAATTCAGACTTTTAGCTTTACAACATGTCCCTTCCCTTCCCTTCCCAAACCTTCCCTTCCCAAACCTTCCCAAACCTTCCCAAACCTTCCCAAACCTTCCCTTCCCATTCCCTCCCTTCCCTTCCCTTCATCTGTTCTACAACAGCTAAGTTTACCTAGTTCTTGGTGCAAAAGATGCAAAACATCACTGCGAAGAGAATTATTTATGAAATTTCAAAAGCTATTTCCTTTGAAATGCATATTCGAATGCACAATGCAAAAAATAGTTAAGTGGTAGAGGCAGTGCTGTTATTTAGAGATGACAATAGTTAAGTAAAATCTTGGAAACTCAGAACACTGACAAATTTCTTCTGCATTCGGCTGATGTTTCCACCAAATGGTATTAGTCATTCCAGCATCACTGCTAGTAGAACACATCATGTGATTATTTCTGTCTCTTTTTTTTTTTTTTTTAAGCACACCCAGATTGTGAGCTTGATGAGTAAAAACAACCCAGGCTTTTTGGATGATGGTGGAAGATTATAGCTTCAAAAGTAAGAAAATCTATTTTGACATAGGTATCTTCACATTCCCAGAGGCTTCCTACTTCTGACATGCTTCCAGCTTCTACTAAAATTTTCTATGAAATGTTCTGCATCTAATTGAAAGGCTCACCATCTCCCACTCTGTAAAATGTTATGTGCATTTGTACATCATTAAGATGAAAATATTTTTTACTTTTTTTTAACATTGCATTGCACCATGGCAATCATGCAGTCATGCACTATTAACTTAATAGATGCAATATTTTAAAATACTGAGCATTATTTTTAGCAGTCATCCACCATTTGCTTCACTACTTCTTTTACTGTCCTGGAGGTGAATTTAGAAAGGTAGCTGAGCACATAGAAACAGCTTCCTTGCTTTAGTTGTAGCAGCTTCTTTGATAAGTCTTGACAAGCTACAGCTAAACCATTATATTTCCCAGATGAAAATCAGAGGGAATTATAGGTAGGAAAAAAAGAGAAGTAGAAGACAATGGGAGCCTTCAATGAAGTAGATCATGGATAGATTTATGTAGAGCACAAATCTTTGAACACATCTCTTTGTAACTCCTGCTCAATTATTTTAAGGTGATTGCATACTGTATAATGGTACTGAGTAGAATAAGATTTGTTACTTCAGGTAGCACTGAATTGTAAGGAATGTATAGTAACTCAAGTGTCTGATGTCAGTAAAGCCTAAAATTCCTACTTCCCAAAAGAAACCGTATTAACTACGTAGGCACTTGACTACAGTAACAATTTTTTAAGTGGAAATACAAAGCTACATCTTTTCCAACATCCTCACAACTTAGTCTTCTGAGCTTCATAAAATTTCTTCTTTTTTTCTACATCAATCTGTAGGAAAGTGTTCTGATTCTCCATTTTTTATTTATGCTTATATAATGAACTTT